>NW_016806011.1:279302-355666 GCF_001698545.2 Rhinopithecus bieti | reverse complement strand
GGAACACATATATTTGGTGTAAAAATGGGTGGCACCACAGTTCCAGGAAATCTTTACCTTTCCAGGAATCTTCATGAAATATTCCATGCCTTGATTTTATTTTTTATTTTGTTTTATTTATTATTTTTTTAATATTTTAATTTTAATTTTTTTATTTCTTTATCCACCCCTTGATTAAATAAACTCATAGAGATAGAAACCCCAGACCCCACTGTGCACCTCTTGAGTACACCTGCACTCCCCTTTCTTGAGTGTGTACTCTTCACTTTGCAACAAATCTTCATACTTTCACTATTTTTACCAACTCGTTCTTGAATTCTTTCTTCCAATGGTGTCAAGAGCCTGGACACCAACCAGAGTCAAGGTCCCACTGGCATTTGGGGACCTCTCCCCTAGCCCATTGGTATCAAGTCCAACAGTGGCTCATGCCTATAATCCCAGCACTTTGGGAGGCCTAGGCGAGAGAATCGCTTGAGCCCGGGAGTTTGAGACCAGCCTGAGCAACATCGTGACACCTCATCTCTACAAAAAAAATTTAAAAACTAGCCAGGTGTGGTGGTGTGCACCTGTAGCCCCAGCTACTCAGGAGGCTGAGGTGGGAAGATCTCTTGAGCCCAGGAGGTCGAGGCTTCAGTGAGCCATCATTGCACAACTACACTTCAACCTGGGCAACAGAGCAAGACCCTGTCACATTTAATTCTGCTTTCTTTGTTGTATATGTATCCAAGGAGTCTAGAAATATACATTTAAAAAAATCCCTGTTACCTAAAACTTTTTTAGGGATTATTGTGTATAAGTATAAACACATAAGTAACAATTATTTAATTGCATTTTCTACCTTGTAGGAGAAAGCGCAATTGTATGAGCAGAGCACTTGGACTAGGAATTAGGAAACCAGTGTTCTAGCTTTGGCAATGCCACTAAATGGGCACATCACTTAATTTAGGGTCCTCCAGTTTTAGTCATATAAACCTTCATGTCCTCTTGAGAGCTTTCTACCTGTTTAAACAGCTTTGATCTCTAAAGAAAAAGCTGTCATTATATAAGCTCAGAAGACAGAGAGCTGCATTGTCATTATTTACGTAAAAGTTTCTGTATTCTTCCAAAGTACATACAAATTTGAAGTTAAGCTTTTATTTAAAAACATCAGAAAGGCCAGGCCCAGTGGCTCATGTGTGTAATCCCAACACTTTGGGGGATGGAGGCGAGAGAATCACTTGAAGCCAGGTGTTTGAGACCAGCCAGGGTAACAGAGGGAAAATCCATCTCTACAAAATGTTTTGTTTGTTTTGTTTTGACAGAGTCTCACTCGGTCGCCCAGGCTGGAGTGCAGTGGCACAATCTCAGTTCACCGCAACCTCCGCCTCCTGGGTTCAAGCAATTCTTTGCCTCACTCAGCCCCCCGAGTAGTTGAGATTTCAGGTGTGCACCACCGTACCAAGCTAATTTTAATATTTTTAGTAGAGACGAGGTTTCACCATGTTGACCAGGCTGGTCTTGAACTCCTGACCGCAGGTGATCCGCCCACCTGGGCCTCCCAAAGTGCTGGGATTACAGGTGTGAGTCACCACACTGGGCCAAGGTTTTATTTTTTTAAAAGAGCGTTTACTACATTAAAAAAGACAGAATTTATTTATTTAAGACAGGGTCTCACTCTATTGCCCAGGCTGGAGTGTAGTGGCACAATCTCGGCTCATTACAATCTCCGCCTCCCACTTTCAAGTGATTCTCCCACCTCAGTCTCCCAAGTAGCTGGAATTATAGGCACCCGCCACCATGAACGGCTAATTTTTTTGTATTTTTAGTAGAGATGGAGTTTCACCATGTTGGCCAGGCTTGTCTCAAACTCCTGACTTCAAGTGATCTGCCCTCCTCAGCCTCCCAAAGTGCTGGCATTACAGGTGTGAGCCACCAAACCCAGTCAAAAAAGAATTTAGCACATTCTCTTCCTCTATAAATCATGCCAATACCTGAAGTAGAAATATTTCTTATAAGGTAGCATAAAAGAAAATGAATTAATTAAACTTTCTTATGAGATGATTTTTATTTCCCTGATATTTTCTCTTCTGAACAAACGAAGTGAAGACAAATACATAAACAAAATACATAAACATGGAGAAAATGTGTGTTGTGAACTTTATTTGCAAAAGAACAGTGATGTTTTGCATGTAATTAAGTATCTTTTATGTAGGAACACATAGGTTCTATTGTATACACAAAAAAGAGAAATATTCTTAAGTTTAGCTTTTCTGATTAAAAAAATACATAAATGGCTGGGTGCGGTGGCTCACACCTATAATCCTAGCACTTTAGGAAGCTGAGGCGGGTGGATTGCCTGAGCTCAGGAGTTCGCAACCAGCCTGGGCAACACAGTGAAACCCTGTCTCTCCCGAAAAATACAAAAACTTAGCTGGGCATGGCAGCATGTGCCTGTAATCCCAGCTACTCGGGAGGCTGAGACAGGAGAATCGCTTGAACCCAGGAGGCAGAGGTTGCAGTGAGCCAAGATGGCACCATTGCACTCCAGCCTGGGCAACAGAGTGACTCTCTATCTCAAAAACAAAACAAAACAAAACAAAAAAAACCCCATAAACATTTAGACTGGGCGCGGTGGCTCACGCCTGTAATCACAACACTATGGGAGGCCAAGGCTGGAGTTAAGACCAGCCTGGCCAACATGGCAAAATCCTGACTCTCCTAAAAACAAAATGAGCTAGGCGTGGGGTGCATGCCTTTAATCCCGGCTATTCGGGAGGCTGAGGCACGAGAAACATTCAGACCTGGGAGGTGTAGGTTGCAGTGAGCCAAGATTGTGCCAGTGCATTTCAGCCTGGGTGACAGAGCAAGACTCTGTCTCAAAAAAATAAAAATAAACATTTAAATAAGATATTTTAGTTTTCTCTTGCTTCATAAAAAAAAATCACTCTAAAATTGAGTAGCTTAAAATAACAACGATCTGTTATTTCTCATGATTTTGTAGGCTGACTGAATTTAGCTGGGTGGTTCTTCCACTCCACTTGTTGTATTTGAAGTCACTCATGAGGCTATGTTCAGCCTGAAGCATACCTGGGGCCAAACCATTCCAGAGAAGCACATCCTCCAAAGTGTCTCTCCACATGGCTCTCATCATTCAGTGGTCTGGCCTGAGCTTTTGTATAGCACAGTGGCTGACTTCAAAGATACTGAAGGTGGAAGCTTCCAGAACACTTAAAGCTTAGGTGTGGAAGTGGCAAAGTTACATAAGATGCATTTTATTGATTAAAGGAGGTCACAAGGCCACCTCAGTTAAAAGGAAGGGAAAATAGACTACTTGATGGCAGAAGCAGCATGAGTGCATAGTGTGGGAATTGTTGATGGCCATGTTTGCAGACAAACTACCACACACAGTAATATACAAGATCATTATATATATTTCCTCTCTGTCTCATTAAACAGCTATCAAAGAGTTTATCCTTATTTTATTTTGTTTTTTTGACTTTTTAGCATGAACCTACAGGACATAGAGAGTCCATTTTTCTTCTTTTTCCTTCTTTCTCTCTCTCTGTTCTCTCTCTCCTTTCTTTCTCTCTTTTTTTCTCTCTCTCTCCCTTTCTTTCTTCTTTCTTTCTCTTTCTCCTTCCTTCCTTCCTTCCTTTTCTTCTCTTCTTTCTCTCTCTCCCCTCTTCTCTCTTTTCTTTTGCTTCCTTTTCTCCAGGAGACAAGTTTTTGCTCCAGGCTTTAGTACAGTGGCACAATCATAGCTCACTGTAGCCTCTAACTCCTGTGCTCAAGCAATCCTCTTGCTCCGGCCTCCCAAAGTGGTAGGATTAAGGTGTAAGCCACTGCACCTGGCCTAACTGTCATATCTAAACGCAGTAACTTTTCCACAACTTTGTGAAGGTAGTAATTTATTTTGAGATAAAATTTACATAGCCAAGATCCTCTCTCAGTTGTGTTTGCAGCTGCTCAGCCATTTCTCTCAGGTATCAGTGCCACCTCTAGCTTGCTGAGCTCCAGGCAAAAGGCAGGGGGCTGGTAAGGAACAAGTTTTCTATACCATAGCTCTTTCCAAGCTGATTGCCTGCAAATCAACCAGGAAGTGAAGAAATCTTATGACTACAGGCCTGGCACTCTGGCATTCCTTGAAACCAGACATTGTTAGAAGTTCACTAAACTTTTATTTTTCAAATGTCTCATCCAGCATCTGGTGTGAGAAATTGTTTAGGACTTTAACACTGATCTTGGAGCTTCCAGAGTATAGGTTTTAGTGCTTTTTTTTTTTTTTTGAGACGGAGTCTCGCTCTGTCGCCCAGGCTGGAGTGCAGTGGCGCGATCTCGGCTCACTCCAAGCTCCGCCTCCCGGGTTCACGCCATTCTCCTGCCTCAGCCTCCTGAGTAGCTGGGACTACAGGCGCCCGCCACCGTGCCCGGCTAATTTTTTGTATTTTAGTAGAGACGGCGTTTCACCGTGGTCTCGATCTCCTGACCTTGTGATCCGCCCGCCTCGGCCTCCCAAAGTGGTGGGATTACAGGCGTGAGCCACCGCGCCCGGCCGGTTTTAGTGCTTTGAAGGAGGCGAGTGAAGCCTATCTGGCTGCCCTATTTGAAGTTACTAACTAGTATGTGATCTTACTGTAATAATTATGAAAAAAGACATCCAGCCATTCCCCCAGTATATCTACAGAAAGAGCTTAAAATCCACTATGATTAGGTGCATTTCATTCTCAAGCAAAACAAAACATGTTTGTCTTCCCTGCTATTATTTATTCTGACCATTAAATATTTGGTGGGGGCAGGGAGAGAAGTCAAAATGTATCTACATATATTATTGTTACATTAGACTGGGTGGCTTAAAAAGAAATGTAGTTTCTCACAGTTCTGGAAGCTCTAAGTCCAAAATCAAGATGTCAGCAGGCTTGGTTCTATGAATAAGACCTCCAAAGCACAGGCAACAGGAGCAAAAATAAATGAATGGGATTATATCAAACTAAAAATCTTCTACACAGCAGAGGAAACAATCAACAGAGTGAAAAGACAACCTACAGGATCAGAGAAAATATTTGCAGACACTCATCCTACAGGGGATTAATATCCAGAAGATACAAAGAACTCAAACATCTCAACAGCAAAAAACAAAACAAGAAAAAGTCTGATTATAAAGTAGGCAAATGATCTTAACAGAAAGTTAAATACTGCATGTTCTCACTCACATGTAGAAGCTAAAAAAAGTTGATCTAATAGAAGTAAAAGTGGAACCAGAGGATATTAGAGACTGGGAAGGGAAGGACAGGGAGAGAATTATTAAAGGATATGAAATTACAGCTAGATAGGAGGAGAAAGTTCTAGCGCTCTGTAGCATTGCAGGTTGCTTATATTTAACAATAATGCATTGTATAGTTTCAAATAGCTAGAAGAGAGGATACTGAATGCTGCTGTGTGTGTGTGTGTGTGTGTGTGTGTGGGTGTGGGTGTGTGGGTGTTTTAAGATGGAGTTTTGCTCTGTCACTTAGGCTGGAGTGCAGTGGTGCAATCTCGGCTCACTGCAACCTCCACCTCCCCAGTTCAAGCAATTCTAGTGCCTCAGCCTCCCAAGTAGCTGGGATTACAGGTGTGCGCCACCATGCCCAGCTAATTTTTGTATTTTTAGTAGAGATTTTTTCACTATGTTGGCCAGGCTGGTCTCAAACTCCTGACCTCAGGTGATCCCCCGGCCTCCACCTCCCAAAGTGCTGGGATTACAGGCATGAGCCACTACGCCTGGCAGGATATTTGATAGAGCAGGAGCACCGTCATCTCGGACAAACACTGACACTTTAAGTTCCAACTCCCTTTCTAGCCTCATGCATTTCAAGGAAATCACTTCTAACTACAAGCAGCCAGAAAGAGCAGACAGTAAAACACAGGTAAGACCGCTTGGGCACAGAGACAGGTGAGGAGAAAGTCTCCTGGGGTAACTGCCAAACTTCACCCTCATACAATGGGCCCCAGTAAAACAGTGGCCTTAATAAGCACTTTCCTTTCCCTTCAGGTACACTAAGATAGAAAAGCTAAAAGCAGACTTGGGGGGATATGCCTGCAGCTGCAAAAAGATGTATGGGAACAAACATGCAACTGTCCCCCCCAGAGAAGCACAACAAAGAGACACAGAAGCAGTCCAAGCCTCTCATAAACTCTCCCACCCTGAATCTTTAAAAACTCTTAGTCTGTAAGAGAGTGTGGCTCTAACCTAACTTGGCCAACTGCCCCTCTCAGGTTTGTTTAAAATAAACCTGTCCCTGTTGACTGAAAAGCCATCTTCTGTGTTTCTCTCCTCTTTAATTCTTACAATATTAAATGTTGTTAACACAAAGAAATGATAAATCTTTGAAACTGCCAATATGCTAACAACCCTGATTTGATCACTATGCATTGTTTGTATTAAAACATTATGTAGCCCATGAATATATACAATTATTATTCTTTAAAAAATGAAAAAAACATGTAAATGTAATATTGACAGCAACTAATTGGATTAGTTTTGTAGTATTTTAGCTTCTATCCATTCAGTATTCTTTTTTTTTTTTTAGACAGAGTTTGGCTGTGTCACCCAGGCTGGAGTGCAGCGGAGCAATCTTGGCTCACTGCAACCTCTGCCTCCTGGGTTCAAGCCATTCTCCTGCCTCAGCCTCCCTAGTAGCTGGGGTTACAGGAGCGTGCCACCACATCCGGCTAATTTTTGTATTTTTAGTAGAGATGGGATTTCATTGTGTTGGCCAAGCTGGTCTCAAACTCCTGACCTCAACTGATCTTCCCACCTCAGCCTCCCAAAGTGCTGGGATTACAGGCATGAGCCGCCACGTCCAGCCCATTCAGTATCTTTTTATAATTAAATTTAATTTTTTTAAAGTATGTTTGTATATATTTCTTTTCTTTTCTTTTTTTTTTGAGACAGAGTGTCACTCTGTTGCCCAGGCTGGAATGCAGCAGTGCAATCTTGGCTCACTGCAACCTCTGCCTCCCAGGCTCAAGCGATTCTCGTGCCTCAGCCTCTGGAGTAGCTGGGATTACAGGCGCCTGACACCATGCCTGGCTAATTTTTGTATTTTTAGTAGAGCTGGGGTTTCACCATGTTAGCGAGGCTGGTCTCCAACTCCTGGCCTCGGCCTCCCAAAGTGCTAGGATTACAGGCCTGGGCCACCAGCCGTTCCCACAATTTTTTTTTTTTTTTTTTTTTTTTTTTTTTTTTTTTTGAGACTGAGTCTTGCTGTCGCCCAGGCTAGGGTGCAGTGATACGATCTCAGCTCACTGAGACCTCCACCTCCCAGGTTCAAGCAATTCTCCTGCCTCAGCCTCCCAAGTAGCTAGGACTACAGGTGCATGCCACCACACCCAGCTAATTTTTTGTATTTTTAGTAGAGATAGTATTTCACCGTGTTAGCCAGGATGGTCTTGATCTCCTGACCTTGTGATCCACCTGCCTCGGCCTCCCAAAATGCTGGGATTACAGGCATAAGCCACCAGGCCTGGTGTTTGTTTTTTTTTTTTTTTAGACACAGTCTTGCTCTGTCACCCATACTGGAGGGCAGTGGCGCGATCTCGGCTCACTGCAACCTCTGCCTCCTGGGTTCAAGTGACACTCTTGCCTCAGCCTCCCAAGTGGCTGGGATTACAGATGCCTGCCACCACTCTCAGCTAATTTTTTGTAGTTTTAGTAGAGACAGGGTTTCCCCATGTTGGCCGGGCTGGTATCGAACTCCTGACCTCAGGTGATCCACTCGCCTTGGCCTCCCAGAGGGCTGAGATTACAGATGTGAGCCACTGCACCCGGCCGTTTCCACTCTTTTAAGATAAATTCTGGGCCGGGCATGTTGGCTTACACCTGTAATCCCAACATTTTGGGAGGCTAAGGTGGGAGGATTGCTGGAGCCCAGGAGTTGGAGATCAGCCTGGACAACATGGCGAAATCCTATTGCTACAAAAATTAGCCCAGTATGGTGGTGCATGCCTATAGTCCCAGCTACTCAGGAGGCTAAGGGGGCAGGAACACCTGAACCCAGGGAGGTTGAGGCTGCAATGAGCCATGATCGTGCCACTGCACCACAGCCTGGGCAACAGAGTGAAACCTTGTTTCAAAACCAAAAAGATAAATTCTAAAATCCTATGCTACAACAGCCAGCATGGTCTGGCTCTTCTCACTAGCCAGCTTTTACCTCTTGCCTCCCTCCCTCCCACACTCCAGGTTTGGGAATCTTCTAATTGCCTTAGCGTGTTCACACATGGTGTTCCTTTAACTGGGAACACTCTTCCCCACTTATTTCCCTTTTCCCAAGTATCCAGGTCTTTGAGAAGACTTTCTCTGATCCCAGCACTAGGGGAGTGGGTATCTCAGTTACCCTTGCTTCTAGTTTTCTATTTTTCCTAGTACGTATTTATTGGAATCATAATTATGTCATCATATGAGAGATGATGTAAGTAATTTTCCTTTCACCCCACAGGATTATAAATTCTATTAGGGCAGGCACTATCTCTATTCTGTTATTCAGTGTACCTCCAGTGGCTAGCACAGTGCCTGATGTAAAGTAGGCAGTCAATAGCTGTGAATTCATGAACATAAGGGAAGTGGAAAGCAAGATTTTTGCCCTTTAAGAGATTAGAATCTTCCTGGGGAAAGAAAAAAAAAATTCAGGAAACACTTAGCTGTGCCCATCTATGCCCAGCAGTTCAATAATTAAGAACCAAAATGCCAGGTACAGTGGCTCACAACTGTAATACCTAATCCCAACACTTCGGCAGGCCAAGGTGGGAGGACCACTTGAACCCAGGAGATTGAGGTTGTAGTGAGAAGCTGGGCAACAGAGCAAAACCTAGTCTCAAAAAAAAAAAATAAAAAAAAAAAAAAAAAAAAAAAAAAAAAAAAAAAATTAACACGGCCAGGAAAGATATCATAAATCCAGGGTAAGGTTTTTTATACAGATTAAGGTGATGCCTTCTACAGTGATTAAAAGTCTCTAAAGATTTAGTCATCCTTCTCTTCCTGATTCAGAGAGGGAGATACACTTACAAACAGAGATTTCCTTTATAGCTTTAAATTTCTTTTACAAAAGGGTAACTCTCCAGAACTTCTCCTATGTCTGTTGTTTCTCAAAATAACCAGCTCACAATAATCCTTATGACAAAGAGGCATATTTGGGATAGCACATTCTGGACTCTACAGTCATATTTTGGGGTGGTGTGTCCTGAATCCCATTAATATGTTTCAGTTATAAAATTAATAATAAAGTATAATATGTATGTTTAAAAGTGAAAATAGACTTTCACTTTTAAAGGATTTTTCACTCACACCTGTAATCCCTGCACTTTGGGAGGCCAAGGCAGGAGGATTACCTGAGCTCAGGAGTTCAAGACCAGCTTGGCCAATATGGTGAAACTCTGTCTCTACTAAAAATACAAAAATTAGCTGGGAATGGTGCTCACCTGTAGTCTCTGCTACTTCGGGGCTGAGGCAGGAGAATCGCTTGAACCCGGGAGGTGGAGGCTGGAGTGAGCTGAGATAGTGCCACTGCACTCCAGCGTGGGCAACAGAGTGAGAATCTCTCAAAAAAATAAATAAATATATTGTAATATAATAATCAAAATATACACAAACACCTATATACATTAATACACATATGAATATATTAAAAACCTGAAAGAATATAAGCCAAACCATTCACTGTAATATCTTTGGATGGAAGGATTATGGGAACTTTCTCTTATCTCATTATATAAATATATAACATACTTTTTGTCTGTTTGTGACGGCATGTTGCTCTGTTGCCCAGGCTGAAGTGCAGTGGTGCCATCATAACTCACTGTAACATTGAATTCCTGGGCTCAAGTAATCCTCCGGCCTCAGCCTCTCTAGTAGTTGGGATTACAGGTGTGAGCCACCTCACCGGGAGGCAGGTGCTTTTTTTGTTTAACCCAAACCAGTCACTTATTCATCATTTAAACTAGCGTAAATTATTCACTGAAGCTATAGAAATTAATTTTCTACCAGAAACAACCTTATACCTAGAGTCATCTATACAAGCTCAGATCAAACTAATGCCTCTTGGAATTCTCTATCAGAATGCCTTCTCAGGATTAGCTGAACTAACACTGGTGAAGCTTACTTAGCTCTTGGAATTTTATCTTAAGGAGGACTCTGTTGGAATTCAAATTAGCTTCCTAACCCTGTCTGCAATAATTCTTAAAGCATGAGTCAGCACCACTATTTCTGCAGTTACTTTATCTCCTTTGCCAGAGTTCTATTGTTTTTATATTTGTGTATGTTCAAGGGTATTTTTTTTTTTTAAAAAGCCAATGATCCTTACCCAAGATACATCATTTAAGTCATTTTTACTAAATCACCAAGGATTTTCAAAGCAGACTATTTTAACACATTATAACAGATTAGGCCCTATTAACTATTTTTACATAATAATAAGGTCTGCAGTCCCCATCAAAGGCCTTTTCCTTCAGAACTACTATCACAGTGTCCCCTGCAGGTCACCAGGTAGACGTGCATCCTGAGGGGGCATATTTCTTAACGGTGTTTGTGTAATTTTCCTTATGCTTCTTTAACAGATGGAATGAAATAATAACAAATTAGAATGTTATCACATTAATACATCTTTAAATTTCCCTGGAACTTCAGATAAATTTATTTCTGTGTCTATAATCTTAGAGTTATATCAAGTTTTATCAGAGATTTTAAAACTCTCATTACATTTTAACACACAAAATATCACAAAGAAAACAAAATGTGTTTATAATAGTATTTCCCAGATAACATAGCCTTAACAAATAATACTTATCTAGGGGCAATGGCTCACTCCTGTAATCCCAGCCTTTTGGGAGGCTGAGGCGGGAGGACCGCTTGAGCTCAAAAGTTCGAGACCAGCCTGGGCCACATAGTGAGACCTCCCCATCTCAACAAAACATCAAAAAATTAGCCAGGGATTGTGGCGTGCACCTGTAATCCCAGCTACTCAAGAGGCTGAGGTGGGAGAATCGCTTGACCCTGGGAGGTGGAGGCCGCAGTGAGCCATGATCACACAGCTGTACTGCAGCCTGGGCAACAGGATTGAGACCCTGTCTCAGAAAAAAAAAAAAAAATTTAAAATAATACTTGTTCGCCATTAGAAATAAATCATGTCTATAATTAAAACATGAAATTCATCATATTATATTTTGAGTATGTTTGTATTTGAAGTTTTTTTAAATTGGCAGATATTTGAAAATGTGATCTTTATGGCCCTGAAAGCCCTTCGTACGTGATATGAAAAAGCAAGCACTCTGTTTCACTTTGGATGCTCTGAAAAGCAGACACAAAGACAGGAGTCCATGTGCAAGAGATCGACCTATTGGGGAAATGTCTGTGAAAGATAAAGGGAAGACAGCAGGAGTAAGCAAGGAGAGGCTGCAGAAAACCATGCTTATCTGACACCTGGGAAAGGAGGAAGGGAAGGATAGGAGTCTCGGACTTCAGTGCGAGCTAACATAATCTTAGCAAGGCTGATGTAGAGTCCTAGAGCCAAAGTCCCATTACAGGAATCCTGCATCTTGTAAGAATGGGCCTATGTTAATACCCCACCACGGTCACTGATGCTGTGGCAGAGAAGGTTAGAGGGCTGCAATGTTCACAGAAGCTGCAGGGGGAGGCTTTCAGCCAACAGTGGCTCCCCCTGCAGGTTCAACCAGAGTGGAGCATGTCCATGGCCATCAAATACTCCATTCATTTTGAATACACCATATAATTAATAATATTCTATGAAGATAAGATATATTTCCCTTTATGATACTCATTTATTTGTAAGCATATTTGTTTAAAAGTTTATCTGTTGTGAGTGAAATCATTACTTAAAAATCATATTCTTATCCTTTTCATGAGAAAAAATCAATATCCAAAATTCAAATAGAAAAGTTAGTTTTTTCTTGAAATTGAGGTTCCATTAACCCTATTTAAAATAGAATACCACAAATTTAACAGAGATGAATATTATTGGATCCCAATTAAAGCAAGCAAGCACATCCTTCTGAAGCAATCAACCCTATAATTAACATGATTCTAATACAGCAGCTAAAATGTTTGTCTTATTTTCATAGTTATTCTTCTAAATTTTTTTTCAGAGACAAGGTCTCACTCTGTCTCCTAGGCTGAGGTGGCACAACCAAAGCTCAGTACAGCTTCAGGCTCCTAGACTCAAGCAATCCTCCCGCCTCAGCCTCCCCAGTAGCTGGGACTACACGTGTGCACCACCACACTTGACTGATTTTTTACTTTTTGAAACTGGGTCTGGCCCAGGCTGGAATACAGTGGCATGATCTCAGCTCACTGCAACCTCCGCCTCCTGGGCTCCAGCGATCCTCCCACCTCAGCCTCCTAAATTGCTGGGATTATAGGTGTGGGCCACCGTGCCTGGCCAACTAACTCTTTTATTTATTTTTTATTTATTATTATTTTTTTGAGTCACAGTCTCACTCTGTTGCCCAGGCTGGAGGGCAGTGACACAGTCTTGCCTCACTGCAACTTTGGCCTCCTGGGTTTAAGCAATTCTGCCTCAACTTCCTGAGTAGCTGGGATTACAGGCACATGCCACCTACCTGGCTAATTTTGTATTTTTAGTAGAGACGGGGTTTCACCATGTTGGCCAGGCTGGTCTTGAACTTCCGACCTCAGGTGATCCACCTGCCTTGGCCTCCCAAAGTGCTGGGATTACTGGCGTGAGTTGGGATTACAGGCATGAGCCACCGCACCTGGACTAATTTTTTGTTGTTGTTTGTTTTTGTTTTGAGATGGTGTCTTGCTCTGTCACCCAGGCTAGAGTGCAGTGGTGTGATCTCGGCTCACTGCAACCTTTGCCTGGGTTCAAGTGATTCTCCTGCCTCAGCCTCCCAAGTAGCTGGGATTACAGGCACCCACCACCATGGTCAGCTAATTTTTGTATTTTTAGTAGAGACAGGGTTTCATCATATTGGCCAGGCTGGTCTCCATCTCCTGACCTTGTGATCCACCCGTCTCGGCCTCCCAAAGTGCTGGGATTACAGGCATGAGCCACCACACCTGGCCTAATTTTTAAAAAGTTTTTGAAGAGACAGTCTTGCTATGTTGCCCAGGCTGGTCTCAATCTCCTCACTTCAAGCCATACTCTCTGCTCAGACTCTCAAAACACTGGAATTACAGGCATGAGTGACCGTGCCCAATCTTTTTTTTGTTGTTGTTTTTTGTTTTTGAGACAGATTCTCACTCTGTTGCCCAGACTGAAGTGTAGTGGAGGGATCTCGGCTCACTGCAACCTCCACCTCCCAGGTTCAGGTGATTCTCCTGCCTCAGCCTCCCAAGTAGCTGGGATTACAGGCGCATGCCACCAGGCCCGGGTAATTTTTGTATTTTTAGTACAGACAGGGTTTTGTTATGTTGGTCAGGCTGGTCTCAAACTACTATTTCAGGTGATCTGCCCACCTCAGCCTCCCAAAGTGCTGGGATTTTAGGTATGAGCCACTGTTCCCGGCCAGGTATTTATTTATAGCAGTGCAAGAAGGGACGAATACACTCTCCCATGAGTCATTCTTTAGCACACAAAAACCAGTACATTCCTAAGGTTTTAGAAGCCTCCACGCCAGGAACTCAGGACAAAGACTAAATATTTATTTTCTTTTTTACTATACTACAGACAAATCCTTGATCTTTGACCACTGATTCCTTTTGGCAAAGAATCATAAGAGTTAAAAGACAGTGGCACATTTCTAAAACCCCATTCAATCACTAATAACCTGTCCAGTCCATCAGCCTATCATATGAAAATGTCTCCCAGGGTGTGGCCACTCAGGCTTCCATTTGATCTTTTCAGGTTTCAAAAGCAGAGTTCTTAGCAATATATATCTTCATTATTTCAGGCATCTGATATAATTAAGCTAAGAGACAATATCTTCCCTTGAGTTTCTTTGGAGATCTTAATGAATATTGGATTTCCCTCATTATATAACCCATTTATTTATTCCTTTACTCTCATCTACTATTTCTCCTTATCTCCACTCATACCCAAGCTTTTTTGGCTTTGGAAGGAGTATTTGGTTCAGCTACTGTGCTGCTCTGGGTTGCAGGCAGTAAAACTAGTGATGTGGTTCAGGACACACTACTCCAAAATATAGCACCTGAGCATTTGAGAAAATAGCAGAAGCAAAGAGATCATTTTCACCGTCACCTCACTCCTTTTCCTCTGAAGCAGGTCATAAACCATAGAAAGAATACTCTGGCCATTTCCCTTGAGGCAGGCCATAAAACCTGGTGTCCTTCCCTGAAGTAGGTCATAAGACCGTCATTTGAGAGGTACCCTCCCCTTACATAGAGAAAAGGAACATCCTTACCTCTGAAGACCCCAGGACACAGAGAAGAAAGAACCTGAACAAACAGTCCATTCTAAGTTCCCCCAGTTTGTTACCATTACATCACACTCCCTTTGTGTAATCATACTCCTGCACAACTGTGCACTCTTTATCAACGCTACGACAATTGTCTTCCACCCCTTCATTGAAATTTCATTATCTACTGACTGCAGGAAGAAGATTGAAAGTCAAACATCAAACCTAGAGTACAGAGGAACTTTGTCCGAAGCTATTGACTTCTGCTTGGGCTCATCCAACTTCCACAAAGAACCCTTTGCAAGCAATCGTCCATCTTTCAAGCTCATCCAAAGAATCATTTGTGACCCTCAAAATTACTTACATTCCTCCATCTCCCTCTCCCTTACAAAAAAGTGTACATAAGCATCTGAACCTCAATGGGTTATGGGGTAATCACTCTACTGTGATTTTCTCCAGGGCATATTAATAAATTTGTATGCCAGCCAGGAGCGCCTGTAATCCCAGCACTTTGGGAGGCCAAGAGGGGGCAGATCACTTGAGGTCAGGAATTCAAGACCAGCCTGGCCAACATGGTGAAACCTTGTTTCTAACAAAACTACAAAAAAAATAAGCCAGGCTTGTTGGCACCTGCCTGTAATCCCAGCTACTCAGGAGGCTGAGGCAGAAGAATCGCTTGAACCGGGGAGGTGGAGGCTGCAGTGAGCTGAGATGGTGCCACTGCACTCTGGCCTGGGTGACCGAGAGAGACTCCGTCTCGAAAAAATAAAAAATAAAATAAATTCGTTAGCCTTTTTCTTCTCTTCATCTTTTCTTTTGTTATTTCACTCCAGTGAACCCTCAGAGGGCAGAGCTTTCCCTTCACCGCTACAAAATGAAGGCAAGAAACTCAATTTTAGGGAATAAATATATAATCATTAATTATATACATATGTACCGTGTGTTATGCAGCCACAGACAACTGCTGGACAACAAAACCCACAAATGCGCCACACTAATTCAGTAGTCTGTTATTACGCTTACTTTCAGTCATGCAAAAAACAGGTTTACGTGTGCGTGTGTGTAAAATATATTTGCTAAGCCCTTGTCCACTCACCTTACCATTTACATTAAATGAACCAGCACACTATGATTATGCCCATCATTAAACTGTCAGAACATTAAAAATCCATGTATTGTTTAAATTAGGCTTAAGTTTTCTAAAAGCAAGGGAACACACACACGTACGCACACACACACACACACAGAGCATGGCTTCAGAGTTCTAGCAGAGACAATAACCAAATAGTTATTAGTATTCTAGAAGTTTCAGTGAGTGAAGGGCGCTAAAATGCAGTTTGAAAACCAAAACCGTGGCATATCCATTGTGGTATCGTAATGCTGCTACTCAACTCTTTTAATCTTGTAATCTTTGCTGGTCTTAAAATGATCCTGTCAACCGTGTTCATTTTGATAACGTTGCATCTCTGTGAAAAGTCGCTCAGCAGCCGCAGACCACCAAAAGGCAATTCCCGGCGCTCTGCAGTGGTACCGGCACTGAGCGGCCTTCCGGGAGAGGCAGGCAGCAGACGTGAAGGAGGAGCCGAGAGCCCGGCTGGGGACCCGCCCACGCCAGCCCTCAGCCCCCTCGCCCGGCCCCTCCGCGGAGCGCGCAGCAGCCCATGCGCCGGCGCAGGCCCCGCCTCCTCGCTGGGCCCCGCCTCGCCGCCACCACGGGATCCGGGATCCGCGCACCCCGCCCTCGTCCTCTCGTGGAGCCTGAGGCGACCGTAGCATGGAGGGGGAGAGTACGTCGGCGGTGCTCTCGGGCTTTGTGCTCGGCGCACTCGCCTTCCAGCACCTCAACACGGACTCGGACACGGTGAGCCGAGGGACGGGGCGGGGTCGGGCGTGGCCTGGGAAGACCCCTGCGCGCGGCCTGCCTCGCGGCTGTTGCCCCGGTCCCCCGCCCGCTCCCCCAGACGCCGCCGCGCCTCCTCCCTGCCGTCGCGGCTCTGCCTTCTCTCCCCCTCAGCGGTCCCTAAGGTGCCTCGTGCCCACGAAGTCTTCTCCAGCATTAGCCCTCCCTCTGCTATCCTCTGTTGATTTCCCTTTTCCGACCAGTGTCCCACACGCTCCCATCTTTCCTCGGCGCCCCTTTCGCTGTGGAAACTTGGGCGTGAAAAGATGGAAAGTTCACGGAGCGTCTTCCCGCTGCTCTGCGGAGCCTGCGGTAAACTTTCCGTTTCTCGCGACGTCCGACAGGCGTTTGCAAAGCCAGGCGGACTTTGTCATGCAGAGCAGCGCCTGTGCGTGTTTGTTGAGATAGTAGGATGGTAAGGGAATAAAAATAGATGTTAGTGGATGAAACAGCTTAATCTGGTATATCAGATATCTTTTTATTTGCGTTATTAAATTTGTAAAACAGTTTTGAAAAGTACGTTGCCTATTTTCTAAAAGTTCTATGAAATTAAAGAAACACTGTAAAACGTTGAGCTCGGAAGTAGTTAATGTCCTGTAGTACTTTCAGTAACTTGCAGAAAGAACATCTAAGCATCTAAAATAACCTCCCTGCTGTGTGGTACAGTTCGGAGAATACCATGCTGAACAATGCCTAGTAATTTCTGCTAAGTACATTTTAAGATAACACCTGTTTTACTCTCAAAATTGCCTTAATATAGACCGGGCGCGGTGGCTCACGCCTGTAATTCCAGCACTTTGGGAGGCGGAGGTGGGTGGATCACCTGAACCCACGAGTTGGAGACCATCCGGGACAACCTAGTGAGACCCGGTCTCTAGGAAATCTAAACATTACAAAATTGCTTTTTAGCACAATCCTAATAAAGGTTGGAATTGATATGTTTTATGTATACAATTTCAGATAACCTTACAAATTAATACCTAATAAAAACAAATATATGGCCATTTAAAATATATGTGTAGCTGTGGAAATTATTTTGGAATGTCTTTAGTGTAGATAGAGTGGGACCTTAATTCCTCGGTAGCTGAAAGGATTAGCCCTTGGGAAATACCTGGGTGCTAGGGAGGCCCCTGTTTCTCAGATCTTTTTCCTGAAGTCTTTAAAGGCTGGTTTTTCTGGGTAGTTGCACTTGGATTGCCCCTGCTCACCTTCCCTGAGTTCGTCTTTGGGAGTATCAAAATCAAGAACACTAGATTCTGGATATCCCCCCGTGTGATTCCAGTAAAGACTCACATTATGGAAATAATCCTTTTTTACTTTTAGGGGAAAACGTTATTAATTATTAAGAATATAAAATATTCCTGTAATCCCAGCAGTTTGGGAGGCGGAGGTAGGATCATTTAAGCCCGGGAGTTCAAGACCAGCCTGGGCAACGTAAGGAGACCTCATGTCTACAAAAAATTTTAAAAATTAGCCCGGTGTGGTGGCACATGCCTGTAGACCCAGCTACTTGGAAGGCTGAGGCAGGAGGATTGCTTTGAGCCCGGAAGGTCAAAGGAGCAGTGAGCAGTGATTGCACCACTGTACTCTATCCTGGGTGATGACAGAGCTAGACCTTTTCTCAAAAAAAGAAGATATGAAATCTTCATTGTCAAGTACATTGGGTCTTTAAGTGTACCTAGAGAAACTGAATTCTCCAAAACTCAGATGAATTACCACGGGGGTGGCAGAATACAAGTAGTTTAAAAGAATTGGGCTCACAGCACTCCTTTTAGAAAGGAGACTCAAATTGAATTTTAATCTTTCATATTGTGCATGAGTTTTTTTTTTTTTTTGAGACGGAGTCTCGCTCTGTCGCCCAGGCTGGAGTGCAGTGGCCGGATCTCAGCTCACTGCAAGCTCCGCCTCCCGGGTTTACGCCATTCTCCTGCCTCAGCCTCCTGAGTAGCTGGGACTACAGGCGCCCGCCACCTCACCCGGCTAGTTTTTTTGTATTTTTTAGTAGAGACGGGGTTTCACGCTGTTAGCCAGGATGGTCTCGATCTCCTGACCTCGTGATCCGCCCGTCTCGGCCTCCCAAAGTGCTGGGATTACAGGGTTGAGCCACCGCGCCCGGCCTGTGCATGAGTTTTAATCAGAAAACACTAATCATGTCATTTCATACCTTAGAAGCTTTCTGTAACTCCCAGAAGCACATGTGGTTAAATCCAGAGTAGTCATTCAGGATGTCCCATTATTGACTCGCTCTAATTTACCTTTGATTTCCTTCTGCTCCAAGGCATGGTGCTCTACTCATTCCTCGGTGTGTGCTCATTTCTGGCTTTTAAGTCTTGTATGCTTCCAAGTGTGCCGAGTTCTCCATGCTCTGCTTACACAAATACTGCCCACCGCTTTAGTCTAATCCGTACTTGCCTCCCCAGGGCCAACTCTTAATTATTTCAGGCCAGGCTAATCTCTCCCTTCCTCTCCTCTTTATTTCTACTTTTTTTCTTTTGAGGCAGAGTTTCACTCTATGGCCTGGGTTGGAGTGCAGTGGCATGATCACAGCTCACTGCAGCCTCAACCTCCTGGGTTCAGGTGATCCCAAGTAGCTGGGACTACAGGCATGTGCCACCATGCCTAATTTTTCTCGTATTTTTTGTACAAACGGAGTTTTACCCTGTTGCCCAGGCTAGTACTGAACTTCTGGGCTCAAACCATTTGCCCAGCTTAGCCTCCTAGTGCTAGGATTACAGGTGTGAGCCACCGTGCCTGGCCTCTTCTCATTTTTGTTTAACTCTTCATCTTTCCCAAGTAAACTAGAAGCATCTCAGATCTTTCATGTGCCCCCGACTGGTAGCACATACTTGTATACATAGTAAAATACTCAGAAAATACTGGTTAGTTAAGTGTCTGAACAGTAATTCTATCGGTGTATTCTATATACTGCCTCTTTATCTTCATAGGAAGGTTTTCTTCTTGGAGAAGTAAAAGGTGAAGCCAAGAATAGCATTACTGATTCCCAAATGGATGATGTTGAAGTTGTTTATACAATTGGTGAGTTATTTATTTCTCCTATGTTTGAGTCATTTGTGTCTCCCATATTTGATAGTGTATGCTGAAAGGGGTCAGCATAGTTATTGTTTTTAAATTAAGAAATATAGATGCTGGGCAAGGTGGCTCACACCTGTAATCCCAGCACTTTGGGAGGCCGAGGTGGATTACCTGAGGTCGGGAGTTGGAGACCAGCCTGGCCAACATGGTGAAACCCATCTCTACTAAAAATATAAAAATTAGCCAGGTGTAGTGGTGCATGCCTATAATCCCAGTTACTTGGGAGGCTGAGGCCGGAGAATCGCTTGAACCCGAGAGGCAGAAGTTGCAGTGAGCCAAGATCGTGCCACTGCACTCCAGCCTGGGCAACAGAGCGAGACTGTGTCTCAAAAAATAAAAATAAATTAAGAAATATATATTAATTTAAAAATAATTTAAAAGGATATGTTGCACTCATTTTGCAGTTAAAATTATGGCCATGGACTGGTCTAAAGTAAGAAATAGTATGAGAGTTAGGAAGCAGATAAGATTACTCCCAGGGAAACAAGGATGAAACACTTGCTATTTAGTTGGCAGGAAGATGGCCCAGCAATAGGAAGACCAAGGAAAAAGATAAAATGTTAAATGCTGCAGAAAAGTTGGAAGATGAGAACTGAGAAAAATGCAGTAATTGGATTAGATGACTGAAAATCCTCAGTAATTTCTGGAGTGTAATGGGGAAGAGACCACGCTACAAAGGGTTTGAAGGGTGGGTGGTAAAGATAGCTGGTGGCAGCTTTTCTGTCAGGGAAGAGCAGGGGAGAACCTTTAAAATGTATAGGGAAAAAATGTTTAAAAGAAATAAAATGTATAGGGAGTTTTCTGATTGTCTAACATAGTTTTTCTCTATATGTGTATATATATTTTTAAACAAAATTGGTAGTGTACCTTATAAAAGGTTTGGCATAATATTGTGTCATGTTCACTTTCCAGTGTTGCATAATGCATAATCCTCTACAATATCATTTTTCTTTTTTTTTTTTTGAGGCAGAGTCTCACTCTGTTTCCCAGCCTGGAGTGCAGTGGTGCGATCTCAGCTCACTGCAACCTCCGCCTCCCGGGTTCAAGCGATTCTCCTGCTTCAGCCTCCTGAGTATCTGGGATTACAGACGTGTGCCACCACGCCTGGCTAATTTTTTGTATTTTTATTAGAGACGAGGTTTCATCATGTCTCAAATTCCTACGCTCAAGCAGTCCTCCTGTCATGGCCTCCCAAAGTGTTGGGATTACAGGCATGAGCCACTGTACTGGGCCCGTCATTCTTTCTGCTGGCTGCATATATCCTATTGTATAGACATACCATAATTTATAATTTATTTAACTGTGTAAGAATGATTTTCTGTGTTTTTGTTAAACAGTATTACCATGAACATTTAGTATTGTACGTATCTTTGTGCCTTTGAGTGTATATTTGAAAGTCACATTCCTGGAGGTAGACTAGCTGATTGCCTTTTGGAAGACTTATGCCATTTTAGGCTTCTCCACAGTATATAAAAGTGCCTAGGTCCCCATACTCCTTATTTTTTTTGAAATGGAGTCTTGCTCTGTCGCCCAGGCTGGAGTGCAGTGGTGGGATCCCAGCTCACTGCAACCTCTGCTTCCCAGGTTCAAGTGATTCTCCCTGCCTCAGCCTCCCGAGTAGCTGGAATTACAGGCGACTGCCACCACACCCAGCTAATGTTTGTATTTTTAGTAGAGACAGGGTTTCACCATGTTGGCCAAGCTGGTCTCGAACTCCTGACCTCAGGTGATCCGCCCGCACTGGCCTCCCAAAGTGCTGGGATTACAGGCCTGAGCCACCATGCCTAGCCCCCATGCTCTTGCCAACACTAGATATTGTCAAATCTTTTAATCGTTGCCAATTTGATAAGTGAAAAAAATAGCATTTTAATTTGCATTTCTTAGTTACAAAAGAGGTTAAGTATTTTTTCATACTTTTTACTTTTTTTCTTGGCCTTTTTATTTGAAAAGGAGAGGCCTATCCTATTCTTTGGCTGCATTTGTACTATTTTGCTTTTAGTGATTTGTAATCACATTACTTAAGGAAACTGGGCTTTTATCGTATGTTTTATACATATGCTAATGCAGTTTATAATTTTTTTTTCTGCCAATAAATACTTTAATGAGAAACGAGGTCTATAACATATATAGCAGTAACCACCCTGGCCTATGCCTTCTGCTCTAGCCCAAGTCTGGGGCTCAACCAATTACATTTAACCCACATTTGGAAAGCAGGCCATTTTCAGTGTCATCCATCAGTATCCATCTTCATAGAACATACCAATCAGAGGCTAGAGTCTCAACGTTAACACTTTCTCTCAGGGAAAAGTTAACGTGGTAACCCAAACATATAAATAACTTTGAACCATCCTACTGTTCAGGAGGCCCTTAGGAGACCAACAGTTTGGTAAACACTTATAACTTTGCCAAAATACATTAGAACACCGGAAAAGGGAAAAGCAGTAGAAAGGCTGGCAGGGCTGGGCTCACGTATAATTCAGTCCTTAAGAGTTAAAGCCTCTTGAGTTGCTCATACGTAATTTAAAAAATAATGTTCCAGGGTCCAAGCTGAAGCCACTTTGGCCAAAATCCTTTATAGAGTGCAAAAAAGCCCTCAAGTTTCCACGTCTTTAAAATACCATCCAAAGTACACTTACAGAGATCCACATATCCCACGATTGCCCTCTTGGTTCATCATACGAGTGCCTACCACATCACCCGGATTAGAGGCAAGAGCTCCAGCCAAACCACACGTAAAGCTGGAAACAAAGCACTTTAAAGTTGTGTCTTCCATCATTCCTGACAATATTAAATACTTCTTAGTAATATCATAGACTGGTAGCTCTACTCCCACAACGATGACAGCATGCTGAACAGTTGGAACCACACCCCTCCACAGACCCCTGGTGCCTTTCTGTTGGTATATATCAATGAAGCTGCCAATCATGTTCCCTTGGAACAAACTTCCTTGAGCCTGCATTCGAATCTTTAGAACATCGGTGGGATTGGCTATAGTGGAAAATATCACTCCTGACACCACCCCACAGATCATGTTAATTGAAAGAGTTTCATCTTCTAAACGTTCTACAAATAATTGCTTCAAGCTTTGGTAAATCCCAATTTTAATGGTGCCATATGATGCGTGTCTTCGCAAACAGAAGCAATTCCTGAATACAGAGCCAATACACCTTCCTCTTTGTAGATCCAAAACAAAGCATGAAACATCCGTCTATATTTTATTTCTTTGAAACGGATATCAATGCTTTGGCCTTGAACCTACCTGAAGTGTGTTTTGGTAAGGTCCATGGGGAAAGTTCCAAACTCAGCAATGATAGAGGCAAGGCCGCCATATACAATTCAGACCAGACATCTCATGGCTGTGGTACTTTGCTGCTGCCGCTCAGGCTCATCGGGCGACTAGGAAACTGAGGTTCCCACAGTCACAAATGCCACTGCAGTGCCAACCCGGAAGCATTGAAACCCTGTAGGTTGTAATTTTACTGTAGTTTTTTTTTGGGGGGGGGGTTCGAACACTTGAGTTTTAAAAGCAAGCCCTTTATAGCAATACAAGATTATTTTTTAAAAATTAAAAAATAAAAGCAAACCCTTAGAGCATATTTTTTTTCCCTAATTGAAATTAGTGTGCCGTCCAAAGTATCTAACATAGTTCTAGGCATTTGATTTAATTAAGCAAATGTTTACTGAGCAACTACATTGTGGTATTAGGTACAGTGCTAAGCTCTAAGGTATTTGCTCAAATTTAAATGTTGGATTATCACAGATGTTTAAACACGTAAAATCCAAGATCAACATATTATTCCATTGCTTTGGTTAAGAAGATTTTCATCATTTTAAATTCCTTTAACAGGTGATTTTATTAATTGGGTAAATTTAGAGTACAGCATTTTTAGAACTCAGTGAAAATGTGGCAACTTTGAATTTATCTTTTGTGTTGGACTTGTTAGATCATTATTTAGAGGAAATATAGCATTGTGGTTCCAGGCGAGGTTCTGGGTTTTGAACTCTGGCCCTGCCAGTGGATTGGGCAAGCCACTTGTCTCTCTTTGCCTGTTATATCATCTTTGAAAGGGGAATAATGATAGTATATGTCTCAGATTTGTTGTGAGGATAAAAATTAGATAATCAGTGGTAAAATACTTCCTGGCATGAGGTAAAGGCTCAATATGCAGTATTCAAATGATTGTGAATTGAATTAATGTAATCATAACTAAAAAATCCTTTTCTTCCAGACGTTCAGAAATATATTCCATGCTATCAGCTTTTTAGGTAAGTAGTAGTGCTAGTAAGTAAATGATCCATTGTGAAAATTACTCTCTGCAAGTGAAATAGTTTTTAAAACTAACAGATTATCTTAGTTATCACCTATACATGGTGGTACTGAGTAGAATGGAAAGTTTTTTTTAAGTAGCTGAAAAAAATTACTTGTGTATTGTCCACCCTAGTAGTTCTTTCTCTGTATTTATATTACTTTAAGCTGATCTCCATTACCTTTCCCAGGCACCAGTTTACCTTGAGAATTGCTTTTCCTTCTCACACCCAGTCACCTCATTGCATATTATAAACTCAGTAAATGAAGTGTTCTTATACATCATCAATAGCAGCCCTTTTTTCTACCCTTTTATGTCAGCATATTTTAGCAACTGGTTCCTCATTTATATTTTTTAGTGTTATCTTTTATCTGTTAGCTGGTCATGTTCTTTGTTTTTCTTTTTGAGACAGGGTCTCACTCTGTCACTCAGGCTGGAGTGCAGTGGCGTGAACACAACTCACTGTAGCCTTCATCTTCTGCGCTCAGGTGACCCTCTCCACCTCAGCCTCCCAAGTAGCTGGGACCACAGGCACCAGCCACCACACTCGGCTGATTTTTGTATTTTGGTAGAGACAGGGTTTTGTCATGTTGCTCAGGCTGGTCTCAAACTCCTGGGTTCAAGCCATCCTCCTTCCTTGGCTTCCCAAAGTACTGGGATTACAGGCGTGAGCCACTGCACTCAGCTGGTTATGTTCTTTAACCTGTTTCCTATTGCTTTTCTAGGATGAATGCTTGCACTCAGTCCTACAGATAGTCATAGTACTGTTAACTCTAATACATTGTGTATTTTTTAGCTTTTTATTGAGTATAGCATACACGTAGAAAAGTACACAAATAAATGAATTTTCACAAAGGAAACACATGTAATCATGTAACCGTAGCAATGTGTAATTTTAATGAAATAGTTTTATGATTTATATAAACCATGCAAGAAAAATCAGCACAAACAGCCTGGGCAACGTGGTGAAACACTGTCTCCACTAAAAATACAAAAATTAGTCAGGAGTGATGGCATGCGTCTGTAGTCCCAGCTACTGGGGAGGCTGAGGCAGGAGGATCACTTGAACTCAGGAGACAGGCTGCAGTGAGCTGAGGTCATGCCACTGCACTCCAGCCTGGGTGACAGAGCAAGACGCTGTCTCCAAAAAAAAAAAAAGAAGATCAGCATAACTATCTTACAGACTACGTACTATACACATCTTTAAAGTTATGTAAGAATTACAGTGGAGCATATGGTTAAGGTGAGAAGTAACTGTAGGAGGAGAGCAGAAAAAAGGAGCTTAGCGTGGTCTTAAACTGCTATACCAAGAAAAGGTACAGCTTCTACACTGCCTTATGTGTAATGGATATGCAAAAATATTTGTTAGATAACTGAGGAACTCTTAGTGGAGACTCATAAGGATCTTCTGGACCAACAAAGGATTTAAAGGAGGAGCAAAAAGTGATTCAGTACCTTTTTCAACCACATTAATAATTAGACTAATTTAATAGAGGCTGAGACCTGAAGAAACCATCTATTTCAGTGATAAGAAACCAATGCCTGAGCCTTTTAGCTCTTACAGGATTAAAGCGAGGTAGAAAGGCATTAGGAGAGGCATGTGAAATACTTCTCATTCAGAGGGTAACTACATACTTCATTAAACAACACAATAATAGGCCTGAAAAGTTCATGATTTAACCAAGGCCACAGATCTAGTTAATGGCAGGGCAAAAATTAGAAGAATAAGGATTTCTTGAGCTCTAATCCAGCATCATACTATGCAGTTTCTTCCTCTTCCTGCTCTAATACAGAGGTTGCTAAAATAGAGCCCCATGATGTATTTTTATATGGCCCTCAATCTGAGACTGTTTACTACTTTTTTTTTTGGAGACAAGAGTCTTGCTCTGTCACCAGGCTGGAGTGCAGTGGTGCAATCTCGGCTCACTGCAACCTCTGCCTCCCAGGTGCAAGTGATTCTCCTACCTCAGCCTCCAAGTAGCTGGGACTATAGGCAGGTTCCATCACGCCTGGCTAATTTTTTTTGTATTTTTAGTAGAGACAAAGTTTCACCGTGTTGGCCAGGATGGTCTTGATCTTTTGACCTCGTGATCTGCCTGCCTCAGCCTCCCAAAGTGCTAGGATTACAGGTGTGAGACACCCACGCCTGGCCTTGTTTACTACATTTTTTAAGGGTTGTAAAAAAAAAAGGAGGAAAAATATGCAATAGAGACTGGATGTGGCTGTCAAAGCCTGAAATATTTTCTATACAATCCTTTTACAGAAAGTTTGTTAACCCTGCACTAAATACATTGTGATGCAGACTTTTCCACTGAAATGCACTGATTTGGTTACCTCAGAAATCTGGAGGAAATTACCTCGGAAATAGCCTACTGAAACTTAGTGTGTGGATGGATAGAGTTTTTTTTCTTTCTTTCTTTCTTTCTTTTTTTTTTAGACAAGGTCTCTGTTGCCCAGGCTGGAATGCAGTGCTCTGATCTCAGTTCACTGCAACCTCCCAACTCCCAGGTTCAAGCGATTCTCCTACTTCAGCCTCATGAGTAGCTGGGACCACAGGCGTGCACCGCCATGCCTGGGTTTTTTTTTCTTTTTTGTATTTGTAGAGATGGGGGTTTGCCATGTTGGCCAGGCTGGTTTCAAACTCCTGACCTCAAGTGATCCACCCACCTCAGCCTCCCAAAGTGCTGGGATTATAGGCGTGAGCCACTGTGCCCGGCTTCTGAAACTTAAAACTTAAAGTCACTTTTTAAAAAATTATGCAGGTGGGTCACGCCTATAATTCCAGCACTTTGAAAGGTGAGGTGGCTGGATCACTTGAGCTCAAGGAGTTGGAGACCAGCCTGGGTAACATGGCGAAACTGCCTCTCTACAAAAAATACAAAACAATTAGCGGGGTGTGTTGGCGTGCCTGTAGTCCCAGTTTCTAGGGAGGGTGATGTGAAAGGATTGCTTGTGAGCCGAGATCCAGCCCAGGTGACAGAGCGAGACCGTGTCTCAAAAAAAATTATGCAGTTTGACATGAATTCTGCATGATATATCAGTTTCTACATAAAATGCCACCCCATTCATCTTCTCCCCAGAAACTTCACATAAACCTAGTGCTTCCACAGATGATGTGCACTGTTATCCTGTTGCTAATTTTACCCTAATATACTGTTTTATGCTCCGATTTGAGCTCAGAAGTGGACCATTCTAGGGAAATACAGGAATAAATTCTTGTATTTAGAGAATAATTTCTTGTATTTTGATATTGGAATTGTAAGTAGGCAAATACTGGAAATACAACTAGATGACAGAGTCTGCTCTGTTGCCCAGGCTGCAGTGCAGTAGAGCCATCTCATCTCACTGCAAACTCTGCCTCCCAGGCTCAAGTGATCCTCCCACCTCGCTCCCTCTAGAAACTGGGGCTACAGGCACACACCATCACGCCCCAGCTAATTTTTTTATTTTTTTGTAGACAGGGTTTTGCCACATTGCCCAGGTTGGTCTTGAACTTCTGGGCTCGAGCCATCCACCCCCCTCAGCCTCCCAAAGTGCTGGGATTACAAGTGTGAGCCACTGCGCCCTGGCAAAAATTATTTATAAAGGATTTTGTATAACATATTTAACCATCATAGAAAATATTGTTGATCTTAATGAATGGTAAAAAGAAGAAAATATTATTTGCAGTCTCTGTTATTGGAAGGGAAAGAAAGCTGGAAGTAGAATCTTTTAGAATTATCTTTTAATTCTTCCTACATCTTGGATATTCCAACTCCTGAACTAAACCAAACAAAACCTATTCCCTTCCCCCAGCCCAAAAAACCCAGCTATCTCCTAAAATACATAGCTTTTGTAACCAGCAGTGAATAATAAATTGACCTTTTGTTATTGTGCTTCATTACTGGTTATACATTCTTTCGTATGTATCAATGTTGTAAAAAATATAAATGAGTAAACTGAATGAATTGTGAACCGGCTATGTGAACTTACATTTTAATACCTATATTTCATGGATAGTTTATTGTTTCAGGTTCAAAAAAAATGATTCCCAAAACTTGTCTCTTAAGTTACACCTTTTTCCTTTTCATTGCTTTATGGACTTTATGTTTCTACCACTTTAAGTCAGTTAATTTGAGAACTTTCTCTACTATTTGTTTTAGGACTTCATCTGACAGGCAAATAGGTATATGGGCTTTGGGTATTGGGTTAGGAATAACTAAAATTTAAAATACTAATAAAATTATTTATATTTTTAGCATATTTGAAATACCTTTAATTTTGGCTTTTACAGCTTTTATAATTCTTCAGGTGAAGTAAACGAGCAAGCACTGAAGAAAATATTATCAAATGTCAAAAAGGTATTCTCTAATTTATCTTTCCTTTTTTTGGTATTACTTGCATTGTTTTGGTTCTTAAAACACACAGTACTTTGGCAGAATTTTTAAGCAGTGTTTGACATCATGGTATCCTGTAAAGTAGGTAAGAAAAGGTTTGTTCTTCCCAGAAATTCAAAGTGGTTACTCTGAAAATAAAATTAGTAATTAAAAATATTAATTTTGTTCTCATCCTTTGACTAATATAATTAACATTTATCTCTTTCTCTTGTGTTTCCACCATACCCCTTCCCGCTACCATTTATTCTGTGACCTAATCAGTTCTGTTATTTTACTTGGCTGTAGTTTTTTGGGTTTTTTTGCTTTGTTTTTTTGAGACGGAGTCTTGGCTGTGTCACCCAGGCTGTAGTGCAGTGGCATGATCTCGGCTTACTACAACCTCTGCCTCCTGTGTTCAAGCGATTCTCCTGCCTCAGCCTCCCGAGTAGCTGGGATTATAGGCAGCCGCCACCACACACCGTGCCTGGCCTCAGTTATTATTTTTGATAGATACTGCAGGGATGTTTCCTATATAGCACTGAATTTGGATCCTCTACAACGTACTTCGTGTTTGGTTAAAAGTTGTTGAATGATCAAAATGGATTTTTCCCCCAAACACAAAATTTTTTCAAGGCACTACTTTTTCTCTTAAAACTTTGATTTGAAAATAAAAATAGATTAATTGAAAGATGTTTCTTGGCTGGGCACGGTGACTCATGCCTTTAATCCCAATACTTTGGTTGGCTGAGGAGGGTGGAACACGAGGTCAGGAGTTCCAGACCAGCCTGACCAAGATGGTGAAACCCCGTCTCTACTAAAAATAGAAAAAAAAAAAAAAAAAATAGCTGGGTGTGGTGGCGCCTGCCTGTAGTCCCAGCTACTCAGGAGGCAGAGGCAGGAGAATCAGTTGAACCCGGGAGGCAGAGGTTGCAGTGAGCTGAGATCATGCCACTGCACTCCAGCCTGGGCAACAGAGCCAGACTCTGTCTCAAAAAACAAAAAAAAAGGTATTTCTTTCAAAAAATGTGTTTGGCTGAAAATGATTGTTTCCCTCCCCAATCAATTTGAGTATTTAAAATGTACCTGTAAAATGCCTTATTTTTAAAAACTAATTTTAATTTCCTCAATTTAAATGTGCAGATATAAAATTTAGTTGCTGAAACTCACAGGTCTCTAAGCAAAGTGGTTGGTTTTCTCTTTGTCTTAAGTAAAGGAGAATTATTTTCCGAGTTAAAAAAAGGTCTAGTAATATAAACACATTTGCTTAGTATGTTGTAGTTTACAAAACCCTTTAATCTGATCTTAATCTTGAAACCAATTTTGTCAGGTAGGTGATATCATTCCCATGTAAATTTTAGGTAAAAGCTGTAGGGTTCAGTTTAACTTATAACAAACCAAGTGTCCATACAGGCAATTAATTTGTTTTCAGGGAGTGATTGCCTTTTAAGTGAATCATTGGCATTGATATTTTTTTCATTTAAATTTTGACTAAAGCTTAAGATTGCAAGATAGCAAATGCCATAAAAGAAACTATAGGAAGTCAAGAATTTACTTCTCCCTTTTAATCTCTATTGATCAAAATTATATGCTTTTAAATGAATGGAAAGTAAGTCAGTTTGTATATTTTTTAAGCATATGATTAAGTGTATTCTTTGTTTATATATGCCCAAAATCTTTCTAAATATTAAGAAAACCATTTTAAGGTTGTTTATTTTATTTAATTATAGTAGTAAGACATATTGTAACTATTAAGATGTACATTCTTTTTTTTCTGTATTTCAGAATGTGGTAGGTTGGTACAAATTCCGTCGTCATTCAGATCAGATCATGACGTTTAGAGAGAGGCTGCTTCACAAGAACTTGCAGGAGCATTTTTCAAACCAAGACCTTGTTTTTCTGCTATTAACACCAAGTATAATAACAGAAAGCTGCTCTACTCATCGACTGGAACATTCCTTATATAAACCTCAAAAAGGGTAAATGTTGGCCAGTCACTGGCTGTATTAAACTAATAGAAAAATATATCTAGTGTTTAGTAGCTTTTGCAGCTTACAAAGTGTTCTCATATATTGTCGCATCAGATTGTCACAATAACCCTCAGAAGTAGATCTTACCATCTGTTACTTTATAGGTGGGAAAATAATGGTCAGATAAGGAAATTAGAAGCCCAGTGTGAGATGATGACTTGTATTCTGGCACTGAAGATTTGCTCTTATTTACTATTTAAGGTGGAAAAAACTTTATATTGATTGATAAAGGGTATAATTTAGAATTTAAGCCTAGATACTTGAGTAGCTTTTCTATAACTGAGCAAAGAAACAAAGTAGCTCTTGATGGTCCACTAAAATGAGTCTAACCAGGGACTCCCTACAGGTTGTATATAGTAAACTACATTTTCATGGAATATGAGAATTACGTTAAAAGAGTACCAACTAAGAATAATTTTATTGTTCATGGAAGATAGGGTAAATCTCAATGTTAATACTGCCTTATTTATACATGTACTAATCCAAGGAGCCATTAAACTGCTTTTCCACACCATTATACTAAGCACATTTCACAGCTTTACATGTCACCTGGGCCCAGTGTGGTGACTCACACCTGTAATCCCAGCACTTTGGGAGGCCAAGGGAGGAGGATCACTGAGCAACAAAAGGAGACCTCATCTCTACAAAAAACTTAAAAATTAGTCGGGTGTGGTAATGGGCACCTGTAGTCCCAGCTACTTGGGAGGCTGACACAAGAGGATTGCTTGAGCCTGGGAGGTTGAAGCTGCATTATTGAGCCATGATTGCACCACTCCATTGCAGCCTGGGAGACAGAGTGAGACCCTGTCTCAAAACAAAAAAACAAAAAAAACAGTTGTCTCAAGTCAGTAAATTCTATTTTGGATAAGCAGTAAAGAATGGATTTTGGGGAGCATATTTTTTAAATCTTGTAGGGGATAAGTAGTCTATTCCAGCAGGTAGATACTAATCTTTCTTTTCATTCTAAATTTATAAAGTTTTATTTTGTCAGACTTTTTCACAGGGTACCTTTAGTGGTTGCCAATCTGGGCATGTCTGAACAACTAGGTTATAAAACTGTATCAGGTTCCTGTATGTCCACTGGTTTTAGCCGAGCAGTACAAACACACAGGTAAGATTCAACTGCTTTCTCACAAAACTTCTATTCACCTTTGAAATTAATTTTCTTATTTCTCAAACAACAGCAGAATAAAAACGAAAGGGAAAACTAATCCATTACTCAAGTAAACTAGGCTGTTTTTACCTTCCTCATCCCCTCCTGTTAGTGCTTGTCTACTTACAAGATACAAAAAAGGTGGTGGTTAGTCCAGGCATGGTGGCTCACACCTGCAATCCTAGCACTTTGGGAGGCTGAGGCAGGAGGATCTCTTGAGCTCAGGAGTTGGAGACTCAGGAGTTGGAGACTAGCCTGGGCAACACAGCAAAACCCCATCTCTACAAAAAAAATTAAAAAAAAAAAAGTACTGGGAGGAGCTTGTTGCATATCCTGTAAATTTTAGCATATCTATTCTAGGTGAGAATAAGTATATAGCCTAAAAATTATAATTTTCTAAGGCAGTGGTTCCGATTAAAGGCTTCGAAATTAGATATTTGTAAAAATTAGACTTTAGCCAAGACTCACTCATACTATAGGCTGCTTAGATATAACTTTCTTTGTGGCCATTAAGGAAGTAATGTCAAAAACAGCAACACTGGTAGTATAGGACACCTACTAGAGTGTAAACTTTGAGATTAAGGGGTTAGGTTTTACTTACTTTTGTGTCCCCACAGTGCTACCAGTTTGAAAACTGAATACCATATTTCTTTGATTCTGAGGTGTACATTTTCCTGTTTTTTTTTTTTTTTTTTTTTTTGAGACGGAGTTTTGCTCTTGTTGCCCAGGCTGGGGTGTAATGGCATGATTTCAGCTCACTGCAGTCTCTATCTCCCAGGTTCAAGCGATTCTCCTGCCTCAGCCTCCTGAGTAGTGGGATTACAGGCATGCACCACTATGCCCGGCTAATTTTGTGTTTTTTTAGTAGAGATGGGGTTTCTCTGTGTTGGTCAGGCTGGTCTCAAACTCCCGACCTCAGGTGATCCGCCCGCCTCGGCCTTCCAAAGTGTTGGGATTACAGGCGTGAGCCACCACACCTGGTGAGATGCACATTTTTCATATTTATCTCTGACACTGGGATGTCTTACGAGTCATGCCTTCTTAGAATTACTTTTTTCCTTATTTCATGGATAATAAAATAATGATCTCTTTCAAGTAAAGGTAACTTGAATTCAGTAAAATATTTAAAAAATTGACTCCGGTTCCCATTGCCAATAGAGACCTTTTTTCCTTCCTTCAATTTTATCTATTTTATGCAATCTTCCCCCATCCCCTGCCCATCCTTGCTTTTTTGGGAGACCTGTCAATAGTACTTAGGAGGCTAAAATGTTTGCTAATATGAAGATCAATGAAGTAGGTTTTGTGGTTGGTTTTTCTGCATACATATAGATTGACAAAATTATGGTTCCTACAAAACCAGTAAAAAGAATCTTCCATTGCTCCTTGACAGTAAGTTTTTCACCTTATTAAAATGAGTGTTGTGTATTTGCCTGAGGAAATGGTAATTTTTTACAGCTCTAAATTTTTTGAAGAAGATGGATCCTTAAAGGAGGTACATAAGATAAATGAAATGTATGCTTCATTACAAGGGGAATTAAAGGTAAGTTAACATATCAAACACTTCAACCACTTCTAGATAGAGTTCATATCAAGTTAATGACTGACATTTTTTAGGGATAACCTGACATCTTGATTAGATTTATACAGTTATGTGTTGCTTAATGAGGGCTATACCTTCTGAGAAATGTGTCATTAGGCAATTTCATCATTGTGCAAACATATACTTACACAAACCTATATGTATTTTTACTTTTTAGTTTTCACAGGGAAAACCAAATGTCCCCAAATTATTAAGTATCAATCATTTCCCCTATTTGATCTGTAATGCCAATATCACGTGCTGTATATCAGCTTTCTATATGTGCTCCAGTATAATCTTGTGAGACCCCATCATAGATACTGTCCCTTGTTGAACAAGATGTTGTTATTCCTTTAGCTTCATTGACTGAGATGTATTTCTTTAGCTGTAGTAACAAAGACTGCAATCTCAGTGGCTTACAACAACCATGGTGTGGTCTTGCTCACATTATATCTTGGCTGTAGCTCTATTCCTTTTCTGAATGTCACCTTCATCCAGGATCCAGGCTGAAGGAGCAGCCCTTATTTGGGACATGTTCTCATGGCATAAGGCAAACAGTAAGAAAGCTAGTAGAGCCAGGCGTAGTGGCTGACGCTTGTAATCCCAGCACTTTGGGAGGCCGAGGCAGGCAGATCACGAGGTCAGGAGATTGAGAGCATCCTGGCTAACACGGTGAAACCCTGTCTCTATTAAAAATACAAAAAAAAATTAACCAGGCATGGTGGCAGGCACCTGTAGTCCCAGCTACTCGGGAGGCTGAGGCAGGAGAATGGTGTGAACCCGGGAGGTGGAGCTTGCAGTGAGCCAAGATCGTGCCACTGCACTCCAGCCTGGGTGATAGAGCGAGACTCTGTCTCAAAAAAAAAAAAAAAAAAAAAAAAAAAGCTAATGGAAATTCACAACAGCTCTGAAAACTTTGCTTAAAATGGCCATGTCACTTCCACTCACATTTCATTGACGTGAACACATCACATAGTAATAGGCAGGGATATATAATCCTTCTTACAGAATAGGGAAGTATATTTGATAACAGTATATACTTCCCTCTACTTCATGTGTCAGTTCTACTTCATGTGTCAGTTCAGGTCTTTTGAGAACTAGATGTCAAGATGGGATTATAAGTGCAGGAGATTTACTGAATCTGAGAAGGATAAAGAAGAGGAAGCAGTAACAGGCATGAAGAGCCTTCAGACAACACTGCAAGTCTGACCCCTGCAAAAGGAGAGGGGGTAAGAGGACAAGCGGTTAGGAAGAGCCTTGGACTGCAGTGCCATTTTAAGGAAGTTCCACTAGGCTGGTGGGGAGTGTTTGAGCAAAGTTGCCCAAAAGTTATTCCATAGGCATGGACTTGCACTAATACCTGCACTGTGCTTAGTCATTGGCTAGGAACAGCCCAGGGGAAGTGTGGCTTAAGAGCAAACACACTGGTAGATCCACAGCTGGGGCTGTTAAGTCAACTATGCTTTCCCCAGTTGGAGATCTTAGTAAGGAGTATATTTCCATGGCCACCATACTCATCAGTAGAGCACACTAACAGAAAAGCAGTTAAAATATTTTGATTCATATTACACTACTTTTTTCATATAAAACAGGAATTTTAGATGGTAAAAACATCCAGAATCTCACCCTTTTATTTATTTTTTAGAGACAGTGTCTTGCTTTATTACCCAGGCTGGAGTGCAATGGCATGATCTCAGCTCACTACAGCCGCCACCTCTTGGGCTCAAGTGATCCTCCTCTCTCAGCCTCCAGAGTAGCTGAGACCACAGGTGTGCACCACTATGCCCAGCTTTTTTTGTATTTTGTGTAGAGACAGGGTTTCACCATGTTCCCAGGCTGGTCTCCAACCCCTGAGCTCAAGCAAGCCACCCTCCTTGGCCTCGCAAGGTACTGAAGTACTGGGATTACAGGTGTGAGCCACCACATCTAGCCTGAACTCTCACCATTTTAACATAACTATTTTCACTCTGCCATGTGCTCCAGTTTTTCCTTAATATATGTATACTTTGATATAGTTGACAGTCACAGTGACATAAATTTGTGTCATGATTTTTAAAAAATTTGATACATCAAACATTGTTCCTGTTGCTACATATTCTTCAGTTGTTTTGTTTTTGCATTTTTTTTTTTTGTTTTTTTTGAGGTGGAGTCTCAGTATGTCGCCCGGACTGGAGTGCAATGGCGCGATCTTGGCTCATTGCAACCTCTGCCTCCCAGGTTCAAGTGATTTTCCTGCCCCATCTTCCCAAGTAGCTGAGATTACACACACCCACCACTATGCCAGACTAATTTTTGTATTTTTAGTAGAGACGGGGTTTTGCCATGTTGCCTGGGCTGGTCTCGAACCCCTGACCTCAGGTGATCCACCTGCCTCGGCCTCCCAGAGTACACAGGTGTAAGCCACCACACCCAGCCTCTTTATTTTTAATGGCAGTATATTTCATAGAGCAATGTTAGGGAAAAATATCAACTTGGGCGAAAATAGGGAATGTAACGTAGAGGTATATCATAACAACTGTAGGCAGAAAGCAGCTGAACTTTAGGAAGGAATTGGAACCAGGAGCTAGAAAGCCAACAGAACTTTCTCTGTCTGCACATTGTTATCCTTCCAGACCTTTTTGTTTCTTCATCCACCGGCAGACCAGAAAACAGCCAACCTATAGCTCCTGCATTTAGATGTCTTCTAGAGCATAAGATTTGCCAATTGGCTATGTAATACCTCCAGATTGCCAGGCAAGAATCTAATTGGTTCTGTTTGGGTCAGCTCTGGTGAAAGGTGGGTACAGGGATAACTGGCAAACTCTCATGTCAGGGCAAAAAGGTTGTAAAAAGTAGGCTTGGCAGACATCCTAAAAAGTGTCCACTAAAACTGGCAAAACAACTATTAGCCTACAGTTGGAAATTAGTTTTTTTTTTTGGAGACGGAGTCTCGCTCTGTCGCCCGGGCTGGTGTGCAGTGGCCAGATCTCAGCTCACTGCAAGTTCTGCCTCCCGGGTTTACGCCATTCTCCTGCCTCAGCCTCCCGAGCAGCTGGGACTACAGGTGCCTGCCACCTCGCCCGGCTGGTTTTTTGTATTTTTTAGTAGAGGCGGGGTTTCACTGGGTTAGCCAGGATGGTCTCGATCTCCTGACCTCATGATCCGCCCATCTCGGCCTCCCAAAGTGCTGGGATTACAGGCGTGAGCCACCGCACCCAGCTAGTTTTTTTTTTTTTTAATGTTCTCCCCTCCCCCAGTTGTTTTATGTTATACTAAGAAACATCATCTTGGCCGGGCACGGTGGCTCACGCCTGTAATCCCAGCTGTCAGGGAGGCAGAGGCAGGAGGATAGCTTGAGCCCAGGAGTTCGAGACCTGCCTGGGTAATATAGCGAGACCCCGTTCTCCACAAAAAGGAAAAAAAAAAAAAAGAAACATCATCTTATATTTTTGTTGTTATTAAGATATATTCCCAAATGGAATTATGGCATCAAAAGTTACTGGTATTCGTACTTTTAAAACTAAAGACACACAGAACTCATCTGCTTTTCAAAAGTAGTGTCTCTTACAGGAAAACTCTGCAATAGTATCCTTTCATAATAGTAAAAGTCACTTTGTTTTCACTTACTGTGAGTTTCTTAGTGTTAAATGTATGCAGTAACTCTGCATCTGTATTTTTTGTTTCAAAGTTTTTTTTTTTTGTTTGAGACAGGGTCTCACTGTATCGCCCAGGCTGGAGTATAGTGGTGCGATTTCGGCTCACTGTAACCTCTGTTTCCTGGGCTCAAGCTTAATTCACGTGCCTCAGCCTCCCGAGTAGCTGGGACTACAGGCATGCATCACCACACCTGGATAATTTTTTATATTTTTAGTAGAGACGGGGTTTCACCATGTTGCCCAGGCTGGTCTCAAACTCCTGAGCTCAGGTAGTCTGCCCGCCTCACCCTCCCAAAGTGCTAGGATTACAGGTGTGAGCCACCGCAACCCGGCCCATGAGTTCATATTTCAGTTTATTTCTGTGTATTTTCAGTGAAATTAACTGGCATGATAAAAACTGTATAAATGAGAAGTTACTACCTCTGAAAAAGCATTTTATAACCTATAAGGCTTATTTATAACCTACAAGTGCTTGTTACTGAGGTCCTCCAGAAAATAAATAAAATGTATATAAAAGGCAAATAGTTTTGGGTATTATATACCACCAATGATTTTATATTATTTGTGAATCCAGACTAATTAGTACAGAGCTTGAAATCGCAACCTATGCCCTTAAATTATTTTATTTTGCAGAGTATATGCAAAAAGGTAGAAGACAGTGAACAAGCAGTAGATAAACTAGTAAAGGATGTAAACAGATTAAAACGAGAAATTGAGAAAAGGAGACGAGCACAGATTCAGGCAGCACGTAAGTAAACAACACATCTCTACTTTCTGTGCTAAAAATTTTTATTTTTTATTTTTTTTTGAGATGGAGTGTCACTCTGTCACCCAGGTTGGAGTGCAGTGGTGTGATCTCAGCTCACTGCAACCTCTGTCTCCTGGGTTCAAGCGATTCTTCTGCCTCCGCCTCCCAAAAAGCTGGGATTCCAGGTGCCTGCCACCATGCCTAGCTAATTTTTTGTATTTTTAATAGAGACAGGGTTTCACCATGTTGGCCAGGCTGATCTTCAACTGCTGACCTCAAGTGATCCACCCACCTCAGCCTCCCAAAGTGCTGGGATTATAGGCGTGAGCCACTAGGCTCGGCCCTTCCTATGCTTTTAAAGAACATACTACTACAGTAGCTATATTGCTGACATGAAAGAACACAACTTGAATTTTGTCTTAGAATACTGTGGCATATAAATTAGAATTCAGAATTATGTATGTTATTCTTACTTTAGATAATAAAACTGTTAAAAATCTTTTTGACTTAGTTTTACTTACAAATAATTATAAAAGCTTTGTAGAAGAAATGTTGAATGTTGAACTGTTACTCTATTTTGTTTAGGAGAGAAGAACATCCAAAAGACCCTCAGGAGAATATTTTTCTTTGTCAAGCATTACGGACCTTTTTTCCAAATTCTGAATTTCTTCATTCATGTGTTATGTCTTTAAAAAGTAGACATGTTTCTAAAAGTAGCTGTAACATCAGCCACCACCTCGATGTAGTAGACAATCTGACCTTAATGGTAGAACACACTGACATTCCTGAAGCTAGTTCAGCTAGTACACCACAAATCATTAAGCATAAAGCCTTAGACTTAGATGACAGATGGCAATTCAAAAGATCACGGTTGTTAGATACACAAGATAAACGATCTAAAACAGATACTGATAGTAGTAACCAAGATAAAGCGTCCAAAATGAGCAGCCCAGAAACGGATGAAGAAATTGAGAAGATGAAAGGTTTTGGTGAATATTCACGGTCTCCTACATTTTGATCCTTTTAACCTTAAAAGGAGATTTTTTTTTTTATTTGGCTGATGGGTAAAGCCAAACATTTCTATTGTTTTTACTATGTTGAGCTACTTGCAGTAAGTTCGTTTGTTTTTACTGTGTTCACCTGTTTGCAGTAGTACACAGATAAGTCTTAGTGCATTTATTTCACAAAGTGCTTTTTCAAACATGAGATGCTTTTATTTCCAAACCTTTTTTTCACCTTTCACTAAGTTGTTGAGGGGAAGACTTACACAGAAACATTCTTTAGAATTGGAAAAGTGAGACTAGGCACAGTGGCTCACACCTGTAATCCCAGCACTTAGGGAAGACAAGGCAGGAGGATTGACGCCAGGAGTTAGAGACCAGCCTGGGCAACGTATTGAGACCCATCTCTATTAAAAAAGAAAAATATTGGAAAGGCAAGAATAGCCTTATTTTCACAATATGGAAGGAAATTTATATGAAAAAGGTACGTTATGGCTAGAGTTGCCAGATAAAATGCTGGATACCATGCAATAAATTTGCAAAACATCATCTAAAATTTAAATTTGTCCTACATTTGTACTTGCTAAATCTGGCAGCCTTAAATACTACACAACTATAATGCAACACAAACCTCTCCCCTAGAGTCCCCTGCACGAAATTTAGCAAATCCATCATTTTGAATACAGTACAAGCCTGGTAATCCAGTGTATTTGGGATAGGCCAGTGGAACTCAGAATTGATACATATATACATACATGTCTATCATATTCAATGTCTATTAGGTGTAAATCATCTTTATGTAAAAGACAATACTGGTTTGAGGATAGACTTGTCTAGGAATATTTTGTCCTCCTGTGACAACACCACTACCCATCCCAATGTAACATTTCTACAAAGGGAAGATACCTTAACCAGGCATACTTACATTTGTTAGTTGAAAAATCATTCTGAGCAGTTTTAATTCCATTCAATTGAATGGATTATTGTATGAGCTATTTGGGGATCAGATACAAATGAAAATCACACAGAACCACTTTTATTCAACATATGTAAAATGTGATGAGTGTTAACATTTTAAATAAGCAATCTGCTTAATGGACATTGGTATGAAGGGAACTGTCATTCTTTACCTCATTCCTCAAACACTTTTCTATCCAAAGTTTGGTTTGAGTCAATATTGGCATCATACAACCACTTACTGTAAAATAAGTTTATTGGTGGAAACGTGATATAATTTATTCTCTATATCTGATGTTACAAACTTTAGGGTCCTTGAGATATGCAGGATCCTTGTATGTAACTGGCATGAACCCTGTAAAGAGATAATTAAAGTTCTTGACAAAACATAATGAGCAAAACTTCAGCTAGCTCAATTCAGTTGTTGAGGTGTTCTTTCTTACCCAGTATTTGAGCTCTCTTAATTGCTTTTGTGATTTCTTTCTGTTTCTTCCCACAAAGACCTGTAAAATAAAAAGCTTTCTTATTCATAAAAAATGTCAATATTTAAAGTTTGCAATTTTTTTTTTTGAGACAGTCTCACTGGAGTAGTGAGGCGCACCCTTGCCTCACTGCAACCTCCGCCACCCAGGCTCAAGCAATTATCTTGCCTCAGCCTCCTCAGTAACTGGGATTACAGGTGTGCACCACCACACCCGGCTAATTTTTTTGTATTTGTAGTAGAGACAGGGTTTCAGCATACTGGCCAGGCTGGTCCTGAACTCCTCACCTCAGGTGATCCGCCCACCTCAGCCTCCCAAAGTGCTGGGATTACAGGCGTGAACCACCACACCCAGGCTCAACAAGTTTTTAAGTCAAGGGTTGGTAAATCATTTTTGTCAAGGGCCAGAATAATAATATTCTAGGATTTCTGGGCCATATAGTCTCCATCACCACCACTCAACTCTGCTGTTGTAGCTTGAAAACCACCATATGGCACTATGTAAACAAAACTACAAAAACAAGTGGGGTTGGGCACAGTGGCTCATGCCTATAATCTCAGCACTTTGGGAGGCCTAGGTGGGTGGATCACCTGAGGTAAGGAGTTCAAGACCAGCCTGGCCAACATGGAGAAACCCCATCTCTACTAAAATACAAAATTAGCCAGGCATGGTGGTGCATGCCTATAATCCCAGCTACTCGGGAGGCTGAGGCATGAGAATCGCTTGAACCCAGGAGGCAGAGGTTGCAGTGAGCCGAGATTGTGCTAGTGCACTCTAGCCTGGGTGACAGAGTAAGATTCCATCTCAAAAAATAAGTGGCATTTGTATATGATGAACCTGATCAAGATAAAAAGGGGGCAGGTCGGATTTGACCTATGGGCCACAGTTTGCTGACACCAAGTTTAAGTATCAATCTAGGAATGATTATAGGATCTTCCAAAACACCAACAGTTTTGTAAAGCCCAAGTTTTCTATATAGTTAACTCTGCATAAGACAGCAAAATAATAATCCCCTTGGCCTAGGAGGCTTTTTCATAGTAACCAGCTCTAGTCCCTGTAGTATCTGATCTAGTAGTAATTTATAGCACAATTTGAAAATTTGACAGTTTTCTTAAATGACAGAAATAGATTGATATAATTCTTATCTACATTTATATTCCCATGATAAAAAACAAAATACCTGTAATGTGCCTTCCGTAAATGCATCCAGTAAATGGAGAAACAAACTGGGACAAAAGCTGTTTTGGAGTTTTATTCGGAGGGGAAAAAAAAGCATTTGTTATTTATTTCTGAATGTGTAAATTTCAAAAAACAACCTTCAAGTTATATAAAGCTTTACATTTCAGACATATTTCATAAAATATGAGAAAAAATATTGTTATCCATCTTGTTACCTTTTAAATATTTCTATCCAGTGTGTCAAAAGTCTATATATAATTAAATAGCAGATTAATCAGCATATTCATTCAATGTTAAATCTGTTTTCTTGACTTCCACAGATACTTTTCTAAAATATTGCTTGAAACAAGCTACTAAAAAATTTCATCTATTATGACAAGCTATCACATTACCCTCTGATAATAATCATTAAGATAAATTATCAGAGGGTAATGAGATTTTCCAGAGTTACAAGTATACCAGGCATTTGCTATAATTTATGTTTTACTTAAATACTTTTTTAGAACTTTCTAGGTGCCAGTCATTATTATTGGCACTTTGTATAATCTTCCTAGTATGTGTGTTTCTGTAATTTCTTGGTTCTCTCTCAAAGGCAGCTATCACCTTATACTATTGTCAACATACAGAATTTTTTTTTTTTTTTTTGACAGTTTCGTTCTCATCACCCAGGCTGGAGTGCAATGGCACGATCTCGGCTCACTGCAACCTCTGCCTTCTGGGTTCAAGCGATTCTCCTGCCTCAGCCTCCCAAGTAGCTGCGATTACAGGCATGCACCACCACACTCAGCTAATTTTTGTATTTTTAATAGAGACAGGGTTTCACCACGTTGGCCAGGTTGGTCTCAAAATCCTGACCTCAGGTGATCCGCCCGCCTTGGTCTCCCAAAGTGCTAGGATTACAGGCGTGAGCCACCGCACCCGGCCACCATACAGAATTGTAGTGCTATTCATTTGCCCCAAATTTGCAACTTCTAACTTGCTGAGAGTTAGACAAGAGATAAGTAATATGTGAATCAGTGATATGGGTGGTGAGGTAAAGAGATCAGCTTCACCAGATGAGCTTTTTCCAAAGTTCTGACCCTCCCCAATTGAGAACTTTGACAGAATTTTAACTCTGTCAAAAAAAAAAAAAATTACAGTGAGCTATTAAGATGTTTGGTGTAGTGAAAAAAACAGAGTGGAAATAATAGTAAGTGGGGGAAAGCCAAGGTGCTTTTACTTGAATAAAACAGAGATACGCTTATACATAGAATTATAACCAAATTTGAAATTACGAAGTTGCTAAAAGTTACCTCTACAAAAGCCTGCTATAAACTGACTTGATTCTCTTTAAGCAGATCAGAAGAAAAACCCTAAAATATAGTGAAGTAAAACCAGATCTCACCTGTACATTCTTATAATCTACACGCTTTCCACACAAGATACATTTCTTAAGAGGTTCTTTATAAGGATTTTCCATTGTAATGGGCTAGGGAAAAAAACGAAAAGTGTGATAATAGGATGTGTTAATTCTGAATTTTAAAAGGTTACTATTCTACATTCAAATCCATTCAAATGATTAGTTATACCTTTCTTACTGTGTACATATTTTATATAAGCACTTTATTTTGTTTCAGTTTAGCCTACAAATGAACTAATGGGAAGATTCTGGAATAAAGTACAATCTTTGTAGAATAAAAGAGTTTATGGCAGAACAAAAATGATGTCTGATAAAGTGATTGCTCCAATGCTTTGCTCAGATTGTAGATAATGAAAAACTTTTTAGATTTAAGAAAACTTACAATAGATAACATACGGCATTCTTAAATGAGTGCAATCCCTAATTTATCCATCCCCATGTCTCTATCAAGTATTTTTTCACTATTTTTATACATAATGGCCCATGACTTACTGTAATAAAAGGTTGTTTGTCTTTATCACCCCAGGCTACTATATAAGTTTGCATTAGCCTTTTTGGCTTTTCTGTTACCACTATTGCCCTAATGCTTCTGCCACAGTGCCTCCCTCCTACCGTCAGTATGGCTGTCTCCAGGATAGAAGTTCTTAATCTAGAAATGGCTCTGAAGCCCATGACTCCCTGTAATTGTATGCAAAACTTCAAATGAATGGAACTTTGTGCCTTTTTCTGTGGAAAGGATCCATAACTTTGATTAGAGACAAAGTGGGATTTATGAACTGAAAAAGGAATAATGTCCCTTTACTTTCTTAAAGTATGGTGCGTGGATTAGATTACCAAGACAGATGCTCAGAGAAACTAGACAAGTTCTTTTGTTTTTCCCAATTCTTCAAACTTTCCCATTTACATTCAGCTCACATGACTACTCTTCAGCTCTGTGCCAAGTGCTTTGTATGGTCTGATTAGTGTCAAAGTACCTTTGCATGTAGTAAGAACCTGTGCTTTCAAGTCCATGCTAATACTATAGCCAACCTATAGCTAAGCTTTGTACAGTCTCTCTTCAGTTATCTAAAATTCTGCTCACCCAAACTACCTTTTAAAATTCCCAAATCATTTGCTTACAAAGGGCTATGTAAAAAAAACGATTCCCAAATCACATATCCTTAAATTTAAGATCTAGGAAGAAAAATACGGTATTATAGCAGCTTTGCTTCTAATCTAGGAATTCCCCTAGTTCAAAACTCAACTGACTACAATCAATTCATCATCATTTCTTAACTCAGAGTAATTATCTAATTGTTTTGTCCTACAGCAGAACTCTATTCAAGTAGCTAAAATAAAAGATGTTAGAGTCTAATACCAGTTATCGTTTTAAAAAGGAAAAAAAATTTGGTCATATTTGCAAATGCCTTACTAATAGAAAAAAAAAATTCTTACCAGGTCCTCGTTGCTGGATACCTGTTTATATTGTGAACAACCTCTTCTCCAAAGCACTGTGATTAAACAGAAACAGCAATTAACTATTTCTTCTTCGTAGCCGAATAGCTAAAGATTTTTGTTTTTATGGAGACAGGATGAATTAAGGGACACGATATTAAAGGTTTTGTATTCATTATATTCAGAATGACTGGTTAAAAACCTTTATATTTGGGACAGAGTAAGACTCAACATGGGTGTGCTTTCCAGGGCTTTGGGGAAAAAGCACGTATTTTCCCGCCCATACCTGCTCTCTGACATTTATTTTCCCTTCATTCCATGGTTAGAGAAAAAATGCACATTCTTACAGGAGAAGCAACAGGCACTGTCATACCAAAAAGAAAATGAGTAACAGACCCGTCCCAGAATTTATAGAGAAACAGAGAAGATAAAATAGCAAAAATTACACAATTTTGTTTGGGGACCTTAGACAACTGGAATTTGCCGCTGGGCGACTCTGGAAATGGCCCTTCCTCACTAAGATTATCCAGAGATCTTAGGAAAGTCTCTGCTTTTTAAGAACCACTCTAGCTTCCTCATACGTTTAAAGAAAGGAGTGGATTAGACGACTCTAAAACAGTCAAAGGCGATTACAGATTCCCAACCATCTTGGAGAAACGTAATCGCCTAGAAACCAGAGTCGTTTTGCTAACAGGGACGACTCCACCAACTATTAGGACTAAGGTTAATGCCTGCAACGCTACAACGGAGCATAGAATATGGAGACTTTACCCGTGTGAGTCCCGGGATGTGTAAGGCTGACGGCAGCCGTTACCAGGCGTGTCAACTTCTTCCTCCCTAGACCACCGCAAACAGCAACCATAGCGGCCATGGTTCCGCGTTTGTTCCGCTTCCTTTCGTTTCGAATCGGTCCGAAAGACCCCTTCCGCTGCTTTTCCCCTGTGGGCTCGAGTACGCCGTTCAAAGGTTCCGCAGGAGAACGCTGAGGACCCGCGAGAGTAGGTGAGGTTTTTCAATACGCATGCGCAGCACCTTTCTGTTCTAGCCCTCGCTATGATGCAGGTCACGTGAGGCTTATGATTGGACAACGAGAACGTAGAAGTTTGTGCTTGCTTCCGGTCCGCGAGCCCAGAGAACTAACTTGGGGTCTTTTCTCAAGGTGGATGTAGAAGCGGGCGCTGGCCTCCCACTCTCCTTTCCATTTGGGTTTAGCGTCTGGGTCACTGAGAACGACGTCTGAATAGGGCCCTGGATCCTTGCCATGGATGAAGGTGGTTCCCGCATCCGCCGGCGGGTGTCTCTCCCCAAAAGGAACCGTCCAAGCCTGGGGTGCATTTTTGTCGGTCCCACTGCGGCCGAGCTCGAGCCCGGAGATGAGGGGAAAGAAGAGGAGGAAATGGTGGCTGAGAACAGGAGGCGGAAAACCGCGGGCGTACTGCGGGTCGAGGTACAGCCCCTTCTACTCTCAGATTCCCCCGAATGTCTCATCCTTGGAGGTGGTGGTACAAACCCGGACCTCCTACGTCGCATGCCCATTGACAGAGGGGTGGGAGACCAGGTACGAAGGGCTTGGAACTTGAAACTGCAAACTTTGGCATCCTTCCCGGATGCAAAGAGTTGACCAGTTTTATTGCCTTCGTTTACTTTACCACTGTTAATCGGCACTTAGGAGGTATTGATTGCCTCTATATAAATATGAAATGTAAACCCCGATACATAAAAGTTGTACACGCAGCAAATAAGTGGCTGACGGAGACACAAATCTAGGCTTCCAAATAACTGCAGCTCCTACTGTACAAATAAAATCTGCTGTTTATTGAAGACCCATTATGTTAAACTAGTTACATTGTCTAGATTTTACAACAGTAATCAGGCCCTGAAAAGTTGAGATACTACAGTTCTTGCTCCAAATCCTGTTGTCGTGATCACTTTATTATATTGCTGCCTCCAGGTTTGTGTTTCTAATGTGTAGTAGACCACTCCAAGTCAGTTTTCAGATTATCAGTCTCAATTCCAAATTCCTAGGAACTCCTTGGAGTGTCTAGGGGTACAACCATGTTTCTGTTACAGGCCAGTCTCTGTAGATTGTAGTCTGGGAGGGAAGCGCTGCAGTTATCAGAAACTTCGAATGCACTGACATTTCAGTAGATGTCGAGCAGTCGTCCTGCTGTTTTAGTATAGCTTTAACAATTAGAATCTGGCCAAGTGTGGTATCTCATGCCTATAATCCCAGTGCTTTAGGAAGCCGAGATGGGAGGATCACTTAAGCCCAGAAGTTCGAGTTCAAAACCAGCCTAGTCAATAGAGACCCAGTCTCTATTAAAAAAAAAAAAAAAAAAAAAAAAAAAGTGCCACTGCACTCCAGCCTGGGTGACAGAGCCAGACCCTGTCTCAAAAATTAGAATCTCAGTATCATCGTGACACTCCTAAACCTGCTGTTTTTAACCTCTTTGGGCCTCCATTTCTTCAGCTGTAAATTGGTGATGATATCTATTTACATATAGGTCTGTGATCCATATGTGACCATATAATTATATACTTGGTACAGCCCTAGACTGAAGTGTTTTTTGGGGTTTTTTTCTTTTTTTTTTTTGAGACAGAGTCCCACTCTGTTGCCCAGGCTGGAGTGCAGTGGCACAATCTCGGCTCACCGCAACCTCCGCTTCCCAGCAATTCATATGCCTCAGCCTCTAAGTAGCTGGGGCTACTGGAGCGTGCCACTGTGCCCAGCTAATTTTTGTATTTTCTGTAGAGACTGGGTTTGACCATGTTGGCCAGGCTGGTGAAGCTTTTATTCTTAATGAAACTGGAATTGACCATAAGAGTTTTTGTTCTCTTTGCAGCATAATGACAGTGAAGAGGACATGTTTGGTGACTATGATAGCTTTACTGAAAACTCCTTTATAGCTCAAGTTGACGACCTGGAACAAAAATATATGCAACTCCCTGAACATAAGAAACATGCTACAGACTTTGCCACTGAAAATCTTTACTCAGAAAGTATCAAAAATAAACTCAGCATTACTACCATAGGCAATCTTACTGAATTACAAACTGATAAGCACACAGAGAACCAGAGTGGATATGAAGGTGTCACTGTTGAACCTGGAGCTGATCTTTTGTATGATGTACCTTCCTCACAGGCTATATACTTTGAAAATTTACAGAACTCTTCAAATGATTTGGGCAATTGTTCTATGAAAGAAAGGGATTGGAAGTCATCCTCTCACAACACTGTGAATGAGGAACTGCCCCATAATTGCATAGAGCAACGCCAGCAAAATGATGAGGACTCTTCCAAAGTCAGAATTAGTTCGGATATGAACAGGAGAAAAAGTATTAAAGATCATCTAAAAAGTGCCATGACTGGAAATGCCAAGGCCCAGACACCAATATTTTCTAGAAGTAAACAGCTCAAAGACACTCTCCTATCTGAGGAAATTAATGTTGCTAAGAAAACAATTGAGTCATCATCAAATGACCTTGGTCCTTTTTATTCATTACCCAGCAAAGTGAGAGACCTTTATGCCCAGTTCAAGGGAATTGAAAAATTATATGGTAACGCTTATTGCTGGAATAAAAAAATTCTTTTCCTATCATTACCATAATATTAGTGCAAGTCAATAGAAGCAAATGCTTTCATGGTCCATACTATTTCTCATTTTCAAAACAAAGTATTAGTGATCTCTCAACCCCTTCCATTCCTACCTATCCTGTTACCAGTCAACCTCTTTCCTTCCCTCACAGTCACACTTATCAAACCAGTTTTCCTTTCTGTTTCCTAATCTCACATAATTCCTCTAATTCCTCATCTATAAGAAAGGGATAATAAATTGTTAGGCAAGTTAGATTCTGGTTCAAAGACATGCCAAATTAGATGTTGGTAATGATTTTCAGTAATTATATTGGTAGCTTGTAAGAACTTTAGTAAATTACCCACTCTAATTCTGGGTTCTGTGCTCTCACTTAAGATCTGATGACTAAGACATCTAAACACTGTTTCTTTTAATGTTTACCTTCCCTGACTTGTCAATAACTTCCCTGATGCTATTGACTACACCCTTCGTGAAATTCTTGTTTCTGGATATCCTTAAAACCACTCCTGTTTTTTGACTCTGATTGTCTAGTAGATCCTCAGTTTTTTTAGCTTGTATTTTCTTGGCTGACTCTGTCTTCTCTACCAAAACTTAGCTGTTGCAGTATGTCTTGGACACTCACATGTCTTGAGTGAAGGAAATCCGTATTAGTAATATTGTTGATTAAACCAAACATCTTTCCCCCTTCACCACCTCTCCCCACGGGCGCATCCCCACCACCACCCAGATGCTGTGCCTTGTGCTGCCTCTCCCAAAACTAGACATCTTTAAAGACAGCTGCAATTAAGTTTTAAGTCAGCAATGTCCAATCTTTTGGCTTCCTTGGGCCACATTGGAAAAAGTATTGTCTTGAGCCACAGTTAAAATACACTAATGAACAATAGCTGATGGGCTAAGAAAAAAAAAAATGGAAAAAAAATCTCGTAATGTTTTACAAAAGTTTACAAATTTGTGTTGGGCTGCATTCAAAGCCATTCTGGGCCTCATGAGGGCCGTGGGTTGGACAAGCTTGTTTTAAGTGCAAAGAAACAGTAATATTAAGAAGGTTATCTTGTAATGTTTTTCAAAAATCCAGGGTCCTTGCATACATTTTAGACAAATAAGGGACAGTTGTTGCCATACTGGAACGTCAACCCATCAACTTTCCACTTCATAAGTTTTCTGGAACTCCTGTTAGGATCTTACGAATGATATGAAAACTTGGGTTCTTAGGGAGAAGACAATCAGGTTGGAGCAGAACTACAGGAAACAAAGTCTGATAAAAGACTCTACAAGAATCTAAATTGTGAGGTTCATGGTTTAAGAGCTAATGGTGTGTATTACCCTGGAGTAGATGTTAACTTTCTTCTCTCTGCTTTTCTCCTAGCACCTTGGTTTTTGTTTAGTCTGCCAGAATGAATACCCTGAGGACAGGGCTCTGTCTAACTCACCTTTTTCTTAACTAGCACTGTGCCTGGTACACTCTGGTAGGTTCTCAGCTGCTGGGGGTTGTCACTTAAAATGCAACTTTAGCACTCTGGGCCTAGTTCCTTGTCTACAAAAAGGGATAATTTTTTTTGCAAGTTAGAGTCTCTGTTAAGGACATGCCAAATTAAATGTTGGTAATGATTGTCAGTAATTATACTGGTAGCTTCTAAGTAAGAACTTCAGTAAATAACAACTTTTTAAATCTTTTTACCTCTAAATCTGGCTTAATAACACGACAGATTAAAGCATAAATACATGTGCTACTTTTTATTAAGCTAACGCAGTGGTTCTCAAGTGTGGTTCCTGCACTGCAGCATCAGCGTCACCTGGAAATTTGTTGAAGCGCGTGTTCTTAGACACTTCCCCAGACCTACTGCATCAGAACCTCTAGGAGTACGACCTGGCAATCTATGATCATGGCTCACTACAGCGTCAACCTCCCAGGCTCAAGCAATCCTCCCACTTCAGCCTCCCAAGTCGTGGGGACTATAGGCATATGCCACCCTACTCGGCTAATTTTTTAGGGTATCATTTTGTTGCCTAGGCTGGCCCTGAACTCCTGGGCTCAAGCGGTCCTGCTGTCTCAGCCTCCCAAAGGGTTGGAATTACAGATATGAGCCATCGTACCTGGCTAATTTATGTTTTTGATGTGAAGATTATATTCATAACTATTAGTTATTTTGTCATGTTATACTTAAAAATCTGAATTGGATAAAATGTGGCTATGGTTACGTTATATTTTGGCATAAACATCTGATTTGATAACTCGGGTGATACCCATCTGAGGTATTTTTCAACATTTATTCAATATTAAATTTAAGTATTTTGGAATATTTTAAAGAACATATTCACAGTCACTTGTAGTATTTGGGAATCACCCAAAAGTTACTTGTAACTGTCTTTCAGATATAACTTACTTTCTTTTTTTTTTTCTTTTTAATAGAGATGGGCTCATCTTGAAATCCTGGTTGCAAGTGGTCCTCCTGCCTTAGGCTCCCAAAGTGCTGGGATTACAGACATGATCCGCCGCTCCGGGCCAATGATCTGCTTTTTTTTTTTTTTTGTATATATATACTTACCTGTATATTGAACATACATATATCCATCTACTATTCATTTTTAAACTGCAAAGAATCACATTGGATGACTGTACAATAATTCATTCAGCCTTTACCCCCGCCACCATGGAACTTTGTTACCTACCAACAATGCTGTGTGAACATCCTGCAAATAATCTTTATATGCTTTGGCTTCCGTTCTGTAGATGTAGAATCCCAAAAGTAATACTACCAGATCAAAGGCAATGTGCAGTTCTATTTTTTATACTAGGTTACTTTCCACAAGGATTCTAGCAGTTTATGTTCTCACAACCATACATGAGAATGGCTGTTTTTCCCCCACGTTAGTCAGCTCTGGATTTTACATGTGTGGGGCTTTTTCTTTTTTGGTAGTTATTTGTTTTTTATTTTAAAAATTAATTTTGCCAACCCAGTAGAGAACAGTTGAGCATCTTCTCATGTATTTATTGGCCGTTTGCATTTCTGCTGCTTTTTGACCATCTATGTATTGGCCATTTGCCATCTGCTGTGAAATGTCTTAAATATTTTGCTCATTTTTCTAGTGATAAAACACTGAAGCACATCTTTAAAGACTTTTGATGATTTTTATTGTCAAATTATCCTACAGAGTAATTAATACTAGTTTTCACATAATATCTTGGATCTGATCTATTTTCATGAATCCCACCTTGCCTAATTGTGGGAATCCTAGACGTGCCGGTTAATAATTCTAGTCTTTTGCAGTTTAAACAGTCTTAACGGTTTAAAATGGTTTTGGACCCATTCAAAATTCAGGTCTCCATGAGAGCTAGTTAAAGTTTTTATTTGTTTGTGTAAAACCTAATAGGTTTGTTTTCCTCCTCCCCCTGTACTTCTCTCTGAGATGGCTTTTGGCTGAATGAGGAAGGGAAGCTTACATAATCTCCTTGCAGAACATAAGAGGAAGACATTAGAATTCACATAGGTCCTTGTACTGTCCCTTTGTTCCTCTGATATCCCAGATGGCACTCCTTGTCCACGAGGCTGCTACCTGCCCTGCTGTAATATTGGACCCATGTCTCCAGCTGGTGAATGAATGGGCTGGTTGCCCACCTTGTTGCTTAGGCCTGAACTAGGCTCTCACTGGCTGTACTACTTGGCACATTTGGGATTTTTGACATGTAACATTGGTTATAATTACATTTATCTTTATGAGAAGATTGCCCCACAGGAAGGGATTTGATTTTTTTCTATTTATTTATTTATTTATTTATTTTGAGACGGAGTCTCGCTCTGTCGCCCAGGCTGGAGTGCAGTGGCCAGATCTCAGCTCACTGCAAGCTCCGCCTCCCGGGTTTACACCATTCTCCTGCCTCAGCCTCCCGAGTAGCTGGGACTACAGGTGCCCGCCATCTCGCCAGGCTAGTTTTTTGTATTTTTTAGTAGAGATGGGGTTTCACCGTGTTAGCCAGGATGGTCTTGATCTCCTGACCTCGTGATCTGCCCATCTCGGCCTCCCAAAGTGCTGGGATTACAGGCTTGAGCCACTGCAACCGGCCTGGGATTTGATTTTTTTCTTTTTTTTTTTTTTGATTTGATTTTTTTCTTAGAAAACTTTTGAGTTTCAAAGTTTGGAAGGAGAAAATAATGCCTTTTTTTTTAATTCCACAGAATGGCAACATACTTGTTTAACATTGAATTCTGTGCAAGAAAGAAAAAATTTAATATATTCATTGCCAACAAGTGGTGGAAAAACCCTCGTGGCTGAGATTTTAATGCTACGAGAACTGCTTTGCTGTCGGAAAGATGTTTTAATGATTCTTCCATATGTGGCAATTGTCCAAGAAAAGGTGTGTGTGTGTGTTTTAAAACAAATGTTATTTGCTAATACTTTGACATTAAGATCTGAGAACTAGCCTAAATGTAATAACTTTGTATTGTTGGGAAGTACCTCTTTTTTTTTAATTTTATTTATTTATTTGTTTATTTATTTATTTATTTATTGAGATGGAGTCTTGCTGTGTCACCCAGGCTAGAGTGCAGTGGCACAATCTTGGCTCATTGCAACCTCCGCCTCCCAGGTTCAAGCAATTCTCCTGCCTCAGCCTCCCGACTAGCTGGGATTATAGGCCTGTGCCACCATGCCCAGCTAATTTTTGTATTTTTAGTACAGATGGGGTTTCACCATGTTGGCCAGGCTGGTCTCAAACTCCTCATCTCCAGTGATCCACCCACCTCAGCCTCCCAAAGTGCTAGGATTACAGGCATGAGCCACTGCACCCGGTGAGAAGTATCTCTTGATGGAGAATTAATATTTTTAGGATATATAAAAGTAGTATACACTACTTAAAATCTCTTCAAATACTAATTACCTCTTGCTGAAAGTTTTACATTTTCTGAACTATTGGATTAAACATCATCTTAAATGTTCTAATACTGTTTACCCTGCTTTTTCTTTTTTGAGATGGAGTCTCCCTCTGTTGCCCAGGCTGGAATGCAGTGGCACAATGTCTGCTCACTGTAACCTCTGCCTCTTGGGTTCAAGTGATTCTCCTGCCTCAGCCTCCCAAGTAGCTGGGATTGCAGACGTGCGCCACCGCACCGGGCTACTTTTTGTATTTAGTAGAGATGGGTTTTCATCATGTTGGATGGGCTGGTCTCGAACTTCTGACCTGAAGTGATCCTCCCACTCTGGCCTCCCAAAGTGCTGGGATTACAGGTGTGAGCCACTGTGCCCGGCCTTACCTAGCTTTTTCAAGCAGAAACTATTATTAAAATGAGTTATTCTGATCCTTTTTTTTTTTCTTTTTTTTTGACAGTCTTGCTCTGTCGCTCAGGCTGAAGTACAATGGTATGATCTCAGCTCACTGCAACTTCTGCCCCCAGGCTCAAGCAATTCTCATGCCGCCCCCCCCCACCNGAAATATGGATTCAGGGATAAAAAAGAAAGATATAAAAGTCTGTTAAAGAAGAGATTGTGTATTTTGGTGGTAATTAATGGTGATAATTTGGTGATTGTGGTAATTAAATTGCTATTGTATGCAGAATCGGTTGCTAAATTACAATATTTTTATTTAATTTAATTAATGTATTTATTTGAGACAGAGTCTCACTCTAATGCCCAGGTTGGAGTTCTGTGGCATGATTTCAGCTCGCTGTAACCTCTGCCTCCTGGGTTCAAGTGATTTTCATGCCTCAACCTCCCCAGTAGCTGGGATTACAGGAGCCCGCCACCACGCCCGGCTAATTTTTGTATTTTTAGTAGAGATGGTGTCTCACCATGTTAGCCAGGCTGATCTAAAACGCCTGACCTCAAGGGATCCACCTGCCTCAGCCTCCTAAAATGCTGAGATTACAGGCATGAGCCACAATGCCCCTGGTGCTTTTTGACATCAAAGGAGACAGTTGAAATTTATTTTCACATGTATTTTAGAAGTTGCATTTGTTTTGCAAAGACATTACAGCATTTTTTATGTATGTCTTACCTGTGACCTTGTTCCTGTTGATGGGTATTAAACACTACTTGATGGGTATTAAACACTACAAGCTTTTTTGAACCCCATGAACATCTAATGGAGTTTTTAATCTGTGTTTTTTGGTTTTATTTTATTTGTTTATTTATTTATTTATTTATTTATTTATTTATTTTTGAGTCAGGGTCTTGCTCTGTCGCCTAGGCTGGAGTGCAGTGGCATGACCAAGGCTTACTGCAGCCTCAATTCCCTGGGCTCAAGGAATCCTCCCACCTCAGCTTCCCGAGTAGCTGAGACTACAGGCCTGCGCCACGATGGCCAGCTAATTTTTTATTTTTTATAGAGATGAGGGCTCACTGTGTTGCCCAGGCTGGTCTCACCCTCCTGGGCTCAACTGATCTTCCCACCTCAGCCTCCCAAGGTGCTGGGATTACAGGCATTGGCCACGATGCCTGGCCTGTTTTTCTTTATTGTAACTAATATTCTAGATTTCAGGTTTGTCAAGTTTTGGTGTAGAACTCGGTTTCTTTGTTGAAGAATATGCTGGAAGCAAAGGAAGATTTCCTCCAACTAAAAGAAGGGAAAAGAAATCACTATATATTGCCACTATTGAAAAAGGACATAGCTTGGTGAACTCCTTGATTGAAAGTGGAAGAATTGACAGTCTGGGTCTGGTTGTTGTAGACGAGGTTGGTTAATACTTTTATAATTTGTCAACATTTTTATTATACTAAATATTTATTATTCTGGTTATTGTGTGGATCTGCTTAGTACCTTAGTACCTCTATAAAAATAAATTTATTTTAACATAGACAATATAGGGGAAGACATTCTGTGCTTGATAATCTTAAATTTGGTTTTGTGTCAAGTGTTTCTTAAAGTGTGAACACATATGTGTGTAGTATACAATTTTATAGGCCAGGCGTGGTGGCTCACACCTGTAATCCTAGCACTTTGGGAGGCCGAGGCAGGTGAATCACTTGAGGTCAGGAGTTCGAGACCAGCCTGGCCAACAGATGAAACCCCGTCTCTACTAAAAATACAAAAATTAGCTGGGCGTGGTGGTGGGCGCCTGTAATCCCTGCCACTCGGGAGGCTGAGGCAGGAGAATCACTTTAACCCAGGAGGTGGATGTTGCAGTGAGCCAAGATCACACCATTGCACTCCAGCCTGGGGGTCAAGAGCCAAACTCCATTTCAAAAAAAAAAATTTTTTAATAGTACTTATGAATCCCTGATTTATAAGGATTTTGTACGAAAAGCTCATTATCCTAAATACCAGTGAAATAATATACATGTATTATAGTTGTTATATTCAAAATACTTGAGTTATAAGGAACTCTTTACAAATTTCATATGAATATATGCATGTTTTATATGAGCATCATATGAAGATTTACTTCTCTGCCTTTTTTTTTAAAATCTCGAAGTTGCACATGATTGGTGAAGGAAGCCGTGGAGCTACACTGGAAATGACCCTAGCAAAAATCCTCTACACTAGCAGTAAGTATTTTTTAAATGAGGTCATGAATTGATTTATAATCAAGCAACTTATAAAACACTTAATTCTATCACTAGCTGCATTATGTAACCTAAAGCAAGACACTTAAGCTTTTTGCCTTTGTTTTAAAATTTCTAATGAATAGAATTTTGAAGGTAAATGAAATTGGTATTTGAAGAAGTCCTCTATTATTATCCGCCGCTTACTAGCTATGTGTGCCCAGGCACATCCCTCAACTTCTATGTTTCTTTATTTGTAAAACAAGGATAATGGTACCAGCCTGATGGAATTGTTGTAAGGATTGTGTGAGTTAACACATGTATTGCATTCAGCAGTGCTTAGCACACTGCATTCAGTAAGGGTTTGCTGCTGCTACTGCAGCCATCTTCATCACCACCATAATAATACATATAATATAAATATAATAATAATATTGTAAAGCACTACATTTAAATAGGTCACTTTAAGGAGCTATTTTACAGCATCAGGTAGTCTTTAAAGTATATGAAAAATTTATTCTAAATGTCATAACCTACTATTGATATGCTATTGCAATATTTACCGTATATATGGGAAAATAACTATAAAGGTCAAATCTTAAAAGTATTTTAAAATTTCAACAGCAATAATATTTAAGCAGGTTATAGCATTTTGTAATTGTTCATTCAAAAAAATATTGATCACCTACTGTGTGCTAGGCACTATTTTAAGTGCTAGGGATACAGCAGTGAAGAAAACAGTCCCTGCTTTCATCAAGCCTGTATTTTAGGGCATTCCTATTTGACTATTCTATGAACAGCTAAGCCTAACGAAGGCTTAGTCTGAGCCCAACTCATTTCCTTCAAAGCCATTCTTCAGCCTGAATTCTCAACCACCACTCTCCAGCCAGCCAAGCCAGGAACCTACATATTCTATCAGCAACCAAATCCTATCTGGTTTACCTCATAAATATATTTTTACTTCTCTCTCTCTTATCCCTCATTACCACTAAGTCTAAGTCCACTAAGTTCAGTACCTCATCCTTTCTACCTGAATTGCCACAGAAATTACCAAGTTCTTCTGTCTACCCACTGCCCTTCATCCACCAAATCCATCTTTCTTTAGCGCAAGTAGAATGATCTTTCCCAAAATACAAATCCAATTAGTTTATTTTACTGTTTACCATTCTTTAATAGCTTCCCTTTGCTTTCTGCATAAATCCCTAATTTCTTAGCACAGCCTTTCTTGATTTGGCCCCATGCCCACCTCTTCAGCTTCATAGTCTATCCTTATGGAATGAGAAGGATACTCCTAATTATTTCTCTTTCAGCCAGTTTCTTGAATGACCATTTCAAGACATAGGAGCAATGAAGAAACATTTGCAAAGAAGGCCTATTTGGGTTTTCATTCAATAGCTAAGTCTATAGAAAGTATCCATTTTGTATTGCCCAGGATGTCATATGGCTTCATAAGCTTCACTCCACCTTTATTTAAAGCAATAACATCACCAAAAACTGTAGTCCCTGCTACTCGGGAGGCTGGGGCAGGAGAATCGCTTGAACCCAGGAGGTGGAGGTTGCAGTGAGCCGAGATCATGCCACTGCACTCCAGCCTGGGCAACAGAGCAAGACTCTGTCTCAATAAATAAATAAATTAATTAAATTAAAAGTTAGCTTGATAGCAAGATCTCATAAAGGACTTTTCACGGGCCAAGAGTTGGAGACTCATTTAGCCCTCTATCCTACTAACTGTACGTCTGTCTATAGCCATACCTGTGGAACATAACATGCTCTTCGTAAAGGGGATCCAGATAGACAGTTATAAGCAAATTTATACTCATTATTATTGTTTAGAAGCCTTAATATCCTACTTCTTGCCAAGTTTAAAACTCTATAAACTTCTAAGTAGTAACTTTCAGGATACCTGAAAAATTTCATTCTTCAAATGCCAGATTAATACTCTGGTAATATATTTGTAGTTTTCTTTTTTTGAGAGGTCAGGTCTCACTGTTGCCCAAGCTGCAGTGCAGTGACACAATCATGGCTCACTGCAGCCTTGACTTCCTGGGCTCAAACGATCCTCCTACCTCAGCCTCGTAAGTAGCTGGGACTACAGGTGTGCACTACCATGCCCAGGTAATTTTTAAGTTTTTTGTAGAGATGAGGTCTTACTGTGTTGCCCAGGCTAGTGTTGAAGTCCTGGCCTCAAGCGATCTTCCCACCTCAGCCTCCCAAAGTTGGCACCCAGCTATTTGTATTTTTCTTACTTACTTCTCCCACCCCTTTCCCAAATCACTCAGGAAGAATTCAGAGCACAAAAGATTTGCTAAAATTACTTTATGATATATTAAATAACATATTTTCCTTAACACTTTGGCTTTTGTTTGTGTTTTAGAAACAACTCAAATTATTGGTATGAGTGCAACATTAAACAATGTTGAAGACCTACAAAAGTTTCTTCAAGCAGAATATTATACCAGTCAATTTAGACCAGTATGTACCTAAGGTTTGCACTGTATTGATTTGTTTTGTATTCATCTAACTTAGAAATGAAAGTAGTAAACATAGGATTTAAATAATTCTATAGAGTACCAAAGGGGCATATTTTACTCACCATGACTATATGCTAATAAGAGGTTATGTATAGAGAATTTAAGAGTTTGTGTCTAGGTCAGGGATCTTGGGTTGGGTCACTAATGTATCTATAGCCTGGCCCACAGGCCCTCAGTGAACATTCATTGAATGAGTTTTCCCAGACCCCCATTTTATTTTTTCACTTCTTATTCTTTAAACTACATTTTTTTATTTGGCAAAATTTTAGTGAGACATGTTTTGAGTTATTGGCACATTAAAAAATTTATCTTAAAATTTAAAATATTTTAAAATATTTGTATGTTAGTAGTTATAATACTTTTTTAAAAAGTAAAGGCTTCACATGGATTTACATGTAAACTCCTCAATAGCAGCATTCCCAAAATGCTTGAAGAAAGTAAACAAATGTAATTTGTAGTTATTTGAAAATAACTTGTAATGTGTATATATTTGTGTGTAGTACTATTGTGTATGTTTTGTATCTAAATAGGTTTTCAGTGTCTAAGTTGGTTTTCAGAAAATAATTTTTTTTAATTGCCAAATTTTAATTTGAAATTTGATGTTTTAGCTGGGTGCAGTGGCTCACACCTGTAATGCCAACACTTAAAGAGGCAGGGGCAGGAGGATTGCTTGAGTCCAGGAGTTTTAAGACCAGCCTGGGCAACATGGCAAGACTCCCATCTCTACAAAAAATTAAAAAATTAGGGCAGCTGGGTGTAGTGGCTCACACCTGTAATCCCAGTACTTTGGGAGGCCAAGGCGGGTGGATCACGAGGTCAAGAGATCGAGACCATCCTGGCCAACATGGTGAAACCCCGTCTCTACTAAAGAGTACGAAAATTAGCTGGGCACGGTGTCGCATGCCTATAGTCCCAGCTACTTGGGAGAGTGAGGCAGGAGAATCGCTTGAACCTAGTGGGGCGGAGGTTGCAGTGAGCCAGGATCACGCCACTGCACTCCAGCCTTGCGACAGAGAAAAAAAAAATTAGGGCGTAGTAGTGCTCACATATAGTCCCAGCTACTTGAGAGGCTGAGGTGGGAGGATCACTTGACCCCAGAAGGTCGAGGATACGATACAGTAAATTGTGTTTGTGCCACAACACCCCAGGCTGGACTACAGAGTGATGACACTGTCTCCAAAAAACAAAAAGAAAAAAATGGTGTTTTTATATTTGTACCAGATATGAACATTTTGAGAGATATTTTTTGAACTTAATTGCCACATTAGATATTGTTACTGTTATTAATAAAATGCAATGAGCTGTGTTTGCAAACTGTTTTTATCTACAAATACTGAAAATAACGTGGTGGTATTTAGAATTAAAACTGATGAGTAATAAGACAGAAAGTTTTGACTGGACACGGTGGCTCATACCTGTAATCCTAGCACTTTGAAAGGCTATGGTTAGAGGATTGCTTGAGCCCAGAAGTTCAAGACCTGCCTGAGTAACATAGAGGCACCCTATCTCTATAAAAATTAGCCTGGCGTGGTAGTGCGTGCCTGTCATCCCAGCTACTCGGGAGGCTGTGGGAGGATAGCGTGAGCCCTGGAGGTTGAGGCTGTAGTGGGCTGTGATCATGCTACTGCACTCCAGCCTGGGTGATAGAGTGAGACTCTGTCTCAAAAGAAAAAAAGAAAAAAGACAAAGTTTTAGATCTTGAGACATAAGACAGATAACACCTTAGTAAAAGATAAGAACACCAAGACTGACACTTTTTGTGACAAATACAGAAGTGTGTGGTTTCTTTTTGGATATGATGTTTACTTAATTCAAACATATTTCCTCAAGGATATTGATCCCTATTTTGATTTAAAGGGAAAAAGACACCAAAAAAGAAGAAGAAGAAATGGTAAAGCAAGAACTTTTAAGTTGAAGCATGTTTTATATGTCTTAGAAAAGCTAAAATCTTTTATAGCTGTCCTTTTTTAACCTATTTTACAACATTTAAAACTCTGGAAAGAGGAATTTATATGTGGTATTAATTGCAAATGTCCTTTTAATTCAAGGTTGAATTAAAAGAATATCTGAAAATAAATGATACAATATATGAAATTGACAGCAAAGCTGAGAATGGCATGACTTTTTCACGCCTCCTTAATTTTAAGGTAACGTTGATAACCTTTAAATTCCAGGTTACCAGGCTTTGTGTCTGGGGCACCACAGAAGTTTCCAGTGGGTTCCGTAGAATAGTTTAGATTCTTGCGAGACACAGCTGATGCTTGACATCTGTTGGACACCATGCAGACTACCAGTTCAAGATAGCTCATTTCCAATTTTAACATTAGATCACGCCATAATCTTTTCTATGACATCATATCTTTGTGAAGTTGGGGTTTTTGCGGTTGCTGTAAGTACTGTGTGAAAATCAATCTAGAACAGAAAAGAATAGCTGTGTCTAGTCTTATTCCAGAGTTTGAAAGACAGTACCAAGTTGTGCACACATCCTGTTAGTGAGCTGTTGTGGTTATTTAAAAATGAAATAAAAATATTTTTTCATTCAACTGATGTGTAGTATTTATTCTAACAGCTACTAAGTTGTGATGAAGTACATATTTATTAACTTGTTTGGACCTCACTATTTAATTAACAAAACTGTTAAGTATTTCTTTTGGCATTGGGGCTGTGAACCAAGAAAATTTGGGGCCGGGCGCGGTGGCTCAAGCCTGTAATTCCAGCACTTTGGGAGGCCGAGACGGGTGGATCACGAGGTCAGGAGTTCGAGACCATCCTGGCTAACACAGTGAAACCCTGTCTCTACTAAAAAATACAAAAAAAGTTAGCCGGGCGAGGTGGCTGGCGCCTGTAAGTCCCAGCTACTTGGGAGGCTGAGGCAGGAGAATGGCATAAACCCGGGAGGCGGAGCTTGCAGTGAGCTGAGATCCGGCCACTGCACTCCAGCCTGGGCGACAGAGCGAGACTCCATCTCAAAAAAAAAAAAAAAAAAAAAAAAGAAAATTTGGAAACCTCTCCTGTAAATGCTTATTCATTTAACAACAACAACAGAAGAAGAATTTATGGACCATGTAGTTCAGATATTGGTGTATTAAAATGTTAATGTCTACTATGTAAATTTTAGTATTTTATGACTTATATGAAGGATATTAGAAAGGGGAAGAAAGGATTATATAGTAGTTTTAGAATTCTCTGAAGGTATGTTATTCTAAAGCTGTGTCTTCATTAGTATTTAGTAAAGTTGAAGAAACAGATTTTAAATAACTTTACATTTTTCATGTTCTTTGTGTTCCTTGTGTCACTACAAAAATTGTTATAATTCAGTAGTATGATTGAATCTGTGTTTTTGAAAACTTAGGCTATTATTAGGATCAGTTTGTGTTTCTCTCTGTGGGACTTTTTGTTCTGCTGTGATGGAGATGGGCATGTAGTGAGGCTATTAATAACTATTTTCACTTCTTTAATTTTCTTTAATTCACTTCTTTAATTCTAGTTTTTTTAGACTAACTAGGCCTAGGAAAATCATAATAACCTAAAAGAAAAGTGAGGTTGAACATTTTGATTCTTAATATAGATTTCATCTTTTAAATGATCCCATTATTAAATTAGAAGTTTAGAATTACAGATGGTTTATTTACCTTCAAATCTCACTGGTAAAAAATTGACAGGGTTTCGTGTTTACTAACCACCTTGTTCCTACATCCTGTTGTTTTGCAGTATTCTGATACCCTAAAAAAGATGGATCCTGATCACTTGGTAGCATTGGTTACAGAAGTTATTCCCAATTACTCCTGCTTAGTTTTTTGTCCTAGTAAGAAGAACTGTGAAAATGTAGCAGAAATGATATGCAAATTTTTAAGCAAGTATGTTAATTTTTTAATAGCCTGTTTTATTTTTATTATGAATTACAGATTGTGTATTATGTTGATTGGGCAAACACTAATTGTGCCTTGCAAAACATCATATTAAGTTGTTACAGTATACTAAAGGCTTGAAGAAAGAAATTTTAACTGTGAAAATCACATGTGAAATAGCCAGAAAAACGGGTTCTAAGGTAGCTGGGTGCTGTGGCTCATGCCTGTAATCCCAGCACTTTGGGAGGTTGAGGTGGGCGGATCACTTGAGGTCAGGAGTCCAAGACCAGCCTGGCCAACATGGTAAAACCCCGTCTCTACTAAAAATACAAAAAATTAGTTGGGTATGGTGCCTTGCACTTGTAATCCCAGCTATTGGGGAGGCCGAGGCATAAGAATCTCTTGAACCCGGCAGGCGGAGGTTGCAGAAAAAAGGAAAAGAAAACTCTAAGGTAACATGTAAGAGAATGTTAAGTAATATAATGGCTTAGGTCAGTGATTCAAAACTCGGCTGCATAGTGAATCATCTTGGAGGCTTTTAAAAATTCCAAAGCCCAGGCTACATCTTAGATAAATCAGAATTTCTGGGAGTGATACCCAGATATCTTTTTGTAAAGCTCCCCAGGCAAGTCCAACATATAGCCAAAGACAGGAACCACTGGTTTAGTCAGTCAAAGGACTAATCAGTGTTTACCACTGTGGAGATTAATTGTATCTTCCATTGCCTTTTTTTTCTTTTCCTTTTTTTTTTTCCTGAGACAGGGTCTCACTCTGTCACCTATGCTAGAATGCAGTGACACAAACACATCTCACTGCAGCCTCCATTTCCTGGGCTCAAGTGATCCTCCCACCTCAGCCTCCCAAGTAGCTGGGACTACAGGCACACACCACCCCTCCCAAAATTACAAAAAATAATTAGAAATTAATTTTTTGTAATTTTGGTAGAGATAGCATTTCACCATGTTGCCCAGGCTGGTTTTGAACTCCTGAGCTCAAGCACTCTGCCCCCCCCATAGACTCCCAAAGTGCTGGAATTACAGGCGTGAGCCACTGTACCTGGCCTGCCTTTGTTTTCTTAGTAAACTTCACACTTAAGTTGTATGGACATTTGGATATAATTTCCTGAGTAAGAAATGTGTTGGCTTGTAATTTTGTAGTGTCTTAATATTGGCTTTGTCATATTCATAGAGATAAGTATGAAGTTACTTTAAGTACTAACAGTTCAGTTTTTTATGCACCTATTTGTCTCATGTATGGTTTTATCATCTTCTGAAATTTCTTTCAGCCCCTTAGCTAATGCTGTATCACTATTCATAGTCTATTAACCTGAATGCTAATCTCGTCAACCTCTACTTCCTCTTTCAATCGTACTGTCATGGATTGGTCTAAGATAGACTTAAATTTATTGAATAGCAAAAGATAAAAATGTTTGGGATAACAGGAAGGAGTCACTCATTTCGGTAACAGTCTGCTTTTACAATGATTTTGATTATAAAAGCTTAAGGACATTAAATTATTGAAAAAAGTATTCTCAGTAAATCATTCATTTTCTTAGAATAATTCAAGGTAGTAAGATGGAGGAGACACTGGCCAAGTGATGGAAACATTGCAGGATATGAATGAAGTTTCTAAAGTTCTAGTGTTTAGACAGTGTTTTACCATAGAAGTATGATTTAATAGGCCGGGTGCGGTGGCTCACGCCTGTAATCCCAGCACTTTGGGAGGCCGAGGCGGGCGAATCACAAGGTCAGGAGATCGAGACCACGGTGAAACCCCGTCTCTATTAAAATACAAAAAATTAGCCGGGCGCGGTGGCGGGCGCCTGTAGTCCCAGCTACTCAGGAGGCTGAGGCAGGAGAATGGCGTGAACCCGGGAGGCGGAGCTTGCAGTGAGCCGAGATCTCACCACTGCACTCCAGCCTGGGCGACAGAGCGAGACTCCGCCTCAAAAAAAAAAAAAAAAAAGTATGATTTAATAATATATATGTTTCCATCTTCAGAGAAGAAAATTTATGTCTTAAAAAAACTATTCCCTATAAAGACATATGTTATAAAGAAAAAACAGCCATAACATCCAGAGCAAAGGTCTAAACCTGGAAACCTGGTATCCATGGATTCAAAGGAAGTACAGGAATGAATTTCGGGAAATCCACAAACCCTCTGAAATTATATGTAAAGTGTTATATTTATGTGAATCGTTGTAGTTTTCCTTTTCTTGGACAAGGCTTTGGCTTTGCTCTGTCACGCAGGCTGGTAGGTTCATAGCTCATTGCAACCTCGAACTCCTGGGTTCAAGCAATCATCCCATCTCATCCTCCCCTGTAACCTGGGACTACAGGTGCATGCACCGCTGTGCCTGGCTAATTTTTGTTGTTTTTTGTTGGGAGGTGGTCTCATTTCGTTACCCAGGCTGATCTCGAACTCCTGGGCTCAAGCAATCCTTCTGCCTCCACCTCCCAAAGTGAGCCATCGCACCCCACCTTTCCTTAGTTTTGATAAGATTTTCACAGGGTTCTGTAATCCACAAAAAGATTAAGAGACTGCCTAATAGTGAAGTCAGAATCAAAATTCTAAGAACATTTAATGTACTTAATGAAAATAGTACATTAAAGAATGTTTACATTAGCATCTACTAAAATGAAAATGGTAGGAATTTTGTCACTAAAAGATCAAGGGTTCATATTTCTAACAGATCTTTTTCATAGGGAATATCTGAAGCACAAGGAGAAAGAAAAATGTGAGGTAATTAAGAACTTGAAGAATATTGGCAATGGCAACCTGTGTCCTGTTTTAAAGCGCACTATCCCATTTGGAGTTGCCTATCACCATAGTGGCTTAACAAGTGATGAAAGGAAACTCTTGGAGGAGGCCTACTCCACAGGAGTGCTCTGTCTTTTTACCTGCACATCTACCCTAGCAGCAGGTATCAACCTACCAGCTCGAAGGTAAGAGGGTAAGAAGTAAATGTTGACCAGGCTCAGAACTTTTCCATCTCTAGCTTGCAAGGAGTTTTATTGTTTTATGCTTACTCCGTAGTGGCTGAGAATTTATCAAATGTTCTTTTAGCATATGCTGAGTTGATTGGTTGGTTTATTTTCTTTAATATTTTAATGAATATTTAATGAAATATGTGATGAAAAATAATGTTAGTAGATTTCTTGATATTAGAATTCCATCCTTTTATGCTCTTTATATCTGGTTTTGATGTTAGGGTTTATTAATCTGGTTGTGTAGAAATAGTTGGCAAGTGTTTCACCTTTTTTATGATCTGAAAGAGTTTATTTAACGTAGAGATTTCCTTAAAATCTTGGAGAGCCCATAAGGCAATTTGAGTCATATTATATATATATATTATTAATATATTAATATATATTTTTTTTTTTTTTTTTTTTTTTTTGTTTTTTTGAGACGGAGTCCTCGCTCCTGTCCCCCGACCGGCCCCCTGAAGGTGCAAAGTGGCCCGGTTCTCAGCGCTCACTGCAAAGCTCCGCCTTCCCCCGGGTTACGCCATTCCATCCCCTTTCTCGAGCCCCCCGGTTAGCCTGGGGGACCTACAGGTGCGCCCGCCAACTCGCCTGGCTAGTTTTTTTGTATTTTTTAAGTGAGAGACGGGGTTTCACTGTGGTTAAGCCCAGGATGGTCCTCGATCTCCTGACCTCGGTGATCCCGCCCGTCTCCCGGCTCCCAAAGTGCTGGGAATTACAGGCTTGGAGCCCACCGACGGCCCGGCCCGAGGTCTAATATATATATTTTAAAGCAGATCCTTGATTACCTTTTCAGTTATTATCAAAGGTATGGGCCTGTGTAATTGACTTATACCCTTTATAATTTATGATCCTGCGGTATTTTGCTAATAAATGATCAACTTTTATAAACTTTCCATGAGTGTTTTAAAAATATGTATTTTCAGTTGAATATGCAGTTTTATACATATCATTGATATCACAGTTGTTTATTGTGTTTTCAGCTTCTCTTTTCCTACTATATTTGATTCCTTGGTCTATCAATTTCAGAGAAGTGTGTTAGTTTCCTACTTTAATTATGTAGTTGTCAGTTTCTCCTTTTTGCATTTCTAGAAGTTATTACTTTTTATATTTCAACACTATTTAGATATACAAAGGTTTACTTCAAATATCTTATTGCTGAATATACCTTTTATCAATACAATAAGTACTCATTTTGCTCATTTAATAATTTTGCTTTGAATACCAGGACTCAATTATTATTATTATTTTTTTTTTTGCCAAGTATGTACCTTTTCCATTCTTTTATTTTCAATTTCTGTCTCTGATTAAGTTTTCCATTTTCAGACAATCGAAGAAAAAAATGAAAGTTATATATCCTATTTCTGTTATTCCAGTGGTTACTCTTAAAATTTTAAGTTGTAATCAAACATTTGTTATTACTTTAGAATTAATCAATAACTATCCTCTCCTGAACATAACAAGAGGCTTAGCATGTCCTTAATATATTCTACTCTGCCCCATGAATGTTGCAGTTACCTGGAATTTTAGTGCCAGGTTTTAAAATTTTCTTTCATCTTATATAGTAATTATTTAAACTTACCTGTAAAACATACTTGTTTTTTGCTTACCACTGCCTCTTATATCCCACATCTTTCTTCTCTGATTTTTTTTTTTTTAATTTTGCCTTCCCTGAGTAATCCTTTTTAGAATGGTGCTTTGGGGTAAAACATTTTGACTGTCTGCATAGTTGAAGGTATCTGTATTTTGGCCTCACACTTTAACACACACTTCACTAGCAAAAGAATTCTATTTTTTCCTTTAGGGACTTTGTAAATATTGTTCCATATTTTCTAGAGGCCAGTGTTGTTCATTTTTGTCTCTGCATGGATTTGCTGTTTTTCTTTTCCAGAAGCTTTTAGACTTTTCTCTTTAACCTTCCAATTTCCTCATGGTGTATAATAATAGTTGTAGTTACTACATTCCCCTCCCCTTCATGTAGTAAAAATTTTACATGCATTGACTTCATGGAGCTTCACAACAACTCTGTGAGGAAGGTCATATTTTATTACATACCTAGTATAGAAGGGGAAACTGAGGCACTGAATAGTTAAATAACTTTCCCAACTTTATATGCAACAAATGAGTTTTAAAGCCAAGGTTTGAACCCAGGAAGTTTGATTTTACAATCCCAGCATTACTACTTTTCATTCATAGGGCTTAGCACTTGAGTGGATGCTTTTAATCTAAGCTTTATGCCTTTCCTCTTTGAGTAATTTTTTTCAGTTATTTCTTTTTCTTCCCATTATCTCTGTTCCTTGCTTTTATAATTTCACTTAGACAGGATTGAGGCCTCTTTCATATCTTTTCTTACACATTTTTCAAAATGTGTGAGAATGTAAGCACATGTTTGTGCCATGTGATTTTTTTCAACTTTACCTTCCATATTAAAAAATCAGCTTTTTGTAATCCCAGCACTTTGGGAGGCAAAGGTGGGAGGATCACTTGAGCCCAGGAGTTTGAGACCAGCCTGAACAACATAGCAAGAACCTCATCTCTATTAAAAAATTTTTAAAAATTAGCTGGGTATGGTAGCATACACTTGTGATCCCAGCTGCTCGAGAGGCTGAGGTGGGAAGATTGCTTGAACCCAGGAGATTGAGGCTGCAGTTAGCTATGATTGTACCACTGCACTCCACCCTGGGTAACAGAGAGACCCTGTCTAAAAAAAAAAAAAAAAAAAAAAAGAAAATCAGAATTTAACTGTATCCATGAACTATTCTCATTCATTATTCAATTCTTCAATATAATGTTCTTTTTCTTTTTCTTTTTTTTTCTTTTTCTTTTTTTTGAGACAAAGTCTTGCTCTGTTGCCTGGTGCCCAGGCTGGAGTGCAGTGGTATGGTCTCGGCTTACTGTAACTTCTGCCTCCTGAGTTCAAGTGGTTCTCCTGCCTCAGCCTCCCAAGCAGCTGGGATTACTGGTGCCCACCACCACACCTGGCTCATTTGTGTATTTTTAGTAGAGATGGGGTTTCACCATGTTGGCCAGGCTGGTCTCGAACTCCTGACCTCAGGTGATCCACCCGCCTTGGCCTCCCAAAGTGCTAGATTTACAGGTGTGAGCCACCACACCCGGCCCTTCAAATTTTTTATGAATTTTTAAATTTTTTTTTTATTTCTAAGAACTCTCTTTTGTTCTTTCCTTGTAATAGTCTACTTGGTTTGTTTTGGGTTTTTTGAGACAAAGTCTCGCTCTGTCACCAGGCTGGAGTGCAGTGGCATGATCTCAGCTCACTGCAACCTCCACCTCCCGGCTTCAAGCAATTCTCCTGCCTCAGCTTCCCAAGTAGCTGGGATTACAGGTGTGCGCTACCTCTCCCAGCTAATTTTTGTATTTTTAGTAGAGACAGGGTTTCACCATGTTGGCCAGGATGATCTCGATCTCTTGACCTCGTGATCCACCCGTCTCAGCCTCCCAAAGTACTGGGATTACAGGTGTGAGCCACTGTGCGTGGCCAATAGTCTACTCTTATATTGTGGATATAATACTCTTTGGAATTTTCTGTGAATGCTAATTAGGATTTTTTAAAGTTCTCTTCTGTTCCCTATAGTATCTGGTTTTTGTGGTCATTTATTCTGTATATTCATGTTATGTTTCTTTTATGTTATTAGTTTTCTTCAAGTATTTGGTAATCTTTTCTGCATATTGAGATTTATAAATAAAGAGGAAGTTGATTAGTATAGGTAAACAATAGGTTTTTTTCTTCCCTTTGGATAGGAAAGCTGACTAGCTGACTATAGACTTCTGTATATATGAACATAATTGAAATCACGCTTTTTTTTTTTAAGAGATGAGGTTTCACTGTTGCCCAGGCTGGAGTGCAGTGATGTAATCACGACTCACTACAGCCTCAACCTCCTTGGCTCAAGTGATCCCCCCACCTCAGCCTCCCAAGTAGCTGGGACTACAGGGGCACACCACCATGCCCAACCAGTTTTTTGTTTTGTTTTGTTTTTGGTAGAAACTGCATCTCACTGTATTGCCCAAGCTCGTCTCAAACTCCTGGACTCAAGCAAACCTCCCACATCAGCCCTCCAAAGTGCTGGGATTACAGGCATAAGCCACTGAGCCTAGCCAAAATCACCATTTTTGTAGGTCAAAACCAGCTGAAATCTGCAATTTTATACCGTTCAAAATAACAAAAATTCATAAATAGTTATGTATATGTTAATGGTGTATGGTCACTTTTTAAATTTATGGAGTATAAAGTCAAAACACTTTGGATACTACTGCTACAGATTGATCGTAAGCATTGCAGCTAGACAGACTTGAGTTCAAATGATAGCTCTGGTAATTACTAATTTTTTAGTTTAGGTTAAGTCACTTAACTGAGTTTCATTTAACTCCTTTATAAAATGTAATTAAAAGTATATTATTACTAAGAGTTTTGTAAGAATTATAGATAATATATGTAAAAACCTAAGAAATCATAGATTCTTCATAAACACTAAATACCTATTATTTTGTGTTAGTATGTCATTAAATTTAATATCACAAATATATAATGAAATTAAGAATTTTTTGAATTGGTGCTGTTTGCTGTAGAGTGTTACTTTTAATTAATTTTATTAATTCCACAGAGTTATTTTAAGAGCTCCCTATGTTGCTAAGGAATTTTTAAAGAGGAATCAATATAAACAGATGATTGGCAGAGCCGGTCGTGCTGGAATAGATACTATTGGGGAGAGTATCCTCATACTGCAAGAAAAAGACAAACAACAGGTAATACTGAATTTGGTTGGTTGGTTATTTTGTCTTTTCTTGGTCTTTGGTCTAGCCCTTTTATGAAATAATCTTTTAAAATTAATTATTAATTTTCTTTAAATGATGCTTTCTTTCCTATATGGTTAAGAATTAGAAAGAGTGGTTTGAAAATGTATATATTTCAGACAATGAAAAAATATTTTTCCTATTTGTTTTTCATCCATTTTTATGAGGACAAATGTTAAATTCTTTTGTCTTTATTTTTTTGGTCTCCTTCTGGCTCCACAAGATTTATGTAAAGTATAAAATATTTATATTAAATGCCATTTATTTTTAATAATAACCAAAGCATGGTGTTGCTTTGACCTTTATAGGTATTGGAGTTAATAACTAGACCATTGGAAAACTGTTACAGCCATCTTGTTCAGGAATTCACCAAGGGAATCCAAACATTATTTCTCTCTTTGATTGGTTTGAAGGTATTTTTAAAATTTTTTTGTCTTATTACTGTTATCTGAGATAATAGAAGTTAAAAAGTTATGCAGTAACTTTATATGTGCAGCTGTGTAGATTTTATACTAATTTTTTATTTAATCTTTTCTTTTAATTTTTTTTCTTTTTTCTTTTTTTGTTTTCTCATCCACTTCAGTGATTAAGGTAAATAATTTTTAAAAGATCATGGAATGGTCAGGTGTGGTGACTCACACCTGTAATCCCACCACTTTAGGAGGCTGAAATAGGAGGATCGTTTGAGCTCAGGAGTTCGAGACCAGCCTGGGCAACATAGCAAGACCCCATCTCAAAAAAAAAGATCACTGAATCCTAGTGCTTGGCATGTGGTTGGCACTTAATAAATACTTGAATTAATGAAATTGGCTTTTTTTTCTTAGCAATGGGGTCTTGCTATGTTGGTTAGATTGGTCTTGAACTTTTGGCCTCAAGCAGTGCTCCCACCTTAGCCTCCCAAAGTGCTAGGATTATAGGCATGAGCCACTGCGCCTGGCCTGTTTTTGTTTGTTTGTTTGTTCTTTAACCTGGGACATGGTGATGAAATTAACTTTGGAACTGAGCATGGGTGAACTTACAAGTTGGGGCATCAGTGGAGAATCTGGCTTTGAGAAGCCAAAAGCAGAGGCTGGCCCAGTGGGTTTCAATTACTATGTAAAAAACTTTTTCAGTAGTATGGTAGATAGAGGGATCAAGTAAAGGTTCCCCTGCCCTCCTGCACTCTTCCATCCCCAGTGTTAACTCTACTCATTTAGGTAGGAAATAGTACAAAACTAAGTACGTTAATAATCCAAAACCAAGTATCAGTTCTTAAATATCTTCAAAGTATAATTTTAGCTTAATTGAATACTCCATTAAGAATGATTTTTATTAAAGTGAGAAGAAATAGAAAATGTCTGTGCCCCATAATATTTTTCTTACCCCTTACATTGGTTTAACATGAAATTATGACTTAAATTTTCCAGTTGAAATAGCATCAGAATTGTAAGAGAGAGAAATATACTTAATGATTGACTATGTTTTAGTATAACATGCTGATTTCATTGAAATTGACTAATAAAAATTATTCTAATTCAGAGCCAACTCTACATCTGAATACCAAATGGAGGGTTAAGTATTCCTTATGATTGCCATTGTAAGTTGTAAATAGCGAATAACAGGGGAGAGAAAAGGCAGTGAAAGGACAAGAAATGGAGACAGGAATATGAGAGACAAAATTAGGTAGAGATCAACTATTTTTAGGTAACATTTTAGGCAAAGTATTGTCTGACCCTGTTTTAGTGGAAATTGTTGTATTTTCCATGCTTTTTTTTTTTTTAATACAACTTTTAGAGCTAAAGGATGTTTTCACAGGTGGGTGGAAAGCAGTGCAGGGAAGAGGCTGAGTGAGAATTAGTGAAAATTGGTTGGGGAGTAAATAGCACAGTTTTGGAGATATTGTGAAAATTATTTAAAGACCTATTCAAAGGAGTTTTGGAATGAAAATGTGTACATATTTTCATAAAAGCATGAATATAATAACTATCATCCCCTATATTTTTTGTTAATTTTAAATTGCCATTATCAATTTATATATGCAACTGTGTAGATTTAATACTAATTTTTTTATTTAAATAGCTTTGACATATGGAAATGAGTTATCATCTTGATTAATATGCATTCAAGGTAATGCCTTGAGTTAAGGAAAATGCTCCAGTGATGTCCTGAATTGTTTCAGATTGCAACGAATCTTGATGACATCTATCACTTCATGAATGGTACATTTTTTGGTGTTCAGCAAAAGATTTTATTGAAAGAAAAAAGTCTTTGGGAAATAACTGTTGAATCACTTAGATACCTGACAGAAAAAGGACTCCTACAAAAAGACACTATTTGTAAGTCTGAAGAAGAGGTCCAACATAATTTTCATGTTACAAAGTTGGGACGAGCTTCATTTAAGGGTAAGAATTTACCTGAATCTTATTGATCACAGGAAACACATTGGAAAAAATGAAAATTAAATTATACTTTCTTTAGGCTGGGCAGAGTGGCTCACGCCTGTAATCTCAGCACTCTGGGAGGCCGAGGCAGGCAGATCACCTGAGGTCAGGAGTTTGAGACCAGCCTGGCCAATATAGTGAAACCCTGTCTCTACTAAAATACAAAACAAAAAAAATAGCCAGACATAGTGGTACATGCCTGTAGTCCTAGCTACTTGGGAGGCTGAGGCATGGGACTCGTTTGAACCTGGGAGGCAGAGGTTGCATTGAGCTGAGATCATGCCAGTGCACTCTAGCCTGAGCAACAGAGTGATACTCCGTCTCACAAATAAAAAAATAAAAAATTATACTTTAAGTTGCGTTTGTAATTTTATATTAATTGCATTAATCTTATTTTATAAGCTGATAAACTCCTTCAACTTTCAAGAGTTGAAAAATGTTTTGAATTATAAGTAATTAAAGTACTGCAGAAGTATATAGAGAATAAGGTGGGCATCCCTCCTTCATGGTCCCCTCCCCAGCGACCATACAACATGCTCTGTTGCCAAGGCTGAAGTGCAGTGGCGCACTCTCAGCTTACTGCAACTTCTGTCTCCTGGGCTCAAATGATTCTCCCACCTCAGCCCCCCAGTAGCTGGGACTACAGGCTCATGCCACCATGCCTGGCTAATTTTTGTCTTTTTAGTAGAGATGAGGTTTCACTATGTTGTCTAGGCTGAGGCTCTTTTTTAATGAAAATAATACATGTCTGCTGGTAAAAAAAAAAAAAACCTAGGAACTCAGAATTTTGCTAAGGAAAGTGCCATACTCCTGTCCCATTTCTACTCTCTCAGGAGCTCCTACTACCAGTTTGATATGTATTCTTCCAAATCTTTTTATGCATGTATTTTTCAAATGGAATCATCATTTAAATATTTTTTTCCAAATTGCTTTTCTCAGTATAAAATATCATGAACATCTTATCAGATGAATCTCGTTGAATCTATCTAATTTTTCTTTTAATACTGTAGTTATCTGTAGTGTGGATGTACCATAATTTATTTAACCATTCGATGTTGATGGACATTTGCATTCTTTCTGATTTTTCTTTGTTATAAACAAGGCTGCATGGACATCTCTATGTATTTGGGGGTACATATGGAAATGTTTCTCTGGGTTAGATTCCCCAAAATAGTTGGATCAGAAGGTATGTACTTATTAAGGGTTGATGAGTACTATCAAAATGACCTCCAAAATAGTTATATAATAAGATGTTGTAAGAGATTTTGAAGACTTTTTGCTATATTTAAAAAATTTCTACCCAATACTTTATTTAAAACCATCTCTTTGCCCCTCTGGTAATTGTGAAAGATTGAATATTTGTATCTTTCTTTTAGGAACTATAGATTTAGCTTATTGTGACATTCTCTACAGAGACTTGAAGAAAGGTCTTGAAGGACTTGTGCTTGAAAGCCTTCTTCATCTAATCTACCTAACAACCCCCTATGATCTGATTTCACAGTGTAACCCTGATTGGATGATATACTTCAGGCAGGTGAGAATATAACATTTTTCAACTTAGGCTACTTCGTTTATTAATTATTACATGCTATTTTGTTTTGCTTTGTAAAGATGAGGCTTTGCCATGTTGCCCAGGCTGGTCTGAAACTCCTAGGCTCAAGCGATCGTCCCACGTTGGCCTCCCAAAGTGCTAGGATTACAAGAGTAAGCCACTGTGCCTGGCCTATTATATGCTTTTATCAAGTGATTATTCACCTTTTCTCTGTTAAAATATATTTGGAATTGGATATTTTTTCTTTCAGTTTTTAAAAGTTGTAATCTGGCAACAGCATTTATGGTTTGTTTAACTTAACTGTTACTTTTCTCTTAAATATATATAAACATATTTGTTATTGAAAAAATAAAGGTTAAAAAAAAGGATTATCAATGGTCCTGTTTCCCCACAGAAAGTTAATGTTATGATCCCTACATTTTATAATACCTAGAATGCAAAGAAAACAGTGAAAACCATCTCTGATGATTTGAGAGTTTAATTATATGAAAGCTCGGTCAGAGCCAGGTATGATAATACATTAAACCCAATGATATTAATAACTGAAAAGGAATATTTATTTTACAACCCATCACAAAGTAGAATTGTCCATAGTTATTATAAAGCCAAGTGGCAACATACAGTATATTATGATTTTACTGTGAACAGGCTAGCTGTATAAATGTACATTAGGGCTGGGTGTGGTGGCTTATGCCGTAATCCCAGCACTTTTGGAGGCCAAGGTGGGAGGATCACTTGAGGTCTGGAGTTCGAGACCAGCTTGGCCAACACGGTGGAACCCCGTCTCTGCTAAAAGAATACAGAAATTGGCCGGGTGCGGTGGCTCAAGCCTGTAATCCAAGCACTTTGGGAGGCCGAGACGGGCGGATCACGACGTCAGGAGATCGAGACCATCCTGGCTAACACGGTGAAACCCCGTCTCTACTAAAACTACAAAAAACTAGCCGGGCGAGGTGGCGGCACCTGTAGTCCCAGCTACCCGGGAGGCTGAGGCAGGAGAATGGCGTGAACCCGGGAGGCAGAGCTTGCAGTGAGCTGAGATCCGGCCACAGCACTCCAGTCTGGGTGACAGAGCGAGACTCCGTCTCAAAAAAAAAAAAAAAAAGAATACAGAAATCAGGAGGCTAAGGCAGGAAAATTGGCTTGAACCCAGGAGATAGAGGTTGCAGTAAGCTGAGATCATGCCACTGCACTCCAGCCTGGGTGACAGAATGAGACTGTCTCAAAAAAAAAAAAAAAAAAAAAACAACACATTTTTTTAGGCAGGGTAATGTACATTTTTAATTGCCAGGAAATTAACTTTATTTTAATGTCATATTTTAAATCATTACTGTTTGTTTGTTTTTCCTTCATCTCTTCTCAACTTCCTGAGTTTACATTACTCAGGAAGTAAGTTGTTTTTAAGTGGTACTATATAATGCAATTACTCTCAAAACCTTTCCTTCTCCTTCCCCTCAGCCATCCGGTATTGAACATAATCACATAGTCCATGGAAACCACTAGTTGTGGCCATGCCTTTAAGTAATTCTAGAGTATGTTATATCCTAATGATACAACTTTAAAACCTACAATATTTACAAATATATTTATCTTGTTTTTTTGTGTCCTGAATCATGAGAATGTGATATCAAAAGAAATACTGGATTTGGTTCACATGACGGATTTTTTTATGTTTCCATCTATTTGCTCTTTTTCCATGTAGTTTAGCCAACTCAGTCCAGCAGAACAAAATGTAGCTGCCATTCTTGGAGTCTCTGAAAGCTTTCTTGGGAAGAAAGCATCAGGTCAAGCCATCAGAAAGGTACCACATTCTTTTTTTCTTTCTAAATAATAAGTTCAATCAACACTTAGTTTACTCACTAAGTTCACTCAACAAAATTAATACCATGATATTGATCTTTTTTGGTTTAGATTTTTTCCTTTAAATTAATATAATTCTCATTTTACTACTTAAAACATACCTGAGCACCCAAAATGTATGAATATTTTTAAACAACATTTATTTCTGGGTGGTGTGATGGCCTTTTTTTGGGTAGCATGAAATGTTTTCATAATATTACACAATCGTGATATAAGTTCATTTCAAAGGAGGAAATACATTTTCTAGAAACTTCATATTAGGCTTTCTATTTGGTATCAAGGATTCTAAGATATGACAGGTCTGGGTTTTTTGTTATTGCTTTTGTCATCCTCAGAGAACTCCTAGTCTAGTACTTATATTACATAAAGCATTTTAGAAGGTTAAAGGGGATAAGCTAATACTCATATATTTTGGTGTTTTAAAATTCAGTCAGCAGGCATGAAGCAAGTTATCAAATGCATACACTAACTTTAGGAGAAATTGAAGTAATTCTTTGGTAACCATACCTTCAATTTCCTTAAGAGAATGTTTTTTTCTCCCTTGTAATACACTTTTTTTTTTTCATTTAAAATTTTCTTTGGCAGTTCAATTTACATTGAAACCTAATTAGCTACCATTTTCCCCCACACCTCTTTTTTTTTTTTTGAGGTGCAGTCTCACTCTGTCGCCCAGGCTGCAGTGCAGCAGCGTGATCTTGGCTCACTGCAACCTCCGCCTTCCAGGTTCAAGCGATTCTCCTGCCTCAGCGACCTGAGTCACTGGGATTACAGGCGCCTGCCACCACGCCTGGCTAAGTTTTGTATTTTTAGTAGAGACGGGGTTTCACCATGTTGGCCAGGCTGGTCTCAAACTCCTGACCTCAGGTGATCCACCCACCTCGGCCTCCCAAAGCACTGGGATTACAGGTATGAGCCACTGCACCCAGCCTCCCCTATACCTTTTAAATTTGCGTAGACAGTACAGATTTCATTTTGTAAAATGGGAAGATGACGTTTACTTACACTTAAATTGATGGTGCGGTGTCCCATGCATCACTGTGTCATAAAATCAAAATATCATGCCGGGCACAGTGGCTCACGCCTGTAATCCCAGCACTTTGGGAGGCTGAGGCGAGTGATCACGAGGTCAGGAGTTTGAGACCAGCCTGACCATCATGGTGAAACCCCGTCTCTACTTAAAATATAAAAAATAGCTGTGTGTGGTGTCGGGTGCCTGTAATTCCAGCTACTCGGGAGGCCGAGGCAGGAAAATCACTTGCACCTGGGAGGCGGAGGTTGCAGTGAGCCAAGATTGCACCATTGCATTCCAGCTTGGGCAACAGAGACTCCGTCTAAAAAAAAAACAAACCACAAGCCTAGCACAGTGGCACACACCTATACTCCTAGCTTCTCAGGAAGCTGAGGCGAAAGATTTACTTGTACTCAGGAGTTTGAGGCTAACCTGGGCAACATAGTGAGACCTTGTCTCAAAATAAAATAAAAGTATCTCTAGTACTTAAGCATTCACATTATCACAATTTTAGATTGGGTCTTTTACTTTGGAAATGGCTGTGTTGTTTAGACCTCCAAAATACTGAATAAAATATTTCTTAAAACAAACCTTTTATATCGAACTCTAAAATGTAAAATAAAACAATATTATTAATTTGGAACTCATTATCAAATAATAAACATGCAAAATCTTATTAGAATA
>NW_016806011.1:272288-279053 GCF_001698545.2 Rhinopithecus bieti | reverse complement strand
GCGATTCTCCTGCCTCAGCGACCTGAGTCACTGGGATTACAGGCGCCTGCCACCACGCCTGGCTAATTTTTGTATTTTTAGTAGAGACGGGGTTTCACCATGTTGGCCAGGCTGGTCTCAAACTCCTGACCTCAGGTGATCCACCCACCTCGGCCTCCCAAAGCACTGGGATTACAGGTATGAGCCACTGCACCCAGCCTCCCCTATACCTTTTAAATTTGCGTAGACAGTACAGATTTCATTTTGTAAAATGGGAAGATGACGTTTACTTACACTTAAATTGATGGTGCGGTGTCCCATGCATCACTGTGTCATAAAATCAAAAATATCATGCCGGGCACAGTGGCTCACGCCTGTAATCCCAGCACTTTGGGAGGCTGAGGCGAGTGATCACGAGGTCAGGAGTTTGAGACCAGCCTGACCATCATGGTGAAACCCCGTCTCTACTTAAAATATAAAAAATAGCTGTGTGTGGTGTCGGGTGCCTGTAATTCCAGCTACTCGGGAGGCCGAGGCAGGAAAATCACTTGCACCTGGGAGGCGGAGGTTGCAGTGAGCCAAGATTGCACCATTGCATTCCAGCTTGGGCAACAGAGACTCCGTCTAAAAAAAAAACAAACCACAAGCCTAGCACAGTGGCACACACCTATACTCCTAGCTTCTCAGGAAGCTGAGGCGAAAGATTTACTTGTACTCAGGAGTTTGAGGCTAACCTGGGCAACATAGTGAGACCTTGTCTCAAAAATAAAAATAAAAGTATCTCTAGTACTTAAGCATTCACATTATCACAATTTTTAGATTGGGTCTTTTACTTTGGAAATGGCTGTGTTGTTTAGACCTCCAAAATACTGAATAAAAATATTTCTTAAAACAAACCTTTTATATCGAACTCTAAAATGTAAAATAAAAACAATATTATTAATTTGGAACTCATTATCAAATAATAAACATGCAAAAATCTTATTAGAATAATGCATCTTTTTAAGCTTGAATCCAGAGTTTATTTACATTACATTTAATGTAATATAGGCAACAAAAATTTACCAAATTGATACATATTTAAAATAGTATGAACATGAATTTATCTTTATTACAAATGGATTAATTACTAGTTTAATGTTTTGGAGGTATAATTTTTTAAAACTCTACAGAACATATTTAAATGCTTAAAATCTAATTGATTTCTCCACACTGAAAAAGAGCCCCCCATCCACCTTTTTTTAACATTTCTTGATATCTTGCAAAAGTTTTTTTTTTTTTTGAGACGGAGTCTTGCTCTTGTCGCCCAGGCCAGAGTGCAATGGCACAATCTCAGCTCACTGCAACCTCTGCCCCGCAAGTTCAAGCGATTCTCCTGCCTCAGCTTCCCAAGTAGTTGGGAGTACAGGCGCCCGCCACCACACACAGCTAATTTTTGTATTTTTAGTAGAGACGGGGTTTCACCATGTTGGTCAGGCTGATCTTAAACTCCTGACCTCAGGTGATACACCTACCTCAGCCTCCCAAAGTGCTGGGATTATAGGCGTGAGCCACCTATAATGCCCTGCCACAAAAGATCTTGAAATTGGCATAAATCATTATGTTTTGCCATATAATAATTATATCATTTTTCTTGGCTTAGGAAATACATTCTAAGCAAAAACCTACATTGACTCAATTTATAGTTAGTACTGAATATGCACTAAAATTGGGAAATTGAATAGCTTTCTTTTCCTACTTGATATTCAACTGTCATACTTTTTCAGCTTAATGCTTTTAAAAAAGTGATCCAGTATCAACCTGCAGAATCTGTAACTCATACATCCTTCAATCTGTCACCATAAGTTCTCATCTCATTCTTTTACTATGATGGAGGATATAATTTTATATTTTATTTTATTTTTTATTATTTTACAATGTTTTTTTAAATAGAGACAGGGTTTCACCATGTTGCCCAGGCTGGTCTTGAACTCCTGAACTAAAGATATCCTCCTGCCTTGGCCTCCCAAAGTGCTGGGATTACAGGTGTGAGCTACCACTCCCAGCCTCTAATTTTATTTTTTATATCTACTTTTTCTTTTTTAAGTTCATCGTTTTTTCCTCAATTTTAAGAATTAATTAGTTTCTAAGCTTGATACTAGTTATGAAATCCTTTATGCACAAATATGGTCATTAGGCACCACAGGCGAAAGCAAGTACACAGAATCAAAATCAGCTACAGGAAGCATTTTTCTATTTCTTTCAGGTGTTTTAGCTTGGACCCTGTGGAAATAATAGGATCTAATATTTACTCTTAGTTTATAATATAGACAAGCTTATTAACATATTTATCTAAAGTGCATTTGTCTAGTTTATAATAATAATCACACACACATACAATTTACAAATACCAAGTAACTGTAAAGGTCTCTGTCCCCAACTCCCTCCTTTCCTGTATTCATTTTCTACAACTGCCATAATAAATTACCACGAATGGTTGGCTTAAAACAACAGAAATTTATTCTCCCACACTTCAGGAGATGAGAAGTCCAAAATCAAGGTATAAGCAATGTTGATTCCTTCAGGAGCCTCTGAGAAAAAAGCCATCCGTGCCTCTCTCCTAGCTTCTGGTGGTTACTTGCAGTCCTTGGTGTTCCTTAGCTTATAGATGCATCCCTCCAATCTCAGCCTCCATCTTCACATTGCTGCCTTCTCTGTATCTCTCTGTGTCTTCTCCTCTTATAAGGACACTAATCATTGAATTTAGAGCCCACTGTAAATCCAGGATGATTTCACCTAGAGATACTTAACTAATTGTATCTGCAAATATCTTGTTTCCAAGTAAGATCACATTCACAGGTACCAGGGGTTAGGATTTGTACATTTCTTTTTGTGGAGTGATGGAGAGGGGGTACAATTCCTTCCCTGTAGAAGGAAGTTTAATTTATATTGGAAATAATTTGGTTTATCTTTTAACTTTTATTTATTTTTATTTTTATTTTTTTGAGACATGGTCTCACTCTGTCGCCCAGGCTGGAGTGCAGTGGTGCTATCTCGGCTCCCTGCAACCTCTGTCTCCTGGGCTCAAGTGATCCCTTAGCCTCCCAAGTAGCCAGGACTATAGGTGCACACCACACCACACACGGCCACATTTTTTGTTAGTTTGTCTTTTTGTAGAGACGGATTTTTGCCATGTTGCCCAGGCTGATCTCAAACTCCTGGGCTCTTGCAATCCATCTGCCACAGCCTCCCAAAGTGCTGGGATTACAGGCATGAGCCACTCTGCCTGGCCTTATCTTTTTTTTATAGTTGGAAAAATGATAATAAATTTGAATTAATCTGAAGTACATCTGTTAGAAATTAGTTTTGTTTCTATGGAATTATTCTATCCTTGCTATTCTGTAATACAACTTCAGTTTTCCTTTTGTCCAATTTTAATAACATACATTTTTAGCAGGTCTAGTAAATGAATTTATTTGATTGTGTCTTTCTAGAAGGTGGACAAGGACGTTGTCAACAGGCTATATCTGTCTTTTGTTCTTTATACCTTGCTCAAAGAGACCAACATTTGGACTGTATCTGAAAAATTTAATATGCCTCGAGGATATATACAAAATCTTCTCACTGGAGCTGCCTCATTCTCATCTTGTGTGTTACATTTCTGTGAGGTAATTTCATTGAATATATGATATGTACTTTGTGCATCTTCTGGTTTTAACTGTTACTAAACTAATAAGCCAGTTAGTATGTCAGCATTTTCTCCTTGTTGACATATTCTGTTATTACGAAGCACTAAAAAACTATTTAAAATGTACCTTTGTCTTTATCTGTTTATGAAAGTACTATTATGTACTTATGGTAACAATACAAAAATTACTGAGTCAACTAAAACACATAATGAAAAGTGTCTTTTTAACCCAACTGTTAAAGCCACCATTAATAGTTTCAGGTATTCGGAATTAACTGTTAAAAAACAACCTATTGATGTAGATTCCGTGTGAATGTCTTTCACCTGAGTAATAAAAATGTCAGGTGTTTGGTTACTAAATTACCTATATCCAACAGCTACCTGCGACTATGTAGTACCATATTCTCTTTTTAAAAAAATTTAGGCTGGGCGCGGTGGCTCACGCCTGTAATCCCAGCACTTTGGGAGGCCGAGGCAGGCAGATCACGAGGTCAGGAGATGGAGACCATCCTGGCTAACACGGTGAAACCCCGTCTCTACTAAAAATACAAAAAATTAGCCAGGCGAGGTGATGGGCGCCTGTAGTCCCAGCTACTCAGGAGGCTGAGGCAGGAGAATGGCGTGAACCTGGGAGGCGGAGCTTGCAGTGAGAGGAGATCGCACCACTGCACTCCAGCCTGGGCGACAGAGCGAAACTCTGTCTCAAAAAAAAAAAATAAAAATAAAAAAATTTAATTTTGAATGGATGCCATGGCTCCCACCTGTAGTCCTAGCACTTTGGGAGGCTAAGGCAGGTGGATCACTTGAACCCGGGAGTTCGAGACCAGCCACTTGAGCAATGTGGCAAAACCCTGTCTCTACAAAAAATAACAAAAATTAGCCAGGCATGGTGGCACACGCCTGTGGTCCCAGCTACTTGAGTCTCACTCTGTTGCCCAGGCTGGGAGTGTAATGGAGCAATCCAGGCTCACTGCAGCCTTGACCTCTGGGGCTCAGGCGATCCTTCTGCCTCAGCCTCCTGAGTAGCTGGGATTACAGACATGTGTCACCACACCTGGCTAAATTTTTTTTGTTTTTTTGAGATAGAGTCTCAGGCTGGAGTGCAGTCGTGCAATCTTGGCTCACTGCAACCCCCAGCTCCCGGATTCACGCAATTCTCCTGCCTCAGCCTCTAGAGTAGCTGGGATTACAGTCACACAACACCACTCCCAGCTAATTTACGTAATTTTAGTAGAGATAGGGTTTCACCATATTGGCCAGACTGATCTCGAACTCCAGACCTCAAGTGATCTGCCCGCCTGGGCTTCCCAAAGTTTTGGGATTACAGACATGAGCCACAGCGCCCAGCCAGTTTTTAAAATTTTTTTGTACAAATGGGGGGTTCTCACTATGATGCCCAAACTGGTCATGAACTTCAAGGCTGACGTGATCCTCCAGGTTGGCCTTCCAAAGTGCTAGGATTACAGGCATGAGCCACCACGCCTGGCCCCATATTCTCTTGATTGCCACTGTAATTTATTATATTTGCTTCCAGTGTCAGGCAACTATTTAAAGTTTTTACATCAAATGTATATTTTATAGAACAATTTAAGAAGAAAACCTTATTCTGGCCATATGCATTTGCAATGGATTTAAGACTTTATTAAAATAAGCTTTCAGAATTCCTTTAAATAGCACAATAAAGCTTACCAGACATTTACATCCAGATAATTTTTTGTGTGTTTATAATATAAGCCATTTTGCTGCATTTAAATTTCTTCTTATTGGATAGCATAATAATCCTTTCCATGTTTGTTTCCAAGTCAATTTTTAAAAACTTTTTCCCATGAATTGTTTTCTAAACTTAAAATTTACTTCATTTTCCCTTTCTTAAACCTTCATATTCTGTATATGCATGTGGCAATTAATTCTATTATATGTGCTAATGAAGGGAGTAAATAATTCAAAAATACTTGACTTTGGATTAAATGATAATTGTTCTAACAAATTTAGCTTTCTAAATGTCTTTTACTTGTGCTGATTTTAAATGTTGGTTTATACCCCTGAGCACATGCTAGTTAAACAGAAGACAAAAATTATGGGTAATAAGAAGGAACTAGCCTTTAAAATGTATTTTCTTAGGTTTTCTATGTGTGTGGTTTTTTTATATTTAAAGATGCTCTCCCTAATATTTTTTCCCTTTGTTTTCATTGTGACTATGAGGACTTGAGCCTTATAGAATTGTTCAAGTAAAAAACTCTATAAAGCATCAAGAAACACAGCAATAATTTGATGGCTAATCCTAAGAAAATCTAGCTGACAATTTGTGCTCTAATTAATTTACTTCATTTTTTTGTATCATAATTATAGAATTACATATAACATAAATATTATATAATTATATGATATATATTACATGTATATAATTTTTCAAATTATTATCAATAGAGACAGGGGTCTTGCTGTGTTGCCCAGGCTAGCCTCAAACTTCTGGACTCAAGCAGTCCTCCCACCTTGGCCTCCCAGAGTGCTAGGATTACAGGCATGAGCCACCACATCTGGTCTACTTTCAATATTTCAGGACAGAGGTGTTCAATCTTTTGGCTTCCCTGGGCCACACTGGAAGAAGAATCGTCTTGAGCCACACATAAAATACACTAAAAATAGCTTATGAGCTAAAAAAAAAAAAAATCTCATGATGTTGTAAGAAAGTTTACAAATTTGTTTTGGGTGACGTTCAAAGCCATCCTGTGCCGCATGTGCTCTGTGGGCCACAGGTTGGACAAGTATTTTTTATTTTAAAAAGTTATAAATGCTGTGAAATGGTACATTAATTGTCTTAGCTAAGATGCTTTTAACTACAAGTTACAGAAAAACCCATCAAGGTTTAAACAATAAGAAAAAATAATTATTTTATATAACAGGCATGCCAAAACTAAGGCAGCTTCAGGGTTGATTGATTTAATAGTTCTGTTCAAGGTTTTCATCTTCATTACGTTGATTTCGTTCTTTTTTTTTTTTTTTTTTTTGAGACAGAGTCTCGCTCAGTCGCCCGGGCTGGAGTGCAGTGGCACGATCTTGGCTCACCGCAAGCTCTGCCTCCCGAGTTCACGCCATTCTCCTGCCTCAGCCTCCTGAGT
>NW_016806011.1:265711-272007 GCF_001698545.2 Rhinopithecus bieti | reverse complement strand
GCTTGAGTGGAGAGGCACGATCTTGGGTCACCGCAAGCTCCGCCTCCCGAGTTCACGCCATTCTCCTGCCTCAGCCTCCTGAGTAGCTGGGACTACAGGCGCCCACCACCACGCCCGGTTAATTTTTTTGTATTTTTAGTAGAGACGGGGTTTCACTATGTTGGCCAGGATGGTCTCGATCTCCTGACCTCGTGATCCGCCTGTCTCGGCCTCCCAAAGTGCTGGGATTACAGGTGTGAGCCACCGCACCCGGCCACATTGATTTCTTTCTTAGTGGTCACAAGAGGCTAGCTAATGCTGTTCCATTCATCATGTATTTTCACAGTGATATCCAAAGGCTAGAAAGGGATCTTTTAAATAAAATAAACTACTATAATAGAATATTGCAAATATATATGACAAAATACTATATTTAATTCTCATTTATCCATCTAGCTTGAACAGTTACTGACTCATGACTTCCAGTATTTTTATTATTGTATTGTTGCATTGAACATCATGTTATATTTGAATATTTCCATATTTAATATTCATCTTCAGGATAAATTCCCAGATGTAGGAATTGTTTTTAGTCACTTGGGAAAGAAAAACTGTGCATTTGCTTCCAGGTATTTTGATTAAAATGACCAGAACTCTTTTTATTGACTTATTCTTCAATTTTCAGTCTTGTCCTCATCCTAAAACCAGTTCCTCAGATTCCTCAGGGTCCTCACCATGTTTCTTCACATCCATTTTGCTTAGAATCATCTTTCATCTGTGGCTTAACTCAAGTTCCAGAACTTACATAAGGAACATTCTCTCTGAGCCCCCTGTCACACAAACCAAACTTTGAAATAACTTAAAATTAAAATTGTATATGTTTCTTTGTGTTCTATAGGAGCTTGAGGAGTTTTGGGTTTACAGAGCCCTTTTGGTAGAACTTACGAAGAAGCTGACTTACTGTGTAAAGGCAGAACTAATCCCTCTCATGGAAGTTACTGGAGTTTTAGAGGTCAGTAGCTTGCGGTTTCCCAATTGAAATTATGTCAATTAATACAGAAGCCAGGTTTTATTATTTTGTGAAGTCTTATTACAGGGGAAGTGATAGCAAGAGCTTTATTGCTCATTTGTCATGGGAGTCTTTTATTTAAAACAAATAGCTGCTATGGCCTTTCGGAAATTCACTGTTATTAGATGGCATACCTGATGAAAAATCTCAGTTGTAAAAAAAAAAAACCATAGCAGGAAGGGTGGGGGTGACTGTCTCCAAGTATGTTGTGCTACCAATTGTCCTTAACACTTGCTCCTTCCTCCAATCCTTTGAAGAATTACCTTCTGTCAGTTTGGACTCAGTGCTTGTTTAAGGTAATGGTGATTCAGTGGCAGCAAGGGTCATTTGTATTTTTTCTAAGAGAGTAAGAAGAAAGGGTTCACAGCTGGTTTTCCGGCTTTCTATTTTCAGCCAACCCTCAACTTCAGTTTATTCTCTATTATTCAGTTCTTGAGTCAGAGGAGTTCTACTTAGGATGCGCGCGCGCGCGCGCGCACACACACACACACACACACACACACACACACACACACACACAGAGACACCAGTGGTCCCCTGAGTAGATGGTGAGAACATTGAAAGATATTGGACTTGGCCGGAGGGGGTGGCTTCTGCTGTAATCCCAGCACTTTGGGAGGCCAAGGTGGGTGGATCACTTGAGGTCAGGAGTTCAAAACCAACCTGGCCCACATGATGAAACCCCATCTTTACTAAAAATACAAAAATTAGCCAGGTATGGTGTCATGCGCCTGTAATCCCAGCTACTTGGGAGGCTGAGGCAAGAAAATTTTGTGAATGTGGGAAGTGGAGGTTGCCATAAGCCAAGATTGTACCATTGCACTCCAGCCTGGGCAACAGAGCAAGACTCTATCTCAAAAAAAAAAAAAAAGGAGAGAAAAGAAAAAAGAAAGAAAGAAAGATACTGGACTGGAACATTTTACTTGAGAATATGAGATGATGCCACCAATCTAAGTGCCTTAACATGCTTCTATTGTTGATTGCAGCACACATCAGTTGACTCAAGCTGGATAGAACTATAGTTATCTTGTGTCAGTTTGGAACCATCCAAATGCATTTTTAAAAATTCCTCAGGATTCTCATGTCTTATCTCTTCATATTTACTTTATTATCTTTTTATCCCAGTTTATCCCAGTCTCTTACATTTAGTTTTTGTTCTTTTCAGTAAAGTGCTTACTTTTCTTTTTTCTAATCCCAAATTATTATCCTACTGATTTTTGCAACACTTTTCAGGGTCGAGCAAAACAGTTATACAGTGCAGGTTACAAAAGTCTAATGCACTTAGCTAATGCAAATCCGGAAGTGCTCATAAGGACAATTGATCATTTATCAAGACGTCAAGCCAAGCAAATTGTTGCGTCAGCAAAGGTAAGCAAACAAACCATTTTTTAACCTTAATAATCTTGTGTATTGTTATTTGCTTGTGTTGTAGACATCAGAACAAAAACATTTAACATTGCATAACTGTTTATTTCTATAGATACAAAAGTACATACTCATATTTGTGAGTCAAAATAGTGCATCTGTTATGACAAGCCTTGCTAAACAGAGAAATGACTTGCTGAAAAATAAAGAAAATTTCAGTGGTGGCTCATGCCTGTAATCCCAGCTCTTTGGGAGGTCAAGATGGGAGGATGACTTGAAATCAGGAGTTTGAGACCAGCCTGGGCAACATAATGAGACTCTGTTTCTGCAAAAAAATTTAAAAACTAACTGGGCGTGGTAGTTTGTGCTGTAATTCTAGCTATTCAGGAGACTGAGGCAGGAGGATCGCTTGAGCCCAGGAGTTCAAGGCTGCAGTGAGCTAGGGTGACAGAGTGAGACCCTGTCCTGCCCCTCCTCTCCAAAAAAAAAAAGGCCAGGCATGGTGCCTCATGCTTGTAATCCCAGCACTTTGGGAGGCTGAGGCGGGTGGATTACCTGAGGTCAGGAGTTCGAGACCAGCCTGGCCAACATGGTGAAACCCCATCTTTACTGAAAATACAACAATTAGCCAGGCTTGGTGGCACACATCTGTAATCCCAGCTGCTCGGGAGGCTGAGGCAGGAGAATTGCTTGAGCCCAGGAGACGGAGGTGGCAATGAGCCAAGGTCCTACCACTGCACTCCAGCCTGGCCAACAGAGTGAGACTCTGTCTCAAAAAAAAAAAAAAAAAAAAATTGGGTGGGTGCGGTGGCTCATGCCTGTAATCCCAGCACTTTGGGAGGCCAACGGGCAGATGGATCACTTGAAGCCAGAAATTTGAGACTAGCCTGGCCAATATGGTAAAACCCTGTCTCTACTAAAAATATAAAAATTAGCCAGGCGTGGTGGTCCACACCTGTAATCCCAGCTACTTGGGAAGCTGAGGCATGAGAATCACTTGAACCCAGGCGGTGGAGGTTGTAGTGAGCTGAGATTATGCCACTGCACTCCAGCCTGAGAGACAGAGTGAGAGTCTGTCTTAAAAAAAAAAAAAAAGACAATTTCAAGGGTTCATTGAAGTACAAAGAACCCTGGAAGTCACTGAGCTCTGCCTCCCAAAGTTCTCGTCACAGGAATCCTTCCCTCAGCATCCCGACATCTGGTCTCTCCACCTTTGAGCACCATCATTGACAAGGAACTTGCATCATCAAAAATTAGGTGGTTCTATTTTTGTATGCTCTTAGTGTTACAAAAATTATCCTGATATACCGAGGCTAAATTTTGCCTTATTAAAATTTTTACCATTGCATCAGAGTACCGCCTCTGGAACTGGACTCTTTTTTTGTTTGTATGCTGTTTTTCACATATTCAAAACAGCTCTTATTGCCCCCAAGGGTTTTTCTTTTCTGTTGCTTTTATCTGTATTAAGTAATGGAGTTTTAGGCCATTCACTGTCCTAGTTACCCTTTGCTAGATGCAACCCAGTTTGTCACTGCCTTCTGCTCCCTGTGGGTAAAGCTATTCCACAGCAATTTGAGATTATTTCCTTCTTGATCTCAACTATAGTTTTAAGTCTGAAATTGCTTGGCTTCTTTGAAACTTCATTGTTTTACTATTTGCATATATAAATCAGAATTAGCTAAAAAGCAGATTTCCGTCATTTCTTAATGGTGCTCACATTGCTTACGTTACCTTAATCGTTCTTTACAGCAAACCTATGAGGTGGACAAAGTCAGTGTTACCCCAAGTTTATAGATGAAACCACTAAGACTGACCTTGTCCTGTTAAATTAGGAGTTCTTGGGGTTGGTAGGGATGAAGTTATAGTCATTTCCTTTGCTATAGCACCTAAAAAAAAAAAAAGTTCATTAAACTTTGACACACTTGTTTCAGCATTTACTAGTGATGTTTGTCTAACTCCATTATTTCCACGATGTTTATCAAGTGGTGGTTTTCTAACTTCATTATTCCTTCTGGATTTATTTACTGATGTTTTACTATGAGGAAAAGCTTTTCCTTTATTTATTCATTTATCAGTACATGCTTATAGGTTCAGACATATTCAATGGGTTATAACCCATTAATAACGTTACTTATTTTGGTGCTCAAATGGCCTCAGATTTGGCCAGCGGAAGCCCCTGAAAACTGGTTTGTGTGGCTTTTTGACCTTCATCATCATTCTTGAAGTATTTTCTTACTTTCTGGCTGTGTCTGTCAGCATCTAATCATTAGGAGGCAGAAACCACATAGTAATTTGAACAGACCTCTAAGGGGTCAACAGAATGTTGAAGAATTCAGGAAGGAGAGATGGTCCACCCCCACCCCACAGCACCCCTATGGATGGGATTCGGAGTTCATTGCCACTGGATGCTGGGAAGTTTGTTGTGGTTCTACAGCCAAGGCTAATAAGCAGAAACTGCCCACTGGAGTGCTGACAAAACTGCCAGGAAACTGCCTACAATGTACTGTTGAACTTGCCCAGAAGCCAGCTCTAGGGCCCATGGAACTAGGGCACTAGCTAGGAACACCCTAGCTGATGTATGTCTATGCATTTTTCTATACTTATGTGTAAATTACTGAAGGCCGTGAGCTCATACTGATAACCCTAATTCTGATTTTTCCAGGTACATATGCTGTGTAACAGTCTAACTCCAAAACTTAGTGGCTTAAAACAGCCATCTTATTTTGCTCATGTTTTTGTAGATTAGGAATTGTGGAGGGGTGCAGCTGGGTGCTTGTCACTTGGGTCTCGTGCAACTGTAGTCAGAAGTTGACTGGCACTATAGTCATAAGGCCCAGCCGAGCTGGATGACTCAGGTGACTCACTCACATGACCAACAGCTGATAATTAGAGGCAACTGGGGCTTTTCAGCTTTCAACTGGAGCAACTACATATGGCCTTTCCATGTGGCTTCAGTCCTTGTGGCATAGAAACTAGGTTTTCAGAGGGAATGTCCAGAAAGTGAGCATTCAGGCAGAAAATGCAAGAAGTCTTCTGAGCCAACCTCAGAAGTCAGACAGTGTCGTTTCCACTGCATACTGTTGGTTACTAGAAAACCATTAAGACCTAGATTGAAAGGAAAGGGGATCAGACCACCTCCTCATGAGAAGAGTGTCAAACAATTTGCAGTCATCTTTAAAATCTGCCCTCTGGTCACAAATTGTTTTTGTTCCTCCCACATGCAAAATATATTAACCCCCAAAAGGCCTTTCCATTATAGCTTCTATTAGGAAAACTCAGTCTTTTTTGTTGTTGTTCCCCACTGAATACTCAACAGACACAACACAGACAGAAGATTTCTGTGACCAAATGTGAGAGATTTGTTCCCAAAAAACAAGCAATCATTTCTGCAGCAGACATCAGCTGGGTGTCCTGACACTATCTAGCTGGAGTCTGGGCTTCTAAAACTTCTTACCAACCACCTTCAAGTTGGGGTTCCCACAGCCTCTTCTCTGGGTTCAGTCAGCTCACGAAACTCAGGAAAACATGTATGTAATAAAGGATATCACAAAGATACAGATGAAGAGATTCATAAGGCAAGGTATGGGGGAAGTGGCACATCACCCTCCATGTGCTCAGCGGTCTGGAAGCTCTGTGAACCCTGTACTCTTAGACCTCTTATGGAAACTTTATTGGGTTGGCATGATTGACAATCATGTAGAAATGTGACTGGACCAAAAGGGTATGATTTATTAATAATACTAACAGACTGAGTGGGGAAACCCAGCAAGACCTGTCTATTCAGATGCTTCTGGCCGCTCTGTGCAACATTCGTTTCTCCAGAGTATGGGGCAGGACACTCTGGGATGAGGGTCTTTTTTTTTTTTTTTTTTTTTTTTTTTTT
>NW_016806011.1:198763-263333 GCF_001698545.2 Rhinopithecus bieti | reverse complement strand
AAAAAAAAAAAAAAAAAAAAAAAAAATCTGCTTCAGTGTGGCTGCTACACATTTGAAACACAAATTCTACTGGTATTCCATTTTACTTCTTCTCCTTCCCTCATGGATATTTTTTAAGGGGGAGTGGGGAGGAACTAGGTCTCTGTTACCCAGGCTAGAGTGCAGTGGCACCATCATAGCTCGTTGCAGCCTTGAACTCCCAGGCTCAAGCGATCCCACCTTAGCCTCCTGAGTAGCTGGGACTATAGGTATGGACCATTCCTGGCTAATTGGTTGTTGTTGCCCAGGCTGGTCTCTAACTTCTGGCCTCAAGCAATCCTCCCACCTCAACCTTCCAAAGTGCTGGGACTATAGCTGTGAGCCACCATGCCCGGCTGTCTCATTTTTATTCTCTTTGTTTTCCTGCTTTTTAATTTTTTTTTGGCCCTAATTAGGTTTTTTTATTTAAATCTGTTTTCTGTGGACACCCAACTATTTAGTTATAGTTATTAGTTTTATTTCTAATGTGATTTTGCCTTTTTCTTTTATTTCATTCCTGAGCTCAGTCAACTTTTGTATCATTTCTTCCAGTTTTTGTCCATGTCGGTTCTTAGTTTTTTAACTTCTTATTTAGTGAGCATTTCCACTCCTCCTCATATCTCCAGATTTTTATTTGAGAATAATTTTGTTTGGAGTGTTGTGTTACAGTTTTTCTGCTTCATGGTTTGCTTTCAGGGAGGGAAATTTTATGAGCTAAAGAGTTTGAGTTTTTTTTTTTTTTTTTTTTTTTTTTTTTTTTTTTTTTGAGACAGAGTCTTGCTCTCTTGCCCAGGCTGGAGTGCAGTGGCGTGATCTCCACTCACTGCAAGCCCTGCCTCCCGGGTTCACGCCATTCTCCTGCCTCAGCCTCCCAAGTAGCTGGGACTACAAGGGTGTGCCACCACGCCCGGCTAATTTTTTTTGTTTGTTTTTTGTATTTTTAGTAGAGATGGGGTTTCACTGTGTTAGTCAGGATGGCCTCGATCTCCTGACCTCATCATCCGCCCACCTCAGCCTCCCAAAGTGCTGGGATTACAGGCGTGAGCCACCACACCCAGCCTTGTTTTCTTTTTATATAGTAGTTTTGTATAGATGAGAACTGCTTGTGCCTCTGCATATCTTGGACAACACAGTCATTTGGAATGGTTTATGAGATCCTAGTTCAAGAGTGTTCTCTTCTGTCAGAGTAGCAAAGTATTTTTCTTTAATGGATGACTTGGGGTGGGAGAGGCATGGAGGAGGGTTTGTGTCCTTTGTTGTCTTTTTTTTTTTTTTAATTTCCTTTTGCCATACAAGATTGTCCATTTTTTCCTTTTTTCCTCTTCCCCTCATGACTGAGCTTCCAAAAGGACCTCCCTTTTCACCCATTCTCTCCCCTAAAAGCATTGCCTTTTGAAGACTGCCTCCTAGAGTCTCACATGCATTTTAAATTAATATCTTCCTATAAACAATGCTTTAATCAACCAACATTCTTTTTTCAGTATTTTTATATTTGGGTAGGCTTTTTCTCTCTGGCGGTGATTTTATTTCATTTTAGACCCTCTATTTCCCCCTTATCTTGTGCTTTTTTTCTCAACCCCATCTAGATCTCTGCAAACACTTGGGTGGGAGCTCAAGAAACTGGTTTTGGCTGAGTGTAGTGGCTCACACTTACAATCCCAGCACTTTGGGAGGCCAAGGCAGGAGGATCATTTGAGCCTAAGAGTTTGAGAACAGCCTGGACAACATAGGGAGATCCAGTCTCTATGAAAAAAGCCTTTTAAATTTTTTTTAATTTAAAAAAAAAAAGAGGCTGGGCACGGTGGTTCACACCTGTAATCCCAGCACTTTGGGAGGCCAAGGCAGGCAGATCATGAGGTCAAGCAATGGAGACCATCCTAGCCAACATGGGGAAACCCCATCTCTACTAAAAATACAAAAATTAGCTGGGCGTGGTGAGGCGTGCCTGTAGTTTCAGCTACTCGGGAGGCTGAGGCAGGAGAATCGCTTGGACTCAGGAGGCGGAGGTTGCAGTGAGCTGAGATCACGCCACTGCACTCCAGCCTGGTGACAGAGTAAGACTCCGTCTTAAAAAAAACGTGGAGGGGCGGGATTTGTTCTTCCAGAAATTGGTGGGTGTTTTTAAACAACAAGTAATTTGAAGTTGTTGATACTCTCTGTGTTATAATAATACTGACACAAGGGTTTTGTGTAGTTTACTTATTATTCTTATTGATCTATATAGCTTGTTATTCGGCAAAAATTCATTGACATCTTTTATATGCCATGTTTGGAAATACTTTCTTGCTCATTATGTTGCTTTTGAAATTAACAGTTTTAAGTTTAGGAACTTGAATAAAACTTTTATTTGAAATACTGGTAGCTTTTAAAAGCATACTAAATTTTGAGGAATAATAAAGTGCATATATAAAGGATAACATTTTCAGGAGCTAATTAAATTTTGCAAAATTGTCTTAGATTTTATAGATTAAAAGTTAATTTTAAGTGGCTGAGTCTTCAATAAAACAAATCTTTGGGAGAATTAAAGCTTTATTTTGGTATACTAAAAGGCAGTGATCAGCTAAAATGGTTTTAACTAAATGCCTCCTCTTCATTGACTATAATCGTTTATTCTTAAGTGGCCATTTTTCAATCTCATTATAGTTTTAATGTCTAGATTTCTGATGTGTAAGGATTCAGGTATTCCATGGACAGTGGTAAAATTGTTGGCAATTCTCTAGCAATGCATATTTTGGCCTCACGTCTTAATTTTTTAATGTAGATGCTGTTGCATGAAAAAGCAGAGGCCCTGCAAGAAGAAGTAGAAGAGCTACTAAGATTACCTTCTGATTTCCCTGGTGCTGTGGCTTCTTCCACTGACAAAGCATGAAGCTATCTGATGAGCATTTTCACATATGAATTTTTTATTGTACATGTGTTTTATTAAAAATAACATACTTTATAAATGAAAAAATACATTTTAAGTATGCATTAAGAACTATGAATAATTGAATATACCTCTTCTCACTAACAATTCATTCTTTGGAATACTTACACATTATTTCTCTGCTGAACAGTCTATAGTGTCCACCACAAAATGAAATTCAACTTCATCAACATTATGCTCAACCTTTGTATCTTGATCTTTCATTATTCTCTTACCCATTTCTTTCATCAAATTGGACTATTTGAAATCCCCAGAATTTTCCTTAGGATTTCCAAACTCTCCGTTTCCTAACTGCTTTTTGTTATTTCCAGTGCATAAAAATTATCTTTAAAATGTACTAATACTTCAAGGAGTAACTAAAAAATGCTAAAATATGGTCTCCTCTATGAACTTATTCCAGGTCCATCCTCACCTCTACCCCATACCTGGGTGCTCTTTCCCTCCTATAAGCATCATAGACCCCGCATTTATGCTCAGGTCTTTTTGCTGCCACTACTTTATAATCTGGTTGTCCAAGTCCTCCATGTGTGTATGTGACCAACACCCACACACTTAAGAAGTAGGAATCTCAGTGAAGAATGAATACTGCCCACAATTAACAATTGGAAGCTTTTCTTTAAACACAATTTAAATATTGCCGCTCCCTTTTCACAATCATAGCTCAAATGTAGATGACACTAGTGCAAGAAAAAAAGTGTTAACTAGCAATATTTATGAGTACTGAACTTGCTTAACGATCAACCCACCTGTCTAAGAAACATCCTTTGGAAACTTTGCAAATAAATCCATAGTCTAAGTTATTTGTGCCTTAACATTTTAGGCCATTATAATCTAGTAGTCATTTACCTAGAGTACTAGGCAAATACATAGAAAATATCTATGTGCCAGGAACTCTTGTAAGTGCTTTATATGAATTAACTAATTTAATTCTTATACAATAGTATCTGTAAGACAGGTACTATTATTATCCTCATTTTACAAATGAATAAACTGACACACAGAGAAACTAAAGTAACTTTCCCAAGGCCATGAACTAGTCAGTCACAGCAAGGATTCAGACCCATGCAGCCTCAGTGTAACATCCACACACTTAATCATTATACAATAATGTCTTGGTAAATTTGTCCATTTTATTCCTTCCTAAGTGTTCCTGATATCTGTCCTTGATTTTATCTTTAGTGTTACATTCCACCATCCTTGCCCCACTCCCATCCCTGCATTTCCTTACACAAGTCAAAGTACGGCATCCTAATGTCCTAGCAGAATTCTGGGCTTCACCACACATGTTCCATTTGTTGCAGTTAAAAAGATTAGTAAAACAGCAGCTGGCTAGCCTGCTGGCTGTTTGAACCAGCCTCTGAACTGCATTCACAATGGGCCATAGTCCAGTCTTGAGGATTTTTTTTTAAGTCTAGAAACCCCAGGTTTACTAGTTGGCTCAATTAAGTAAAGCTCTGATTCTTTTTTTCTTCTTGAGATGATAGGGTCTCGCTCTGTCACCTAGTTCGAGGCTTACTCCCGGGCTCAAGTGATTCTCCCACCTCAGCCTTCCAAGGAGCTGGGACTACAGGTGCATGTCACTGCCCAGCTAATTTTTGTAGAGAAGGCATTTTGCCATGTTGCCCATGCTAGTCTCGAACTCCTGGGCTCAAGTGATCTGCCCGTCTTGGCCTCCCAAAGTGCTGGAATTATGGACATGAGCCACAGTGCCAGGCCAAAGCTCTAATTCTTGCTAACCAATTTGTGAAAGACTGATTTATAATCCAAGATTAATTTATTAATTTAAGATTAGAGGTGAGGGGGCAGGGAGAAGGGTACCTTTACAGTAACTTGAATACCTGTATCTGCAGTTCAGGACAATCTTCACACACATACACACACTCTTCTATCAGTGTCCAGGTCAATCTCAATGAAGGGTTGTATCAAGTGTAATGGTGGATGATTAGCCCTAAGAGATATTAAAATATAAAGAAACTGTAACAGTTTAGTTCTAGAGAAGTAGACAAGTAGGAAGGAACAAAGTAGGGAATAGAAATAGACCTAAATACGTTTAAGAATTTAATGTAATAGACTGGGCGCAGTGGCTCATGCCTGTAATCCCAGCAATTTGGGAGGCCGAGGTGGGAAGATTGCCCGAGTTCAGTAGTTTGAGACCAGCCTGGGCAACATGGCAAAACCCCATCTCTACTAAAAATACAAAAAAATTAGCCGGGTGTGGTGGCACATTCCTGTAGTCCCAGCTACTCAGGAGACTGAGGCACGAGAATCACTTGAACCCAGGAGGCGGAGGAGGCAGTGAGCCAAGATCGTACCACTGCACTCCAGCCTGGGTGACAGAACAAGACTCCATCTCAAAAAAAAAAAAATTTAATAAACATGGTTTTTCAGTTTTGAGTAATAGAAATGCAAGTATATGTAGCTTAAGCAAAAAGGGACATTTAGTGGCCACCCTCTCAAACAGTAGGCAGCAATAGAATTGGCCTTAGGGCAGCTAGAACCAGAGAATCCTAACACCATCCATACTCACCATCTCTTCTTTGTCGGGCAGCACCAGACTCGCTTCCTTACGGCTTCAAGATGAAAGCTAAAAGAGCTCTCTGCTGCCAACTCTAGTTAGAAAAATCTCCAGGAAGGGTTCTCATTAGTCCTTTGTGGGTCCGTTTCCCACCCCTGTGAGCAGGATATAGGGTTTAGGTTTGGGTTTTGGTTTTTCAGGAGACAGAGAAGTGGGGGTAAGCAGAGAAAACAGCTAGTACAGATGACACTTCAAGTCACAGTGGAAAAGATGGATAACTCAGTGAACGGAATTGAGACAAATGGCTACTACGCCATTTAGAAAAATATTAAGCTTAGCCTGGGCAACATGGCGAGACCCCGTATCTACAAAAAATTAAAAAATTAGCTAGGCTTGGTGGCGCATATTTGTGGTCCCAGCTCCTTAGGAGGCTGAGGTGGGAGGATCACTTGAGCCTGAGAGTATGAGGCTAGAGTGAGCTGCACTCCAACCTGGGCAACAGAGCAAGACCCTCTCTCTCCTCTCTCTCTCTCTTTCTACATATATATATTTAACACTCTATAAAATATATTTTATATTATAAATAGAGAGCTGATTTCTACCTATTGGTTTAAACCAAATTAAACTTTAGGCAAATCAAAGATTCAAATGTGGAATTTTTGAAGGTGTCATCTATGCTGAAGCATCAAAGAACGTATCTGCAGTTCCTTCTTCTAAGGCTTCAAAACAGTGAAATGTCAGTAGTTCCAGTGTGGTGTCAGGTTTCATTTTGTTTTCTTTTAGATTCTTTTAAGCTCCGAGCCAGCTGGCCCATTTCTAAGATGCTTAACTTCAAGATCTTTCTTTCTTTTTTTTTTTTTTTTTTTTTTTGACGGGGTTTTGCTCTGTCGCCCAGGCTGGACTGCAGTGGCCGGATCTCAGCTCACTGCAAGCTCCGCCTCCCGGGTTTACGCCATTCTCCTGCCTCAGCCTCCTGAGTAGCTGGGACTACAGGCGCCCGCCACCTCGCCCGGCTAGTTTTTTGTATTTTTTAGTAGAGACGGGGTTTCACCGTGTTAGCCAGGATGGTCTCGATCTCCTGACCTCGTGATCCGCCCGTCTCGGCCTCCCAAAGTGCTGGGATTACAGGCTTGAACCACCGCGCCCGGCCCAAGATCTTTCTAACATCCAAGCCTCTTCTGCTTTGCATTGTACATTTAAACAACCACCCAAAAGAGGCTTTTCTGTTGGAGCACACCCACGTTTTGGTCAAGTGTGAGCCTTTTCAAACCTAGCCACCCTCTCCTCCAATCTCCACACTGGTATTTTTTCAGGAAGGACCAAGGTAAGGCCTTCCCTGACTTCATGCTTTCATTTGTGAGAGCCTTTCCACACAAGCATCACTGCAGCTTTTGAACTCCATCTCACTGTGACAAGAAGTAACACCAAAAATATATAAGCATTGTTATACTTGGTTTTATTTAACAATTTCTAGTAATTTATAATCATGTTGATAAGTGTACTTTTTTTTTTTTTTTTTTTTTTTTTTTTTTTTTTTTTTTTTTGAGACAGGAGCACAGAGTTTCCCCTCTTGTTGCCCAGGCTGGAGTACAATGGCACCATCTTGGCTCACCGCAACCTCCACCTCCCAGGTTCAAGCCATTCTTCTGCCTCAGCCTCCCGAGTAGCTGGGATTACAGGCATGTGCCACCACGCCCGGCTAATTTTGTATTTTTAGTAGAGATGGGGTTTCTCCATGTTGGTCAGGCTGGTCTCAAACTCCCGACCTCAGGTGATCCATCTGCCTTGGCCTTCCAAAGTGCTAGAATTACAGGCGTGAGCCACCGCATCTGGCCTTTTTTTTTCTTTTTTTTTTTTGGGATGGAGTCTCCCTCTGTTGCCCAGGCTGGAGTGCAGTGGCACAATCTCAGCTCGCTGCAACCTACATCTCCCAGGTTCAAGCGATTCTCCTGCCTCAGCCTTCCCAGTCACTGGGACTACAGGCATGTGCCACCACACCTGGCTAATTTTTGTATTTTTAGTAGAGACAGGGTTTTACCATGTTGTCTAGGCTGGTCTCGAACTCCTCACCTCAGGTTATCCACACACTTCAGCCTCCCAAAGTGCTGGGATTGCAGGCGTGAGCCACTGCACTCAGCCAAAAGTGTAATATTTTCTTTCGTTATACTCAATGACAATAATAAGGGTGACAATAAACTACCATGTTTTGAAGGTTTGCCAAGTGCTGGCACTATGCTGAACACTTTCATGCTTTGTCTAGATGATTCCTTGCAGCCATCTGAGATGTTTTTTACGTCACATTACCAGTGTGGAAAGTGTGGCTTGCCAGGATCACCTCATTATCAAGTGACAGAGCCTAGACCCATCCCTGATCACACTGATAATTCTGTTTTTGATTGTGTTCATTTGCAGCACAAGCTACTCTACATGTGTTTAGAAAGGAGTGGATCAAGATGGCAGACTGAGCATATGTATTTGCCTTTCCTCTTGCCTAAAATCCCATGAAATGATTTAAAATAGAGATTTGGGCCAGGCGCGGTGGCTCATGCCTGTAATCCCAGTACTTTGGGAGGCTGAGGTGGGTGGATCACTTGAGGTCAGGAGTTTGAGACCAGCCTGGCCAACATGGTGAAACCCTTTCTCTAATAAAAATACAAAAATTAGCCAGGCATGGTGGTTGACGCCTGTAATCCCAGCCACTTGGGTGTCTGAGGCAGGAGAATCACTTGAACCCTGGAAGCAGAGGTTGCAGTGAGCCAAGATCACGCCATTGTACTCCAGCCTGGGCAACAGAGCGAAACTCCATCTCAAAATAATAAATAAATAAATAAAATAGAGATTTGAAAATAGCCTAAGTATATAATAGCACAGAAAAACAGTGAAGACTGGCACTAACACATAGGGTCATGATGATTAAAAAGCCAAATGGAGCATCCTAGGCCAGCAGGCTTTTCCTGCTCCCTCACTGATGCAGAATACTACACACTAGTGGCATTTCCCACAAAGCTAAAATAGTATCCTACAGGATCCAGCAAGGAGTGAAAGATAGAAGATAACCTCCACACACCCACAAGAAAAGCTACTGGCTCAAACCCTCAGCATGTTACCACAATCTGGTAACAGAAAAAGCAGAAAACAAAGATTCTCAGGTACTAAGTTGCTCGGAGAACCAAGAATGCCAAATGATTGTGAGTAAGTCAACACCATAAAATAGAGACAGCAATTCAGCAAACAGAAGAATTACAATCTAAGGAGGCAATTAATAAGCAACAGATCAAGATTTTAGAAAACCATAATTAATATTTTAGGGTGGATGCTAGATAGAAGGCAAAGATCAAATTAACATATCAGAAATTAATATTTTGATCAAAATGAAAAACTCAATAGCTGGCTGGGCACAGTGGCTCACACCTGTAATCCCAGCACTTTGGGAGGCAAAGGCGGGTAGATTGCTTGGGTCCAGGAATTCAAGACCAGCCTGGCCAACATGGCGAAACCCCATCTCTACTAAAAATACACACACACACACACACACACACACACACACACACAAATTCGCCAGGCATGATGGTGCATGCCCGTAATCCTAGCTACTCAAGTGGCTGAGGCAGGAGAATTGCTTAAACCCAGGAGGTGGAGGTTGCAGTGAGCCTTGACTGCACCACTGTACTCCAGCCTGGATGACAGAGTGAGACTCTGTGTTAAAAAAAAAAAAAAAAAAAAAAGGGTGGATTAGATAGCAGGAATAGTCAGACCTGGAGAGCCAACTAGTGATTTCCAAGTTTGAGTTGAATCTTTCTGAGCTGCATAACCATAGAACAAAAAAATTGCTAACTATGAAAGAAAACAATGAAAGGCATGGAGGAGAGATTCAGACATTTGTATGTCTAAAAAGCATACCAGAGGGAAAGAACAAACAAATACAAGATAAGTTTCCCTGGAGCTGATGAAAAACAGATTGAAAGGGCCCCAGCAGGTCCTGGCCAATACCTAGACACATGGCAATGAAAAATCAGAACGCTCAGGATAAAGCCGCTAGGGAGAAAAAAATAAGAACACATTACAGTCCAAAGGTATGAGAATTCTGTTAATACCTATTTATTGCTGTGCTGAAAGACAATAAAGCCATATCCTCAGAGGTATAGAGAAAAGACCCTAGTAATCTGTGCCCACCTAGTATAGAGACAAACACCTTGAGACATGCAAGAAATTACAGAATTAGACATTCTCTCTAAGACTTCAGGCTTTTTGTGAGAGAGAATTTATTTAAGCCATTTAAATTTGAGGGGGCAAAACAGTTTATCCTTTTTTCAAAGGATGTAACCTATTAGAACCCTGTGGCTTATTCTTCATTGACTGTAGATGTCAACACAGCAAGAGCTATTTTAGCACAATTCAGAAAGATCAGATTCAAAGGAAAATATCTAATGTATGACTCCACCTTTCATACCTAACCTGGAATAGGAAGATGTCAGTCTCTTAGAAAGGTTCTGATGTTAGCTTTGTATCTATGAAGCAGTCTTCACTCTCTAAATACAATGGAAAATGTCCAGGTTGAAGCAAGGTCAAGAGATAAATTAGTATTTCTCTTCTACTTTTAAAACATGTAGGTAGGTGTGAAGATTACAAGAAATGTAATATTGACAAGCAACAATGATTTTTAATGTTCCTTTTGTGAAAATGTAGGATCTATCAGGATATTATACGATGGATTCACTCAAATGTTCTTGAAAGACATTAATACATATGAAAGGGACAGTGGGTTAAAGCTGTATTGCACCAGACTAAATAAAATGAGTGGATAGTTTTCTGAGAGCCATACCCTCCAGACAGCTGGAACAATCACACCAAAATATTGGGCAGTTGTTTTCTGCCACTGACTGCACACCAACAAGGGACTCTGCACTGCATAGTAGGGAGGTATGATCTGCCTTCCCCACTGAGTAGGTGGCTTTGAGCTCTCTGTTGTCCCTTATGATTATGTTTAGAATGTTCTAAAGCAAACTTGGAGGAGAAAACTGAGTATGATGAATTAGTGGGCTTCATTTCCTTCATTTTTCATTGTTAAAATAGTCCTTCAATCCTTGTCTTCAGAAGCTATGGAAGTGATATGTGACCACTGGAAGTACTTCTTGAAGACGTGATAAATGTCTTTCAAGATAGCACAGGTATGCAATATATAAAAATTTTGCTGTTCAGAATAGGTATTACTCTGGAGGAAATAACTGGATTTTGCTTTAACTGAACCACATGTATTAGATGATCAAACTCCCCTCCAAAATGAGGTATCTGCACATCGATGGCAGCAGAAGTTTTCGTCTAAGGTTTGTGCTCAAAGAAACAAGTGACCTAGCAGCACAAGTTAATACACTGGTAGACTCTGGTGTTTAAAATTAGTACATTGCCTGGGCACAGTGGCTCACGCCTATAATCCCAACACTTTAGAAGGCCAAGGCTGGAGGATTGCTTGAGGCTAGGAGTTCAAGATCAGCCTAGGCAACATAGTGAGACTCCCCTTCTCTACAAAATAAAAGAAAATTAGCTGGGTGTGCTGTTGCACACCTGTAGTCCTTGCTACTCATGAGGCTGAGGGAGGAGGATTGCTTGAGCCCCGGAGCTCGATGTTACAGTGGACTGTGACTGCACCACTGAACTCCAGCCTGGACAACAAAGTGAGACCCTGTCTCCAGAAATAAAATAAAATAGAAAGCTGTACATTTTTAATTTGAGTGTTTTATTTCTTCTAAATATTTTAAATAACCTGTTTTTGCTGTTTTAGAATTTGAACTCAAATCTGTGAGATACCTGAGGTAGTAGGCAGTAGAATGGCCAACCATAGAAGTTCAACTCCTAATGACTGGAACGTATAAACATGTTTTGTTACAGGGCAAGAGGACATTAGAATTGTGGATGGAATTAAGTTTGCTAGTCAGCTGACCTTGAGATGAAGAGATTGACCTGAATCATCTGGGTGGTCCCAGTGTAATCACAAAGGTTCTTGTAAGTGAAAGCAGGAGACAGGTGAGTTAGTCAGAGTGATCTGACCTGAGGAAGACGCAGCCAGCTGTTGCTAGCTTTGAAGATGGAAAGGGCCTCAAGCCAAGGAATGCAGGCGGCCTCCAGCAGCTGGAAAAGGCAAGGAAGTAGCTTCTCCTCTAGAGTTTCCAAGAAGGAACACAGCCCTCTTGACCCCTGTTATTAGCCTAGAAAGACCTTTTTCAGACTTCTGACCTCCAGAACTGTAAGGTAAATAAATCAGTGTTTTTTTAAGCCACTACATTTGTGGTAATTTGTTACAGCAGTAAGAGAAAACCAATATACCTGAAAGTAACTCCTCAGCATCCTGGGGTTCTGTGGAACACAAATGGAAAACCACCATTCTGGAAGGTTCCTTCTGGATCTTAGCACGTGAGTAATCTAAGTTAAATACCCATGACAGGATTATTTTATATTCCTGAAAACTATATAGAAGTTAACTGTGGACAGGCATGGTGGCTCACGCCTGTAATCCCAGCAGTTTGGGAGGCCGAGGTGGGCAGATCACAAGGTCAGGAGTTCGAGACCAGCCTGAGCAACATAGTGACACCCCATCTCTACTAAAAAATACAAAAAATTAACGTGGTGGCGGGCGCCTGTAATCCCAGTGACTAGGGAGGCTGAGGCAGGAGAATAGCTTGAACCCGGGAGGCAGAGGTTGCAGTGACCCGAGATCATGCCACTGCACTCTAGCCCGGGCAACAGAGCAAGACTCCATCTCAAAAAAAAAGAACTTTACTGTGATGGATACCTCACATTTTTATTGATTGCACTTTTCTCTAGTGAAAATATTTTATTTATGGTATTAGTATTAAAGTATTTGTTTATAGTATTATAACAGTTTAAGTAAAATGTAAAAGTCCTATCCTTAGTTGATTAAAACAGAACAAAAAAGATCCAATTAACACAGATAACCGGAAGTCTGAATCGCTAACTGCAGAGGAGTTTTTATGAGCCATTTAGTTAGTCTATAACATTTTCCCAAACTGTTCTTCTCTTTTTAAAATGGGCAGAAAGTATACTATCATAAGAAAGAGATATGCATAAAGTTATGAAAATGTAGGCTAACAGCAATGAGAGTGTAAAGAACTAGCTATTATAATGCCAAATGCTAAACGTTTTTCCTTTGTGATAAAATATAATATTAGTGTATGATCACACATAAAATTGGAAAAAAATCCATAGGCAATAGACTACCTACTCCATACAAAGTGCAGCAACACTAGTTTGATTTTGCATAACTTTGTAAGCATTTTGAGAGTTGTAATAAAAGTTTATTGTCCATCCTAGAAATGATGAAGGAATTCAACATCATTTTACTGAAACTTGTCAAAGCTATTGAAAGCTCATTTAAAATATTTAAGTGCATTTTACTGAATAGTTTCAATATACTAGCCTGATACTGGTAGAAGGCAGGAGGTGGAATACTTGGTCCTTATTTCTTTTAGGAGTAGCAAAATTTTGTTACCCATGGTAACAAAATGAGATGTCAAGTATGCAAGATAAATATTGTAGGCACCAGAGTGAGCAAAGTGGGAGGTAGAGTCTGGGAAGGACCTGTGGTAGAAGGGGACCATGAACTGGTTGCTAAAAGGACGGGAGAATTGGGGATGTCAGAGAGAAGGCATTTGGGGGAGCAAGAGCACAGGTACTCTTCCAGCTGAGGTGTGCAAAGAAGAGGCTGTGAGCTGCACCATCTGTATGCTGGAGCTCTTAAGGCAGTAACAAGAAACGAAATGAGCAGCAGCATGCGGTTTGTGCTGAGCCAGCACTACTTTCTCATCTGGTCTCCCTTATGATCAATGGAAAGCATGTGTGAAACGCCTGACAGAGGTGTGCACATGCCACCACAATATGGGCAGAGCCATCGGGAGGTCAAGTTCATAATAACCTTGGTCTTGTTAGCTCCATAGTCTGTCTAAATTAATCCCTGCTCCCTATGACAAAAAGAAAATGTATCTGACCTTTGTCAAAGACAAAGTCAGACACTAGTAAAGTGCTAAAATAAACATTATTCTGTCATAACCACTGCAATAGGGAAGAGATCCAGTGTGAACTGAGCTTACTTTGATTGTGCAGGGGTGACTGGGTGTCTTAAAGGGAGAATGAGGGAGTAGGATGAGGGGACCAGACCGAGCTTGAGCAGGGACTGGGTTTGTTCATTGGTGCTTATGTGGAAGAAAAGCAGATTTCCCCTCACATCTTTGTGACAGGAGATAGCGCTGCTAGTTAGAGCGCAGTGGTCACCCTGCTGGGAGATCTGGTAAGGAGAGCAGAGTTATTTCCCTGAATTTTTGCCTTTCAAAGAGATGGCCGGCAGGCGCAGTGGCTCATACCCAGTAATCCCAGCACTTTGGGAGGTCTGGGCGACCAGATCACTGGAGGTCAGGAGTTTGAGATCAGCCTGGCCAACATGGTAAAACCCCGTCTCTACTAAAAATACAAAAATTAGCCCGATATGATGGTGAGAGCCTGTAATCCCAGCTACTCAGGAGTCTGAGGCAGGAGAATCACTTCAACCATCTTAAAAAAAAAAAAAAAATGGCCCTCAGGTTCTTGAGGAGGCAGTTCTGGATGGTGGAAGATCAACATCACAAAGAGGGAGAGAAAGTATCTACACCTGCAAACTTCTAAAGGTACTGCTCTAAGGCAGGCAGGTGAAGGGGCCTATCTGCCTGTGACCAGGTTTGGGCTGGAACAAACAGTAATTCTCCAGCAGCCTTGAGCATTCCCAGGCAGGCACTTTAAGGGGAGTGAGAGGTCATCCTAGGGGTTCAGCCTTAACTGTTAGAGTCTATGTTACTGGTGGTTCAAGTCTTTTATTGGGGAAGAGAGAGTGTGAATGAAATCATTTGTTCTGGGAGTCTGTAGTTTTTATAGGCCAAAGTTGAGGCCTCATCAAAAAGAGGGCTCAGAGGAGTCTTTCTGAAGTTTGAGCCCGGTGTGGTGGCTCACGTCTGTAATCCCAGCACGTTGGGAGGGTGAGGTGGGAGGATCACTTGAGCTCAGGAGATTCAGACTGCAGTGAGATATGATCATGCCATTGCACTCCAGCCTGGGCAACAGACTGAGGCCCTGTATCTATTTTTAAAACAAAGTAATAAATAAAGTTTGGTCAAGAAGAGAGTTTTTGTCACTCTCCAATATTTGTTCAAAATGCTCCACTTAGCTCGTTTTTAAAAATACCATCACTAAGCTTGACATTTGGTTGTTATAAAACCTGGGTCTTGGTCTTTAACTTAATTTTAGTTCTTGGGTTTTTTCTCAGTATGATCACAGGGGAGTAGAAAGAGGGTTTTTACATAAGTTATTTCAGCCCTTTGCATAGCTCTTAAGTTCATCTTTCAAGACTCCTGCTGCAGGAGGAAGCCTTTAGAAACTGGAATGACCTTGAAAAGCTTCTTCCATCCATCGCTTGGGCCTGAGCAGGTGCAATTCAAAATGACCTCAAGGGGGGAGTTGAGCTTTTATAGGCAACAGGCTGCATTTTAGTTGTCCCAGCCTGTGCAGACATACTAAATCAAAATTAACTGTTAATGATGGTGGTGTCGGTACCACTCTGCTGGCGAGAAACGCCACTTTAGTGGTACCACTAAAAGGCAGAGAAACGAGGCTCTAACAGCTGTCAGTAATTGGGTCACTGCCTTCCCCTGAGCCCTGGCTGCCTACATTTTTGCCAGCACCTACTATCATTAATGGCCCTGCTGCCAAAAAAACTTGCCTTTGCCAAGATGTTGGGCTGGATGAACACGTGTTCTTTCAGGATGAGCCGAAAGTCCTTGAGAGAAGCACAAAAGTAGGACATGAGTCCACGCACAGAAAAATGTGCAAATGGTCTGATGCGTGGTCTGATGCCTCATGGGCGTCAGTACCATGGGCAGAACACACTAACGGTGGCTGCATCCGCACTTCTTTTACTGTGGGCAGAGTGAACGGCAGGTGGAGGCTGGCTTCCCTACAAGTTTCATATGTCCCTTTCTGTTGTCTTTTCCTGAAAAATGAGCAGACACTGTCAAAACTACTTTATTATTAATTCAGCAATGAGAAAAAGTCTTTCCTATTATTTATTCCAAATGCACAATTGGCATGTTACTGATTCATAATGGTGAATGGTTTCATCCATAAATAATGATCATTTGAGTTCCTGTGTCTGATACAGACCACTAAGCAGACTCTAAGATCAGAGAAACCCACTCAAGAGTTCGCTTTTCCTTAGTGAACGTCAATGATCTGTTGAATGAGAAGCTTGAGTCCCACCTTTGGTAACAGATGTCCTGGCTGGTCTCTGCTAGAATTGCAGATAAATTGTTCCACAGGTAATTCAAGTGGCTTGGAAGGAAATGAGTTCCACTCCTTATCCCCGGGAACACTTGCCACATCTATATTGTGAATTAAGAAGGTTCAGAGTGTTATTGGGGTGTTTTATTTAAGCACTTCAGTTTGATGTTACTTAACAAACCAATGTAAGTTAGTAGTTACATGTATGCGACTGTGGAAGGCGGTGGAGGTCTCTGAGATTAAAAGCTCTTCTTGCTTTTCAGGCAGTACCATCAAGCTGGCAATTCAAGGAAACCCGGAATTGAACTTCTGGGCTTGCTGTCTGGGGGTGGGCAGTGTTTCCTGCATGGTGGAGTACTCCAAAAGGGGCAATGGTGGAGCTACATCACCAGTGACCACAGAAAAAGAAATGGGATGGCTGTTTATTTGTTCTCAAAACCATCCCCTGCTGTTTTCTTCTCTGAATTGTAGGGGCTAGAGCCTGGACATTTCCATTTCCCAGTCTTCCTTGTTGAGCTGGTGCTCAGTTAGGTTTAGTCTGTGAGAACCCACTCGGAGCTCCAGAGCTGGTATTGTGAAAGATGTCAGAGTCAAAATGGAGTCACGGATGTTAAGAAAACCCTGACAATAGAGCCCGGGACGGCCATGAAGAGAGGGTTTTCATGCTTGTACGCCTGATCATGAAAAAGACTCTACAACTAAACACAACTTTGCACATAAAATACTTCTGCAAGGACTTCTGCCCAGCAACTGCCAGTCCAACCTTGGACTGGTGCCACCATTATTATTGATCTTCATAGCCAAGGATAATTATTTCACAACAATTACATAATCCTCATTTTTTCCTTTAAAAACCTTTGTCTTCCTTTACCTCCCTAAATATGCACATAGCTTACTATGGTATGTGCATTCCTATTGCAAAGTTCTATTCCCAAATAAACATCTTGTCTCCTGTTTTTTGTTTTTTGTTTTTTTCCCCTAAAAACCTATTTGTCTTTCCTAAAGAAATCTATTCGTTTTTTCATGAGGAAACTTTTCTCCTTTCTCCCTTTCCCCTATGAAGTTAGGAATGTAAGCCCCAAATTCTAACCACCACACCACACCCAGTGACTCCTCACTGAGCACTCATGTGCGCATTGCACACACAAACCGTCTTTTCTCCTGTGACTCTGTCTTTTGTCTGTTAAATTCACAGGCCCTGAGCTACTGAATGTAAGATAGTAAAGGAAAAGTTTTTCCTTCTCAATAGGCCAGTGGGAGGCACTGGCAGGAGATATGGCAGCATCTCTGGCTACATGTCCTCTAAGGTCCCAGCTTCTGTGAGGCAGCCCCTCTGCAGCCTCAGCTCCTTGGGCAGGCTCCAAAGTGGTTAGCTCCCACCAGTGGAGGTGGTTCTGGCTCCTGGCTTCCCAATACCACCTTTTCTCTTGCTCTTTCTAGTCCTATGGGTAGTAGCAGCCATTTGCTGTTGCTAATATTTGGCTTGCCTCCTTGTCGTTTGTTTGACTTTTCAATTCTCTCAACACTTTTCTGTTTGGTTCCCTCCATCAAATTCTCTCAATGAAATTATCTGAGATGGGCTCTGTTTTCCAAAAGGACACTCTCTGATAAAACAGGTAGCCATGGCTTGGTCTTCCTCATCACCATCAGGGCCTTTCCAATGCCAGTCTTCCTTAAATTATTTATAGGAACAGGAAATTAGTTAGTGTTTGAGGGATATAGAGAAGAAAATATTTTTCCTTCTATCCTCCTAGCTTCAAGGGCTGAGGCCCGCAAATCAAACTGATAAAGGCAGACAAACAAGGAAGAAAAAACAGTTTAATTTATATATGTACAAATGAGAGAAAAGGTGACTCAAGGAGGTAGCCAGATGTTGACGCTTATATACAGACTAAGCTACACAAATAAAAGAGGCTTTGGGCTTCTGAGCACAGGAAGCAAGTTATGGGAAGGGGAGGGGGGAAATGTAAGGTAAAGAAGACTTGTCCTGTTATGCAGATAATACTCTCTGGGGGCGGGAGGGGGGTGGAGGGGATAGGACTTATCTCCCTGGAGTAGCTCTGTCCTTGGTACAGAGACATCTTTACAAATGGAAGTGTCCTTCAAAAATATAAATTTTTTTACAATAAAAATTTACTTACTTCGTGGTATGGTTTGGATTTGTGTCCCCTCCCAAATCTCGTTGAATTGGAGGTGGGGTCCTGGTGGGAGGTGATTGGATCATGGGGGCAGATTTCCCCCTTGCTGGTCTTGTGATAGTGAGTTCTCAGGAGATCCGATTGTTTGAAAGTGATGTGGCACCTCCCCTCCTTCTCCTGCCACCATGTGAAGAAGGTGCCTGCTTCCCTTTCCAACATGATGGTACATTTCTTGAGGCCTCCCAGTCATGCTTCCTGTTAAGCCTGCGGAACTGTGAGTCAATTAAACCTCTTTTCTTTATAAATTATCCAGCCTCAGGTAGTTCTTTATAGCAGTGTGAGAACAGACTAACACAGAAAATTGGTACCAGGAGTGACGCACTGCTATAAAGATACCTGAAAATGTAGAAACAATGCCGGAACTGGGTAATGGGCAGAGGTTGGCACAGTTTGGAGGGCTCAGAAGAAGACAGGACGATATGGGAAAGTTTGGAGCTTCCTAGAGACTTGTTGAATGGTTTTTGACAGAAATGCTGATGGTGATATGGGCAATGTAGTCCAGGCTGAGGTGCTCTCAAATGGAGATGAGGAACTTACTGAAAACTGAGGTAAAGGTCACTCTTGCTATGCTTTAGCAAAAAGTATGGTGGCATTTTGCCCCTGCCTTAGAGATTTGTGGAAATTTGAACTTAAGAAAGATGATTTAGGGTATCTGGCAGGAGAAATTTTTAAGCAGCAAAGCATTCAAGATATGACTTGGTTGTTGGTAAAAGTGTGTGTTCATATGGACGAACAAAGAGATTATCTGAAACTGTAAGCAGAGCATAAAAGTTTGGAAAATTTGCAGCCCAGCCATGTGGTAGCCAGCCATTTTCTGGGGAGAAATTCCAGCCTGTTCTGGAAATTTTGATAAGTAAAGAGGAGCCAAATTTTAATAGCCTTTTAAAACTTTTTTAGGAGAAAAAGTCTACAGGGCAATTCAGAGACCACCATGGCAGCACCTCCCATCACAGACCTGGAAGCCTAGTAGGAAAAAATGGCTTAGTGGGCCAGACCCAGGGCCCTGCTGCTCTTTGCAGCCTCAGGACATGGCATCCTGCATCCCAGCTATTCCAGTTCCAGCTGTGGCTAAAAGGGGCCAAAGTACAACTCTGCTCATGGCTTCAGAGGGTGCAAGCCCCAAGCCTTGGCAGCTTCCACATAGTATTCGCCTGTGGGTGCACAGGTTTGAGAATTGAGGCTTGGGAATCTCCACCTAGATTTCAGAGGATGTATGGAAATGCCTGGATGTCCAGGGCAGACGTCTACTGCAGGTGGGGGGGGGGGGGTGCCCTCATGGAGAACCTCTTCTAGGGCAGTGCAGAGGGGAAATGTGGTGTTGGAGCCCCCATACAGAGTCCCCACTGGGGCACCACCTAGTGGAGCTATGAGAAGAGGGCCACTGTCCTTCACACCCCAGAATGGTAGATCTACTGACAGCTTGCACCGTGTGCCTGGAAAAACCACAGGCACTAAACTCCAGCCATGAAAGCAGCCATGCAAGATGTACCATGCAGAGCCGCAGGGGCAGAGCTGCCCAAGGCCTTGGGAGCCCACCTCTTGCATCAGTATGACCTGGATGTGAGATATGGAGTCAAAGGAGATTATTTTGGAGCTGTAAGATCTAATGACTGCCCTGCTGGGTTTCAGACTTGCATGGGGCCTGTAGCCCATTTGTTTTGGCTAATTTCTCCCATTTGGAATGGGACCATTTACCCAATACCTGTACCTCCAATGTATCTTGGAAGTAACTGTTTGATTTTACAGGCTGATAGATGGAAGGGACTTACCTTGTCTCAGGTAAGACTTTGGACCGTGGACTTTTGAGTTAACGCTGAAATGAGTAAAGAATGGGGGACTGTTGAGAACAGATAATTGTATTTTGCCATGTGAAAAGGACATGAGATTTGGGAGGGGCCAGGGGCAGAATGATATGGTTTGGATTTGTGTTCCCACCCAAATCTCATGTCAAATTGGAGGAGGAGCCTGGTGGGAGGTGATTGGATCATAGCGGCGGATTTCCTCCTTGCTCCTCTCGTGACAGTGAGTTCTCATGAGATCTGATGGTTTAAAAAGTGTGGGGCACTTCCACCCCACTCTCCTACTGTCATTTAAGATGTGCCTGTCTTCCCCTTTGCCTTCTGCCATGATTGGAAGATTCCTTTGTCCTCCCCAGCCATGTGGAACTGAGTCAATTAAACCTCTATTCTTTATAAATTACCCAGTCTCAGGTAGTTCTGTATAGCAGTGCGAAAACAGACTAATACACTTTGTTTTCAGGCAGTCATCAGGAGATAAAAAGCTTTTCCTGTACCTGCTGGCTCTTAATTGTCTTCAGCTCAAAATAATTCATAAGCCAAAAAGGCATATTCTGGGGTGAGATATTCTGGTACCCTTTAAGGACAATGGGAACTGGAGAAACAGTTGTTGGCCAGCAAAGGGAGGAACAATAGAGCTGTTTGGCCATGGTGTGTTTCCATAAATATGAGCAAGAAATGATACAGAGAAGGGAAAGACGAAGTCCAGAGAGCTAAGGGGGAAGAAACGGGCCTAGCTTCCAGAATCTGAACGCTGCAGAAAACCTTTCTCTCATTTTACTGTGGAAACCAGAAAGCCATCAATTTAAGACACAGGTAGATTACAGTTTGGTTCCTGTTTGAAGTTGTTTCATGACACCCATACTTTCTATTGAGGGTTTGCAGTGTGCTACAGAGGATATAAAGGTGAATCTAACAGGATGCAGTCCTAACGAAACATGCAGCTTATCAGCAGAGATAAGGCATCCTCATAAATAACTGTATCAAAAGTGTTAAGAAGAGGAATTGAAGAGGAGAGGTAGGAACATAGTGCTGGGGGAGATTAGAAGAGGATGTTAAAGGCGTGTGCTTCCACCTCCACCTCACTGACCCATTCGGAAAAAAAGACGGCATGGGTGTCAGAGGCGATTGAACCAGAGTGACTTTATCTTGAATAGGGGATGGATAAAATAAGGCTGAGACATACTCTACTGCATTCCAATAGGTCAGGCATTCTTAGTCACAGGATGAGATACGAGATTGGCAGAAGATACGGCTCACAGAGACCTTGCTGATAAAACAAGTCGTGGTAAAGAAGCCAGCTAAAATCCACCAAAACCAAGATGATGATGAAAGTTACCTCTGGTCATCCTTACTGCTCATTATATGCTAATTACAATGTATTACCATGCTAAAAGACACTGCCACCAGTGCCATGGCAACATCAGGAAGTTATCCCATATGGTCTAAAAAGGCGAGGAACCCTCAGTTCCAGGAATTGCCCACCTCTTTCCCAGAAAACTCATGAATAATCCACTCCTGTTTAGCATAAAATCAAGAAATACCTATAAATATACTCAGTTGAGCAGCCCATGTCAGTGCTCTGCCTATAGAGTAGCCATTCTTTTACTCTTTTACTTTCTTAAAAAACTTTTACTTTCTTAAAAAACTTGCTTTCACTTTACTGTATGAACTTGTCCTGAATTCTTTCTTGCAGGAGGTCCAAGAACTCTCTGTTGGGGTCTGGATTGGGACCCCTTTCTGGTAACAAGGGGAACCTGTGAGTGCTGTATACCAGTGGCACACTAAGTTCTGCTAAAGAAAAAATTATTTGATGATCCTTGTTAAAACACAGTAAGTGACGGGGCTCAGGACATATCACTCCAAAATATGACTGCCAGAGTCCAGAATATGCCACTCCAAAATAGACCTCTTTGGCATAAGGTTTATTTTGAGCTGGTTATTTTGAGAAACTGCAGACACAGGAGAAGTTCTGGAAAGTTACCCTTTTGTGTAAGAGAAATTTGCAGCTATAAAGGCAGTCTCCATTTTTAAGTGTGTCTCCCTCTCTGCACCAGGAAGAGAAGGAAGACTAAGTCTCTAGAGATGCTTAATCAATAAAGAAGGAAGGCATCAACTTAAATCTGCATAGCAAACGTACCTTTGTTTAAGATGCTTTTTCTGGACATCTTATCTTGGCTGGCCATTTTCTCCATCCTTATTTCTTTGTTTCAGAGAATAATGACATTCAAGCCTGAGGTTTTAAAATCTTTCTTTGAGATCTACTCTAGAGATTTACTCATTTCTCTGGTTATCTCCCGTGTTACAGGAGGTACACATGTTATTAAACTTCCATTTGTTTCTCTCTTGTTAATCTGTCTTTTGTTACAGGGAGTGCCAGCTAAGAGCTCATGAAGGTTGGAGGAGAGCATTATTTTTCTTTTCCTACATAAAGAGAGGCAAAATGCCCTCGGGATTTGTTTTTTTCACCCCACAAGCTGAGAACTAAATTGACATAAGAGGGATCAACAGGAGAAAAGCATACGAAAAATTTAGTACAGTTTTACATGGCACAGGGGACCTCATAAGGAAATGAAAATCCAAAGACATTGCTAGAGAGGAACACTTATATAAAGAATTAAACAAAGAGTAGTAAATTGTGAAAATGTGACGCAGCAAAGGGTATTGGGTAGTGCAGTGGCTAGGAAGATTGGTCTATGAGATTGGTTTGTTCAGATTCCCCTCAGCCTCAACTTCCCATCCTTAACGATAAGAATGATACTTTCCTTCTGAAATAGGCAGAATATCCCACATGTGGGAACTTCATCTCCTGCTTTTAGGAAACAGAAGGAAGGTCAGAGTGATCTTCTTGCATCTGCCATTTTTTTAGTGCCTCTAACTCAAAATACTCAATATGCCAGAGCATATTGTGGGGTGGCAGGTTCTTAACCCCTTCATAAGGCAGACTTTATTCAGGACCATTCATATATGTTTAGGGACCACTGTAATGGGATTTTCAGTAGGGGAGAGAGATTGGACTCAACTCCAAACATACTATGGGCAAGTGGGAATTTAGAGCCAAGGAGCAGGGTACGGGTCAGTGGATGGAAAATTATTAAAAGAAAACATTATTAAGGGGGTTCTGGCTAAACCAGCCTAACAGGATTCTTGCTGAAGTCAGACCAGGGTCATCAGACATCATCTGGGGGTGTTACAGAACCAAACTGGGGTTGCCTGGCACAGCAAAGCCAATCACTGAAATTAGTAGAATGGTGTAGGGGAGAAAAAGTAATTCTCCTCACTTGTCGTAAGGTTCACAGTTGACACCCCTATAGCAAAAACAGGCCAGGCGTGGTGGCTCCTAGCACATAGGTGTAATCCTAGCACTTTGGGAGGCTGAAGTGGCTGAATCGCTTGGGCCCAGGAATTCGATTTCAGCCTGGGCAATATAGCAAGATCCTGCAAGAAAGAAGAAAGAAATGAGAAGGGAAGGGAAGGGAAAGGAAAGGAAAAGAAGCAGAGGGGAGGGGAGAGGAAAGGAGGGGAGAGAAGGGGAGGAGCAAGGGAGGGGAGGCGAGGAGAGGAGAGGAAAAGGGTAAGGAAAGTAGAAGGAAAAGGAAAGGCACCTGGAAAGGATTTTCTGAACTCCCCCTGAAGCAGATCATAAGACCTTATATATGAGAGGTATCCTCCGTACACCAAGAGAAATGGAACATCCTTATTTTCAAAGACACAGAGACACAGAGAAGAATCTGAAAAGCAAGACTTGCTGTTTCCCCTAGTTTACTACCATTAGATCATACTCTTTGCTCTATTATATTTCTCCATGACTGTCCACTCTTCATCAAACCTAGCATAAAAATACTCAGGTTTACTCCATTTCTTTAGGTCTTCATTTCCTTGTGAAGGCTCCTCTGCCATGTAAAACTTATATTAAGTAAATTTGGATGCTTTTCTCTTGTTAATCTGTCTTTTGCTACAGGGCCCCCCAGCCAAGGAACCTAAGATGAGGGCAAGGAAAGATAGTTTTCCCCTTTACAGTGCTAAGGTTGAAAAATCCTGGCCTAGGCAATTAGGAAAGTGAGTATGTTTCTGCTGCTTTGCCAAAAAGGAAAACTGTATCCTTGACTGAATTACCTTTTATCCCTCATTATCTAACACGAATTCAGTTGATGAACTAATCCCAGAGTGTGTGTAAGAGTGAATAAGAAACTTAATTCTTCCTGTTGAAAATAAGAGACCCACCTCTTACTTTGCCCTATCTTTTTTTTTAAAGAATTTCTCTCAGCCCTTTTCAAATGTATGTAAGTCTTTTAAATAGCTAAATAAGCCTCTTTCCAGGCTCATGATTCAGGAATGTTTTCTCAAGGACCTGGGAGTCATTTCTTTGAAAGGTAATCATCAAGGAAGATAACACCCTATCTTCCCAGTCTCCTGGGAGGAGATGGGCTAACTGGCTATCACCTGACTCCAATTTGCAAATCACCTGCCTAATGTGATGGGTTATGTCCAGCTAGCTGTATGTCAGTGGATTTCTTTCTGTCTTGCAATCTCTTTAGCAGATTGTCTGAGCTGAGCATCACATTCTGGTTTAATGCTTATTTAATCATAGCACTGTTTTCTTTCTTCTCTTTGTAGAGAAGTTTTCTGAAATGGGAGATTTTGTTTTATTTTACTTATATTGCCCAAACAAATGCCATTTTACTTACAATGGTTAAAGTGCAAGATCTGTCAGAGATGTGGACACACACATTTCTTCATGGTTTCATGATAGGCTCTTTGACCAAATTATTATTATTTTTTCTTTTTCTTTTTCTTTTCATTTAACAGATGAGGAAACTGAACACAAAGTTATTCTTATTTTCTTATTTAATCTTGATTGGTTTAAGATCAAGTTCTCTGTTGTTTAAATGTTCTTAGAAAGCTATTATATTATGTAAATGTTCTTAAAGAACTATTATAAGAAATGAAATGTACATATAAATGAACATATATATATAAATGTTCTTAGAGAGCTATTATATACTAGCTCAGAAAGCTACTATATCTATTATAATTTGGTTAAAGACCAAATTATAATATATATTAGTATTATTTTCAAATAAATTATATGTGATCTTAAAATCACCTTTGTTTCAAAAAAAGTGGCAACTGAAGAATGATGAGGTTCATAAGTATGGAAAGAAGAGCTTTATTTTTCATAAACGGTTGCAGCCTGCAAGTGGCCATTTTGATAGGCTGAAAAGCATAATCTCCCATCAGAAGCCAGGAACAGGCACTTCAAGGGTGAGAAGAATAAGACAGGAATTTATGCTGAAGTGGGTGGCTAAATATACATATTCAATAAGCTATAGGAGGAGTCATGAATATTTATAAAATGAGAAACGCATGTGCAATTGACCTTCATGCCTCTTGTCACACCAAGTGTCAGGTTCCAGCTCATGCTGAGGTCCAAGGGGAGTGGGTGGATGGGTGGCAGATAGCTGAAAGAACACTCAGGGGGCTGTAGGCAGGTAAAATACGGTTTTATTCAGCAGCTCTCTTACATTGTTCCTTTGTCTCAACTGTCTGCTCCAGCTGCATCCCTTCTCAGCAGCCAGCTCTGCAGCTCTTGTCACTCCCGCACTTACAGCTGCATTCCATGGCACACTTGCTGGTTTCTGGCTCCCCCCATGTCCATCTGCAAGATAGTTGGCTCTCCCTACAGGGTCAGGAGCTTCACTCTCTCCCTCTGAGTGTGTGCCCCATGTACAGTGTCTGCAGGACAGCTGTAGCTTTTACAAACAATAGTGGCTTTAAGCCAAGTATGAGCTTACACACATGCGTTATACAACAAGTAGAGTTGTGTGCCTGTGCTCCAAACTTGCTGAGTCATGCTGGCCTGCATGTCTGCCTCGGCCTACTCTTGACCAAAGCACATCCATTTACCTTACACCTCTCCATGAGACCCATGTTCAAAAATGGTGGCCTTAGCATGATCCCAGGGTGAAGTTTTTGGGCCTCTGATGTCAAAAGGTGAAACAGGCCAGGTGTGTTGGCTCAAACCCGTAGTACCAACACTTTGGGAGGCCAAGATGGGCAGATCACTTAAGCCTAGGAATTTAAGACCAGCCTGGGCAACATGACAAAACCCCATTTCTACAAAAAATACAAAAATTAGCTGGGGAGACTGCAGTGAGCTGTGATCATGCCACTACACTATAGCCTGGGAAACAGAGTGAATGAGAACAACAAGAAAACAAAAAAACAAAAAAATGTGTGAAGCTGAGACATGAAAATCCTCACTGCACATCCTCCTTAGGCTGGCAAGAACCACCCCATGGTGGAAGCCAACTTCTGGTGCCGTGTTTTCTCACCAGGTCCCTGTGACAAGGAAGTGGCAGTGACGGCCATGACACAGAAGCACTACCTTGAAGCTTCAGAGCAGGAACTGCACAACAGCTGCCAGGGCCAAGCCTGCTATCTCCTATGATAAGAGCACTTTGAAGAAACATGTCCATACTGTTTGCAGTTGTTGATTCTGGATAACTTTTGAATGTGTCTCAAACCCAAATCCACATTGACACCCAAAATACAGAAACTGATCAATCGAGAAGCATGAAATTATACACTTAGTTTTAAAGAAGCAAAAATTGTGAAAAAGTTCAGAGACTCCAAAAGTGTATTGTTGATTATTTGTAAAACATGCCACAGAACAGTGAAACATCATGGTAAGAGCAAAAGCTTTCTATCAGCATTGAAGAGCAATCCTAGTACTCCTACAAGTAAACTCAGCCTGAAGACACCAAAGGGAAGGACTGCAAACCCAAATCATGAGATGTCTGATTCCAAAGGCAAGAGCCCAATATTGAGTTCAGAACACCTACATCTGGAGAGTTAGTATTTTCTTGCTCCTCAAAGAATGTGAGCAAAACAAAGAAACGTTTCTCTCAATGAAATGTTGGCTCCCTCTTGGCTCCCTCCCAGTTTGGGGAAATGTTTTTCTACATAATTCCAGGTTTTTCTTGTAAAAAATGTTCCTTAGAATGAATCCCAAAAGAATCCAAAGGTAGACTTCAGAAATTTCTATCTTCTCTGAAGGATGGACTTTGACAATAAGAAATGCCTGATGTCAGTCAGTTTTGAAACTAAAGTTAGTGAGACAACTTTTTAAACTTTTATTTATTTTTTGAATACATGGAAACTTGATCTGAGTGAAAACAACAACAAAAAAGAACCAGCCCATGGTTGGTGATCTCTTATCATGAAGGAATACTAGTTGGTTGTTTTGTGGAAACTGCAAAAGGGACAGTCAGTGTCAGGGTGTTGGTTAAACGAAGGGTGGAATGAGTCTTTCCAAAGGGCTGGTTTCTGTTTAATCCTTAGGGAAAAAAGTCTAACGGTGGTTAGCGAGGGAGGGGGTATAATGAGGCATGATATGGTTTGGCTGTGTCTCCCCACCAAATCTCAACTTGAATTGTATCTCCCAGAATTCCCAGGTGTTGTGGGAGGGACCCAGGGGGAGGTAATCGAATCATGGGGGCCAGTCTTTCCCATGCTATGCTATTCTTGTGATAGTGAACACGTCTCAAGAGATCTGATGGGTTTATCGGGGTTCCGCTTTAGCTTTTTTTTTTTGAGACGGAGTCTAGCTCTGTCGCCCAGGCTGGTATGCAGTGGCACAATCTCGGCTCACTGCAACCTCCACCTTCCGGGTTCAAGCAATTCTCCTGCATCAGCCTCCCGAGTAGCTGGGATTACAGGCACCCACCACCACGCCCAGCTAATTTTTGTATTTTTAGTAGAGATGGGGTTTCACTATGTTGGCCAGGCTGGTCTTGAACTCCTGACCTCATGATCCACCCACCTTGGCCTCCCAAAGTGCTGGGATTACAAGCGTGAGCCACTGAGCCCAGCCCCGCTTTAGCTTCTTCCTCATTTTTCTCTTGCCACTACCATGTAAGAAGTCACTTTCACCTGCCGCCATGATTCTGAAGCTTCTCCAGCCATGTGGAACTGTAAGTCCAATTAAACCTCTTTTTGTTCCCAGTTTTGGGTATGTCTTAATCTACAGAATGAAAACAAACTAATACAGTAAATTGGTACTAGTAGAGTGAGTGGGACATCACTGAAAAGATACCTGAAAATGTGGAAGCAACTTTGGAACTGGGTAACAGGCGGAGGTTGGAGCAGTTTGGAGGGCTCAGAAGATGGGAAAATGTGGGAAAGTTTGGAACTTCCTAGAGGCTTGTTGAATGGCTTTGCCCAAAATGCTGACAGCAATATGGAGAGTAAGGTCCAGGCTGAAGTGGTCTCAGATGGAGATGAGGAACTTGTTGGGAATTTGAGCAAGGTGACTCCTGTTATGTTTTAGCAAAGAGACTGGCAGCATTTTGTCCCTGCCCTAGAGATTTGTGGAACTTTGAACTTGAGAAAGATGATTTAGGGTATCTGGTGGAAGAAATTTCTAAGCAGCAAAGCATTCAAGAGGTGACTTGGATACTGTTACAGGCATTCAGTTTTTTAAGGGAAGCAGAGCATAAAAGTTTGGAAAATTTGAAGGCTGACTATACAATAGAAAAGAAAAACCCTGTTTCTGGGGAGAAATTCAAGCTGGCAGAAATTTGCATAAGTAGTAGGGAGCCTAATAATCCCCAAGACCTTGGGTAAAATGTCTCCAGGCCATGTCAGAGACCTTCACACAGCCCCTTCCATCACAGGCCTGCAGGCCCAGGAGGAAAAAATGGTTTTGTGGGCCAGGCCTAGAGTCCCTGTGCTGTGTGCACCCTATGGACTTGGTGCCCTGTGTCCCAGCCATTTTAGCTGTGGCTGAAAGGGGCCAACATAGAGCTCAGGCTGTGGCTTCAGAGGGCAGAAGCCCTAATTCTTAGCAACTTCCACATGGTGTTGAGCCTGCAGGTGCACAGAAGTTGTGAATTGAGGTTTGGGAACCTCCACCTAGATTTCAGAAGATGTATGGAAATGCCTGGATGTGCGGACAAAAGTTTGCTGCAAGGATGGGGCAGGGCCCTCATGGAGAACCTCTGCTAGGGCAGTGCAGAAAGGAAATGTGGGGTCAGAGCCCCCATGCAGAGTCCTTACTGAGGCACTGCCTAGTGGAGCTGTTAGAAGAGGACCACCATCCATCCTCCAGACCCCAGAATGGTAGATCCACCAACAGCTTGCACAATGCACCTGGAAAAGCTGCAGACACTCAATGCCAGCCTGTGAAAGCAGCCAGAAGAGAGGCTGTACACTGCAAAGCCACAAGGGCAGAGCTTCCCAAGACCATGGGAACCCACCTCTTGCATCAGCATGACCTGAATGTGAGACTTGGAATCAAAGGAGATCATTTTGGAGCTTTAAAATTTGACTTCCCTGCTGGATTTCAGACTTGCATGGGCCCTGTAACCCCTTTGTTTTGGCCAACTTCTCCCATTTTGAACAGCTGTATTTACCCAATACCTGTACCCCCATTGTATCTAGGAAATAACTAGCTTGCTTTTGATTTTACAGGCTTATAGGCAGAAGGGACTCACCTTGTCTCAGGTGAGACTTTGGACTGTTGACTTTGGGGTTAATGCTGAAATGAGTTAAGACTTTGAGGGACTGTTGGGAAGGCATGATTGGTTTTGAAATGTGAGGACATGAGGTTTGGAGGGGCCAGGGGTGGATTGATATGGTTTGGCTGTCTCCCCACCCAAATCTCAGCTTGAATTGTATCTCCCAGAATTCCCATGTATTGTGGGAGGGACCCAGGGGGAGGTAATTGAATCATGGGGGCCAGTCTTTCCCAGGCTATTCTTGTGATAGTGAATAACTCTCACAAGATCTGATGGGTTTATCAGGGATTTCTGCTTTAGCTTCGTCCTCATTTTTATCTTGCCACTGCCACGTAAGAAGTTCCTTTCACCTGCCACCGTGATTCTGAGACCTCCCCAGCCATGTGGAACTGTAAGTCCAATTAAACTTCTTTTTGTTCCCAGTTTTGGGTATGTCTTTATTAGCTGCATGAAAATGAACTAATACAAGGTGTGTCTGACCTTCCATCCTGTCATGTCCAGGAACTCAGTGTTCAAGGTTTCTCTGGGGTTCTCTTGGCCAAAAGAGTGTCCATTCAGTCAGCTGGGGGACTTAGGATTTCTTTTTTGTTTGTCAGTTATAAGACCTTCATGTGACAGCCAGAGAAACGGAATGAAGACACAGAGATTCCAAGATAAATCTGAACACAAAGCCCTTGTTAAGTCCCCCAGTTTATTACTGTTACATCATACCCCTTATCCAATCATGTTTCTCCACAAGTATCCTCTTTTCATCAAACCTAAACATAAAAATACACAGTTTCCTTCATTTTTGGGGTCTTCATTTCTGAAGGCTGCATGTCACATACAACTTTGGTTAAATAAATTTGTTACACTTTTCTCATGTTAATTTCTTTTTTGTTATGGGGTGTAAGCCATGAACCTTGCAACAAGCAAGGAAAAAATATTACTCTTTCTTCCCTATACCATTGTACTAATTTCTTTTTAAAAAAATTATTCTATCCTTCATGAACAGGAGCTATGCCTAATAAAAATAATTCCCATAGCTGAGCTTACATAACAAGTAGTGATTAGCTGTGCAATTGCAAAACACTAAAATAAAATAAGCTCTGATTCAGGCTGGGAAGCAAATGTTGAACCCCTGCAGAGACTGCAAAATCCCAAAGAAAGACCTTCCCTTCTGCTACCTACATAGCCATCCAAAGAGCAAGGAATGCTGAACACATGTAAGTGCTTCACCAGCAATGTCAAATCTGAACTGAAGGTTAAAAAAAGACAAAAATACTAGCAAAAGAGTGATCTAGAGGATATTGCTGTCTTGTAACTTTTAATTTTTTTGTTTTATAATGAATATTTATTGAGAGGAAAGAGCTTTCTTATCATAAAACTAATATTCACTGCCGAAAAAGTAGAAAATAAAGAAAAGCCAAAAAAAAAGTTCATTAAAACATTTCCTCATCAGGATAATTCATGCTAACCCTTTGGGATACATTCTTCCCACACACACATTTTAATTGTAGTGTGATGGGTTCTGAACCAGGTTACTGAAGGGTGCACACCTGCTTCTTGAACCTTGAAGACTAGGTAGTGAGCCAAGGCCATGGTGTGCAGCTGAGGAACAGGTATCCCTGAGAACCTAAGCATCCTGGGGAGTGTCTGAGAACCTATCAAGAAAAACAGCCTCATCACTCAAACACAGTAGGCAAAGAGCCAGAAAATTAGCTTAAAAATAGTTTAGAGATGGGAGGTGGCACAGATCTCTAGAGCAGTCCTGCTGCTGTCCAGGAGTGCCCTGTATGTAAATCTTAATAAACACATCTACTTGCCAAGCTGGACTTTTCCAAATAAAATTCTTTTATCTCTTGGCTCCCTCCCACTTTGAGGGAACATTTTTCTAAACAATTCCAGGTTTTTCTTGTAATATTAATGCACTTGAATATGCTGTTTGTTAGTCGTGTGTAAAGGAGACAGGGTCACTGTGGACTCCTGTGGTTCAGACATAGCACAGAAATCGCTAGAAGCTGATGAGAGTAATAATGATCATACCATTCTTGGCATGATTAGCAGGAGAAAACGCGGCCAGGTACAGTGGCTCACACCTGTAATCCCAGCACTTTGGGAGGCCGAGGCAGAAGGATCACTTGAGGTCAGGAGTTTGAGATCAGCCAGGCCAACATGGTGAAACCCTGTCTCTAATAAAAATACAAAAATTAGCTGGGTGTGGTGGTGGGCACCTATAATCCCAGCTACTTGGTAGGCTGGGGCAGGAGAATCGCTTGAACCCGGGAGGTGGAGGTTCCAGTGAGCTGAGATTGTGCCACTGCACTCTAGCCTGGGTGACAGAGCAAGACGACTCTGTCTAAAAAAAAACAGGAGAAAAAGGTTTATTTGTATGCACCCAGAAGCCAATAAAAGGAGTAGTTGGCTTATCAAATGGTTACAGTTAAAGGCTTATATATCTAAATTAGCAGGGGAAAAGGAGGGAGGCGAAAAGGCTTCTGTGGGAGAAAACAATTAGGTTTCTTTAGGAAAGACAAACGAAGTTTTAGGAGAACAAATAGGAGATAAGAAAATGTGTGATAATGTTGCCTATACAGGCAAGTGGTGTTTCCAGCTTCTTTGGGGCCATAAAACTCCCCAGGAGAGGTAATTTATAGTAGATTTACTCTTTCTCTCTCTCCTGGGAGTAGAAGCCACCTCATGAGGGAATTTATGGCAGTCCTCATTTCTCAGAGGTTTCTGCTTTAAGTCAGATAAGAGAAGCTCCAAGTAGGTTTCTTTCTGCATCTGTTGAATCTCAAATGCCTGCAGCTCAAAATAATCTTTGTATCAAATCTGGGGTTCCAAATGGGTCTCCACACCTTCAAAGAGGAAAAGCCACCAAGGCATGGAAGCTAATGCTTTTTGAATCATGCCAGTGGGCTGGGCTCTTGACTCACAACAGTTCCATGAAAGTGTTACAGGAAATGGATCCTGATCCAGACCCCAAGAGAGGGTTCTTCGATCTTGCACAAGAAAGAATTCAGGCTGAGTCCATAAAGTGAAAGCAAGTTTATTGAGAAAGTAAAGGAACAAAAGAATGGCTACCCCATAGACAGAGCAGCCCCGAAGTCCGAAGACTGCTGGTTGCCCATTTTTATGGTTATTTCTTGATGATATGCTAAACAAGGGGTGGAATATTTATGCTTCCCCTTTTAGACCATATAGGGTAACTTCCTGACATTGCCATGGCATTTGTAAACAGTCATGGTGCTGGTGGGAGTGCAGCAGTGAGGACAACCAGAGGCCACTCTCGTGGCCATATTGGTTTTGGTGGGTTTTAGCCAGCCTGTTTACTGCAACCTGTTTTATCAGCAAGGTGTTTATGACCTGTATCTTGTGCCAACCTCCTATCTCATCCTGTAAGTTAGAATGCCTTAACCATCTCGGAATACAGTCCAGTTGGTCGCAGCCTCATTTTACATAGCTCCTATTTAAGATGGAGTTGCTCTGGTTCACACGTCTCTGACAAAAGTGGAAGCATTCTACTTTTATTCCACAAGCATTTAGTGAGTGAACCCTAAGTGGAAGATTTTACAATCAGGCATTGAGGATGCAAAACCAAATAATCTCAGCTGTAATCTGAGCTACTCGGGAGGCTGAGGCAGGAGAATCGCTTGACCTGGGAGGTGGTGGTTACAGTGAGCCGAGATTGCGTCATGGCACTCCAGCCTGGGTGACAGAGTGAGACTCTATCTTAAAAAAAAAAAAAAAAAAGTTAAAATTTCAGGATCTTCTGAATGTATTACACCCAGGGGAAAGTTAAGCCCTGGAGATTGAGATACAGAACATGTTTACAACTTCTGTTTCTTAGATTATAGATTAACTCTTTTCCATAAATGTTGTTCCATTAATGACTAGAAAAGACCAGAAACCAGGCCCCTCCCCTTCCAATCACTGGTTTTTGTTATAGATTAACTGCTTCCTTCATTGTCCCATACCTAAAACAGACCAAATGATGTAGAAGATCCCGTGACTGTTACCTCTTCAGTGTGAAATGTTAAATATACCTTTCCTGAGAAAAAAGACCACCTCAACTAATCCAATCATTGTAACTATGCGCTAAGCCTCATGTAGAAAGATACTGAAATTCTGTTATGCTTCTCTATCTTTTCTCTAAATAAACAACCATAAACTTCTACACTTCAGAACCGTGACTTTCATTCTTTGGAATCTGTTTTCCGAGTAGCTGTCCTCAAACTTTGCATTTGAACAAACTCTTTTTTCTTGAAGGCATTGCAGTCTAAGGGAAATCAAAGTGGGCTGATGATTACTGTACACTGTGGCTGGTGCTGTGATAGAGATGGGTATTCTGCACAGAAACAGGTGCCACAGAAACACAGAGGAGGAACATCTGCATCTGCTGGCTGCAGCCCTCTGGCTGAATCTGAACCTGAGAGGTATCTTATTTGACCTATGCAATTGTTATGGGTTGAATTGTGTCCCCAAAAAGATATGATGGAAACTTAACCCCCTGTACCTCAGAATATGATCTTATTTGGAAATAGGTAGTTGCAGATGAAATTAGTAAAGATTTATACTGGAGTAGGGTTGGCCCCTACTACAATATGACTGATGTCCTTATAAAAAGACTGTAGGCTGGGCGTGGTGGCTTATGCCTGTAATCCCAGCACTTTGGGAAGCTGAGGTGGGCGGATCATGAGGTCAAGAGATTGAGACCATCCTGGCCAACATGGTGAAACCCCATCTCTACTAAAAAGTACAAAAACTAGCTGGGTGTGGTGGCGTGAGCCTGTAGTCCCAGCTACTCAGGAGGCTGAGGCAGGAGACTTGCTTGAACTAGGGAGGCGGAGGTTGCAGTGAGCCCAGATCATGCCATTGCATTCTAGCCTGGCAACAGAATGAGACTCCATCAAATAAATAAATAAATACTGTAGGCCAGGCACAGTGGCTCATACCTATAATACCAGCACTTTGGGAGGCTGAGGTAGGTGGATCATTTGAGGTCAGGAGTTTGAGACCAGCCTGGCCAACATGATGAAACCCTGTCTCTACTAAAAATATTTTAAAAATTAGCTGGGTGTGGTGGTGCACACCTGTAATCTCAGCTACTCGGGAGGCTGAGGCAGGAGAATCGCTTGACCTGAGATGGTTACAGTGAGCCGAGATCGCATCACGGCACTCCAGCCTGGGTGACAGAGTGAGACTCTATCTAAAAATAAAATAAAATAAAATAAAATTTCAGGCTCCTCTATATTCATTACGCCCAGGGGAAAGTTAAGCCCTGGAGACTGAGATACAGAACATGTTTACAACTTCTTTTTCTTAGATTATAGATTAACTCTTTTCCATAAATGTTCCATTAATGACTAGAAAAGACCAGAAATCAGGCCCCTCCCCTTCCAATCACTGGTTTTTGTTACAGATTAACTGCTTCCTTCATTGTCCCATATCTAAAACAGACCAAATGACGCAGAAGACCCTGTGACTGTTACCTCTTCAGTGTGGAATGTTAAATATGCCTTTCCTGAGAAAAAAGACCACCTCAACTAATCCAATCATTGTAACTATGCGCTAAGCCTCATGTAGAAAGATACTGAAATTCTGTTATGCTTCTCTATCTTTTGTCTAAATAAACGATCCTAACCTTCTACACTTCAGAACAGTGACTTTCATTCTTTGGAATCTGTGTTTTCTGAGTAGCTGTCCTCAAACTTTGCATTTGAACAAACTCTTTTTTGTTTGTTTGTTTGTTTGTTTGTTGTTTTTAGAGACAGGGTCTTCCCCTGTCACCCAGCCTGGAGAATAGTGGCATGATCACGGCTCACTGCAGCCTGGAATTCCCTGGGCTCAGATGATCCTCCCACCTCAGCCTCTCGAGTAGCTAGGACTACAAGTGTGCACCACCATGCCCAGCTAATTTTTGTATTTTTGGTGGAGACGGGTTTCACCATGTTGCCCAGGCTGGTCTCGAACTCCTGAGCTCAAGTGATCCTCCCACTACGGCCTCCCAAAGTGCTGGGCTTACAGGTGTGAACCACTATACCAGGCCTGCGCAAACTTTTTAAACTAGATTCTGACCCTTTGGATGATTTTTAGGTTGACAAGATGATGTGAAGACACACAGGGAGAACATCATGTGATCACAGAGGAAGAGACTGGAGTGATGTGTCTGAGAGTCAAGGATGTCCCCACTGACACTTTAGTTTTGGAATTCTAACCTCCAGAACTGTAAGAGAATACATTTCCATGGTTTTAAGCCATCCAGTTGGTGACACTTCATTACAGCCACCCTAGGAAATGAATACAACAGTGTCACATTGTTAGACACTGTGATCCTTCGTTCCCCTTCCTGATGTTCTCTTTCATGCAGCTGAGGGGAGCTCCACAATCATAATACCCCCGCCTCTCTCTCTCACTGCACTCACTCTTCTACAGCAGGGGAGAAGTAAATTGTGATTGCTGAGTTTGGGATACAGGAACAGGGCTCTTGTCCTAGCTCTGTCTTATCCCATTGTCCTCTTTGCTCCTGCGCTGAGGGTCTCCCTTCTTTCTGATCAGTTCTACCATGCTCTGAGTTAGAGCTCTAAATGTAATTGGGTTCCCAAGAACCAGAGTCTGAGATGAAAGTTCTTGTTTCAGTGCTTCACTGGTGGATGCTCTCAGGAGAAGCCAAGTGAGGAATGCAGGATGGCATGGAGGATAAAGCTAAGTGAGGAAGTGGTCTCAGCTGCAGCATGTCTTCAGTCTAATCCTGTGTCCGGAATTGGTGGGTTCTCGGTCTCACTGACTTCAAGAATGGAGCCACAGACCCTAGCGGTGAGTGTTACAGTTCTTAAAAATGGGGTGTCCGGAGTTTGTTCCTTCAGACATTCAGATGTGTCTGGAGCTTCTTCCTTCTGGTGGGTTCATGGTCTCGCTATCAGGAGTGAAGTTGCAGACCTTTGTGGTGAGAGTTACAGCTCTTAAAGGCAGCGCATCTGGAATTGTTCGTTCTTCCCAGTGGGTTCATGGTTTCACTGGCTTCAGGAGTGAAGCTGCAGACCTTCGCAGTGAGTGTTAGAGCTCATAAAGGCAGTGTGGACCCAAAGAGTGAGGAGTGGCAAGATTTATTGCAAAGGGCAAAAGAACAAAGCTTCCACAGTAGGGAAGGGGACCCAAGCAGGTTGCCACTGGCTAGCTTGGGCAGCCTGCTTTTATTCCCTTATCGGACCCCACCCACATCCTTCTGATTGGTCCATTTTACATAGAGCTGATTGGTCCATTTTGACAGAGTGCTGATTGGTGCATTTACAATCCTTGGACTAGACACACAGTGCTAGACAGAAAAGTTCTCCAAGTCCCCACTAGGTTAGCTAGACACAGAGTTAGCTAGATACAGAGTACCAATTGGTGTATTTACAAACCTTGAGCTAGACACAGAGTACTGACTGGTGTATTTACAAACCCTGAGCTAGACACAGAGTGCTGATTGGTGCATCTACAATCCCTCAGCCAGACATAAAAGCTCTCCAAGTCCCCACCAGACTCAGGAGCCCAGTTGGCTTCACCCAGTGGATTTCTCACCGGGGCAGCAGGTGGAGCTGCCCACCAGCCCCGCACCTCTCTCTCCACACCTCCCCGCAAGCAGAGGGAGGCAGCTCCGGCCTCAGCCAGCCCAGAGAGGGGCTCCCACAGTGCCATAGCAGGCTGAAGGGCTCCTCAAGAGCCACCAGAGTGGACACCGAGGCCGAGGAGGCGCCGAAAGCGAGGGCTGCTAGCACATTGTCACCTCTCAATCCCATGAAGGTGCTCTGGAACACAAATGGCCACACAGAGTCAGTCCCTTTGAGGAGAGGGGGATGGCCTTTTTTTCCTTCCCTGTGAGTCAGTCATCAGACCAGGGGCAGATGGATGAGAACGTGGCAGAGCCTCCTGGGCAGGGCAGGTTCAAGGTAGCTCCTATGTGGCTGAGGGTAGTTCTCCAGCAACAGGGCAGCTGTGGAGTCCATCAGCCCAGAGTCACAGCAGGTGGGAGGCAAGGGTGATGGGAGCACCTGATGGCAAAGGGGATCTGGGCCTGCAGGTACCTCATACCTCCACCACAGAGAAATTATCATATTGTTCAGTGCTTCTCCTGCCTGGGGGTCACATGAATGGAAGAATCAAAGCCAGAAGTCCTTTCTTCTTGCAGTGTCCTTCTTGCACCCTCTATCGACAAAAACTAACAAAGTGCTTGCTGCAAAGGAGAACTGCTTATAGGGTCCAGTGGGTTAACACAGAGCAAATAGCAGAGTAGCTTTTAAGCTGAGCAGTAATACACTGATAAGTGGCACACTCATTAAGATCACATTTATGAAACCCATCTAATTGTCCCATAGAACTGAGGTTTAATAGTTTCTTTTGAATAAACATAGAAATTTACCCTCCTAGTCTTGAAACTTAAGAAAGTTACATTTCTCTTATGTGAGTTCCTTTCTCAGGAAACCAACCTTCAGGTCTCCCACATACTATCCAGGAAGTGACACTTACCAGATCACTACATCTGGACAATGAGACACCAGACCCCTCATCTATCATGACTGCATCAGTGACCACTTACTTCCTGTGGATGAACTCTTCTTTAGCCCTCCCTAATTCCTGTTTTTGTGCATGAAGTTACATTTCTTCTCTGCTATATAAAACCTTAATTTTAGTTGGTCAGAGAGATGGATTTGAGACTGATCTCTCATTTTTCAGCTGAAGCACCTGATTAAAGCCTTCCTCCTTGGCAATACTCATTGTCTCAGTGATTGGCTTTCTGTGTGGCAAGCAGCAAAACCTAGACTAAACTCCTGGTGTTTCCGTGACATTTAGACACTAAACCTTCCTCTGTGTTTCTTCTTTTTCTTCCTTTTAAAAATCTTTTTGTGTGTTTATAATAGCAATACAAAATTTAGCAAAAGAGCCTCTCCTGTCTTGTTCCTTTGCTCAGGCCTGCAGGTGGGCAAGTGTCAGGGTCTTTGAACTACCAGGACTCAGTGCTATAGTTATTAATGGGATGAGAAATGTCATGATAAACATACAAGGAGACCCATCTGGGCACAGCCCTTAAGGCCAACCCCTTTGGAGGCATTTCCCATGCAAAGGGAATTGTGCTGGTAAAGTAGGGATTAAAGCCAAGCAGCCTAATTCAGCAATGCATCTGTTCAAGCAGTGATGGCTGCTCAAACTTTAATGAGAAACATGATGAAGGCTGTTGGATGTGGCTACAGAGAAGTCCCCAGTATTCAAAGACACCACAATGTTACCCAAATCACTTACCTACACCTTACCTCTGGTGGCTAGATTCGGTCACAAAGATCATGCTGTTGGTGATTTTCCTGGAGTCAGCCTTTGCCAAAAGAGCCAGTGCTTCTCTTTTGAGAGACAAGAAAAGGCCAAGATCATAAGTTTTGATGATGTTAACACGGCAGTAGTACATTTTCATAAAATGTACTTATCATATTATATTTATATTTTACATATTTTTCTATTAAAATATATTTTAAGATAAGCCTGGGCAACATAGTGAGACCTCACTTTTACCAAAATTTTTTAAAAATTAGCCTGGCATGGTGGCATACACCTGCGGTCCCAGCTACTTGGGAGCTTAAGGTGGGAGGATCATTTGAGCCCAGGAGGTTGAGGCTGCAGTAAGCCATGATTGTGCCACTGCACTCCAGCCTGGGCAACACTTTATCTCTAATATATATATATATATATATATGTATTTTTTTTCAAACAAAATAGCCGAAGAAAATAGAATCACATTGTATTTTTCGTATTTTTTCCATTATAGAACACATTGTCATTATTATACTGAGAAGAGATAGAGAGGAGACCATGCAAAGCACCATAAAAAGTTTTTTCATGTTCTCTTCTCCGTGTTTATTGACCTCCAAAGTTAATTTCAAATAATGTGCTCAGCATTTACATGTGACTTTAGAACTGAGCAAACCTATCAGGCACAGAGCTTATTTATACTCCTGAACCTTGCAAAAAAAACCAAAAGAGTCTGAACCACTCACTATATTATACACTTCCTGTTCCCATATACTAGGAAATAGTATTACATTACTTGTATTGCAGGATTTTTTTTTTTTTTGGTGTTTTAATTGTGCACTTACATGTATTAGAAAAGCTATTTTCTAGTGGTCAATAGAAAATGTACTAAAATCATCAATTGCCTTCATCTTTATGGGATGATTTTAGAAATTATTATTATTATGTTCTTCCATTTCTGGGAACATTACCATTTAGAGGATTAATGGTAATTAGTGAAAAGCATAATACAGTATATTTAATGAAAGATACCATTAATGTTATTCTATTTATGTCAACTTTTGTGAATGAAAGAAATGCTTTAAAATATTTGTCAATTTGATGATCGGATAAATATAGGTAAGTAGATTGGGGAACACTGTGGTGTCTTTGAATACTGGGGACATCTCTGTAGCCGCATCCAATGGCCTATTCTCAGTCCTCATTGTCTCTGACCTCTTTGAAATGGTGAATTCTGTCCATCAGGCCCACACTCTTCTTTATTCTTTGGGGCCTAAAAGGCACTGAGCCGCCTCTTCTCTGTCCACTACTCCATACCTCTGTTTGCTCTTCTTTCCCTCTCACCCGGGGGTACATCAGACAGTACTCATTCTCCTCCTCTTCACTGTAATTATAGGATTAAAAGACATCTTGCTGGTCATACATTCCAAATTCTTTCCCCCAAATTACCTGTCTTTAAAGTTTTCCATGAAAAAAACATGAAACTCTCATATCCATCTACATGCTCACAGCTAGGTCTCTAGAAGAACAGAACCATGAATCAGAAAATCTGGATTTAAACCCCATACTTATTCACTCCTTGTGTGAACCTGAGGGTGCCACTTTGCCTCCATGAACCTCAGATTCCGTATCTGTAAAATGGAGATCTCTGCAGTACCTTGCTGTGGAGGTCACATGGGAAGATAGATACGAAAGTGCTTTGTAAGGAATAACTCCTTCAGCAAGACCTTACAAAAATGCAGGCATGACTGAGGCAATCTTACACTTACTATTTCATTTGATTATAACAACAATCCTGTAAGTATATATTATTATTATTGTTGTTGTTTTACAAAATGAGAGAAATTGGGGCTTAGAATGCTTGAGTATCTTGTCAAGGCCACAAAGCTAGTACGAGAGCTGTGATTAGAACCTTCTGTGTTTAATTCCAAAGCTCCCCCAAAAGCATCATCAGTCAAGGTTCTTGGTTGCAGGTGACAGAAACTGACTCTGACAATTCTAATAGGAGGAAAGTGGAGGTTTACAATATTGGCCAGAGGCCTGAGGACCAGACTTGGAAAATTAGCTGGAACAAAGGCAGCTCCAGAGAACAAGGGAGGAAGAAGTGTATAAAGTCTTTTTTCACCATGAGAGTCGAGAGGGACACTTTGACAACAGACACTGCTGTCATCTCAATAGTATCACTGCAGTGGTCATGAACAAATCCTCGGTGTCATGTGGTCCAGATTCAAAGTGCCAAGTGAGCATCAGATTGGTAGAACTTGGAGCATACAACCCGACCCTGGCCACAAAGGGAGGCGAGAGAGGTGTCCTCCCAATTCCTCTTCCATAGTAAGAAGGAGGACACTGTGACATGCTAGGCAAGGCCCTTTCCAGTTTCTGAACATGTCCCTCTGCCCCCCATATACACCCACACACACTCACACACACTCTTTCTTTCCTACCTCCTCAGAAGATGAAGTGTTTTCTCTCTTGTTGAATGCTAATATTTTTAAAAATCTCTTTTTGCAGCAGATATCTTCCCTCTTTCTTCATCTCTCCCCTGATTTTAACCTCTCTACTTGTCTTCAATTCATGAACAAAGGAGTTTGAGTCTCTCCAACAGCTACCAACAAGATTCACACAATGAAGCTGCTGGGTTCCATCATAAATTCTTAATCCCCAACCTCAAATGGGCCTCAGCCCTGCCCAGAGATCACACACGTTTCTCACATCACCTCCCTCTTCCGCTCACCAGAACAACGGCTTCATGTCTCCATATCTGTCAGATCCCTGAAGATGTGAGTTCGGTTGCTCTCCAGGATGGAGGGGGAACCTATCTTCCCTCTCTCAGAAGTGAACGGTAAATGACTTCACAGCCTCAACTAGGAGTGGAAGCAAACTGGAATGTGGACTCTTGGGCACAGGAGAGGAGATCAGAGTAAGGAAGGAAGTAGCTTTGCCTAAGATCTTCCTAAGCTGCTTCCAGATGGCTGAGACATGACCCAGCTGAGAATGTAAAGAAATGTTTTGCAGTTCTTTCTGGTAATGGTCTGAATTTATATCTTGTTCCTGGGGGCAAAGTCACAAAGTTACATAAGAATACAGTTTCTATAAAGGATGTATCATCACATGTCAGATGAAGAAAGGAGGGCACGTTCAGAAGGTGGTGTTGGAATAATTAGTTTAAAATTCAGATAAATAAAAACTGTTTAGGTTCTTACCTCAATAACATGAAAATAAGCTCAAGATACTTTAAAGATACGTAAATTATAAGAACAAAAATTAATAAACTAAACTATAATTCAAAAAATGAGAAACTATAAGTTGAAGCAAAGTTGACAAACTTTAGGGCATACTTAACTACATTTAAAAAATTTAACTCCTATTTATAAAAATATAACTAGAGCTGGGCACAGTGGTGTGTGCTTGTAATCCCAGCTACTTGGAAGGCTGAGGGGGGAGGATTGCTTGAGCCCAGAGTTCAAGGCCAGCCTGGGAAACATAGCAAGGCTCACTGCAACCTCCACCTCCTGGGTTCAAGCGATTCTCCTGCCTCAGCCTCCCGAGTAGCAGGGATTACAGGCATGTGCCACTACACCTGGCTAATTTTTGTATTTTTAGTAGAGATAGGGTTTCACCATGTTGCCCAGGCTGGTCTTGAACTCCTGAGCTCAGGTGATCTGCCCATCTCGGCCTCCCAAAGTGCTGGGATTACAGGCGTAAGCCACCACGCCCAGCCGGTTAAGTGTATTTTTACCAAAATTGTCATGTAATTATGGTATGAAAAATGCTGAGAGCAAAATAGTTTTGTTGGCAAAGGACACTGTTGCAGGCTGAATTAGGTCTCCCCACAAATTCATTTGTTGAAATCCTAACCCTCATTACCTCAGAAGTGACTGTATTTTGAGATATGGTCTTTAAATAGGTAACTGAGGTTAAAAGAAGTCACGAGAGTTGACTTCAACACCAGTCACGTTGACTAATCCAACATGACTGACGTCCCTCTAAGAAGAGACTAGGGCACAGACACACACAGGGAAGACTGTGTGAAAGTGCAGGGAGAAGATGACCATTTACAAGCCAAGGAGAAGAAATCACACCTGCCCAACACCTTAATCTTGGATTTCTAGCCTCCAGAATTGTGAAAATTTTCTGTTGGTTAAGCTCCTCAGTCTGTGGCACTCTGTTATAGCAGCCCTAGCAAAGTAATACAGACATAAATGATAGTTTACAGATGAGAATACAATTAATAAATAAAACTAGGTATTCAACAAGCTAGGAGGGAAATCTTCACAAACGTGGTGACATTTGAGCTTGATCCTGAAAAATAAAGAACTGTTGACAACCAATCCTCCTGTAATTATTATTCTGTGTTGGTTTGCTTGTTTTTAAAGAAAATACTGCTGGGCACGGTGGTTCATGCCTGTAATCCCAGCACTTTAATAGGCCAAGGCAGGCGGATCACCAGCGGTCAGGAGTTTGAGACCAGCCTGGCCAACATGGTGTCAAAAAAAAAAAAAAAAAAAAAAAAAAAAAAAAAAAAAAACAAAACAAAACAAGCAAAAAAAAACTTCTCATTTTGCCAAAGACGAGTACATTTGAAACACGAAACTTAATTTTATAATTTTGTATATACAAAATGATCACAGGCAAGAAACTCATTTCAGGCTTGTTCAAATAGGAATGTGTGCCAGATACAATCTAAAAGTCCTCTGCATTGCTTTGATAGGGTTTTGTGGTGAGCTAATCTTAGGGCAAGAGATGACAAATAGATTGGATGCTTTGAATGACCATTCGCTGTTGCTGTGGCATTTTGGCCATAGTCAGCGCTGGGTCTGCAGCTGCCCCATGGGGGTGGATGTGGTGGACAGCCACACAGCTGCCATCCTAACTCCCTTCTAGTGTGCCCTCATGAACTGCAGAGTTGGGAAAATCAAAACCCACACTTTGCTTCCCTGAATTCCTTGCAGCCAGGTTCTAGACATGAAACAGATTAAGCAATGAGCCGCATGCACCACCCTACCGCTTCTGACCACCCAGATTACCTGGGGATGCTTGAATTTGCCTTACCTCAGCTTCCATGTCTGCAAAACGGGGATAAATAACAGTATCTACCTCATCTTTTTTTTTTTTTTTTTTTTTTTTTTTTTTCAGATGGAGTCTCACTCTGTCAACCAGACTGGAGTGCAGTGGCACGATCTCAGCTCACTGCAACCTCTGCCTCCCAGGTTCAAGCAATTCTCCCGCCTCAGCCTCCCAAGTAGCTGGGACTACAGGTGCCCACCACAACTCCCAGCTAATTTTTTTATAGTTTTAGTAGAGATGGGGTTCCACCATGTTGGTCAGGCTGGTCTTGAACTCCTGACCTCAAATGACCTGCCCGCCTTGGCCTCCTAAAGTGCTGAGATTATAGGTGTGAGCCACCACACCTGGCCTTCATTGGGTTTTTATGAGAACTGAGTAAGTTAAGCATACAAATTGATTACCCTGGTACATAGTTAATATCAATAAATGTTAGCTCTATTGTAATTGTTATTGTTGTTGTTTTGAGGGTAGGAGTGAGGCAGAGACCGTCTTTCATGTGTGCTGTCTTCCTCTGGCAAGCACCGCTCTCAATCCCCAGGGACTTTCTACAGCAGGGTTCCAGTGTCTACCATTAGCTTCATGGGTATCCAGCAGCAGCTGCCCTGGATCAACATTGTGGAGGTGTGTCCTTGAAGTCAACACACCCTCTTCTGCCTCTAATTCCCTGTTGGGCCAATTCTGCAGTGTGTTCCTGAGAATCATCTCAGAGGCCCAGCCTAGAGCCCTTTCTCCTAGCCCCTTCAATAATTTTATAAGTGCTTAATTAGCTTTCAAAAAAATTCTTTTCTGCTTAAAACACATGGAGTGGTGTCTATTTCCTATAACTAAATCTTGAATGATCTACCCATGTGAGCCTCTTTCTCAGTTTCTCTTTGCCCCATTTCTAGTTGTGAAGATAAACAGGAAGATTAGTTTAGGAAAAGGATTTGGCATGCTAGATCCAGGAGCCACAGACACAGAGCTGTGTCAGTGTTGGCAAAGCCCAGCCTGGAACACACGTCTCCATTCTTCTTTTTTGTTAGTGCTTTTTTGTTAGCTCAGACTCCAAAGAAGGTGGCTTATCCAGATCTGCTAGCTGATCCTGTGATCACTTCCATCTGCCCATGGAGCCCAGCTGCAGAGAATGGGAGGAAGTAACGTATGCTTAATTTATTGACTTAGTTCAGGCTGTTGTAACAAGTACAAAGTACCACTGACTGGGAGGCTTATAAACAACAGTTGCTGCTCACAGCTCTGGAGGTTGGAAGTCTAAGATCCAGGTGCTGGCAGAGTCAATGTCTGGTGAATGGATGGATAGATGACACCTTCTCACTGTGTCCTCACATGGTGGAAGAAGTAAGAGAGCTCTCTGGGTCCCTTTTATAAGGGCACTCATCCCATTCATGAGGGCTCTGCCCCCATGACCTAATCATTTTCCAATGTTCCCACCTTCTAATATCGTCCCCTTGGGCATTGGGTTTCAGCATATGATTTTTAGAGGGTCACAAACATTCAGTTGATGGCACTGGCATTCTCTATTTATGTGATGGACACTCCCTCTAGAGGCCAGAGACCATTCTTAGTCATTTCATATCCCCACTATTGGCACAATCTATTACACACTCATTAAATGCCAAACTGAGCTGTTAAGCAGAGTCTATTATGTTGTAGAATTCATGGATCTCCATGGGAAAGTGAAAGTTTCTGAGTATATGAAGGGAAAATTGCAATGTGGTTATTTCTATACAGGTTCAGTTTGGTTTTTTTTGGCTGAACACTTTATTTGCTTTGAGCTGGGAAAGGAAACCCTAATCTGGTAAAACTTAATGAAACTATTTGGTCTATAATCCTTATTGCACTATTTTTCTCCTACATAAGTTAATTTTTTAAATATTCAGATTCTGTGACTAATATTTAGTAAATTGCCTTTACTTCCTAGTCAGAGTTCTTTGAATCACAAGTAAGAGAAACCCAAGCGAAGTAACCTAGGATGAAACAGAGGCTTTATTGTAAAACGCAGGGCTATTTCATAGATCCCAAGGCAGGATACACACTCAGGTTCACAAGCGACTGGCACCAGGAACCAGAAATCTACCAGAAACTAACTGCTTTGTCTCCCCCAGGCTACTAGGCCATTATCTACCTTTGATTTTCTAGGCCTAGCTGCTTCCCTTTCTCTCTCTGCAAATGGGCTCCTTGGCCTCTACAGATATGTCATGTGAGGGGATGATGACCACACCAAAATAGTAGCCTCAGAAACCCATTTACAGGGCCATGCATTTGCATATCAATAGGTACTCTGCCGGGTCTGTCTCAATTTCCCAGAAAACAGCAACCGAGCTTAAATTAGATTCCCATTCTTGGTCCATCAGCTGTGACCAGGAAACAGTGGCTATCACATAGAACAAATGCACAGAATCAACCGCACAGAAATCAACTCTGTGGACAGGTGGGAGGAGCAGTTCTTGGAGGCAGGAAGTGGAGGCAAACATACCAGAGCATTTGGGTGACAATATCCCAGAGAACAAAGACTTTGTAACTTTAATGTGAAATTAATGTAACTGTTAAATCGCATATAGGAATATCATGGCCTTCACATTTACAAACTGGTGCCCTTTGCATGTGAATATGGACACTTGGCCCTCCACATCAATCAACCAGCTGATCTAATTCAACCAACTGCAGATCAAAAACATTAAGAAAAAGGCCAGGCGTGGTGGCTCATGCCACCTTTGGGAGGCCAAGTCAAGTGGATCACTTCAGGTCAGAAGTTCGAGACCAGCCTGGCCAACATGGTGAAAATCCACCTCTACTAAAAATACAAAAATTAGCTGGGAGTAGTGGCGTGCACCTGTAATCCTAGCTACTGGAAAGACTGAGGCACAGGAATCACTTTAACCCAGGAGGCAGAGGTTACAGTGCAGACCATGCCACTGCACTCCAGCCTGGGTAACAGAGCAAGACTTTGTCTCAAAAAAAAAAAAAAAAAAAATCCAAAATAACAATACATCAGTTAAAAAAAATACAAACACAAATATAGTATAACAACTATTCACATAGCATTCAGATTGCATTAGGTATTATCTTTTTCCTTTCTTTATTTTTTTAAAATTTCTTTATTTTTGAGACAGGGTCTCTCTCAATCACCCAGTCTGGAGTACGGTGGTACAATCATGGCTCATGGCAGCCTCGAACTCCTAGGCTCAAGGGATCCTCCAACCTCAGCCTCCTGAGAAGCTAGGACTACAGGTGCAAGCCAACACACACAGCTAATTTTTAAATGTTTTTGTAGACACAGGATCTGGCTTTGTTGCCCAGGTTGGTCTTGAACTCCTTGTCTGAAGTGATCCTCCTGCCTCAGCCTCCCAAAGTGCTGGGATTACAGGCATGAGCCATGGTGACTGGCCTGTATTAGGCATTATAAGTAATTTAGAGACAATTTAAAGTATGCAGAAGGATGTAGATAGGTTATATGCAAATACTACACCATTTTATATTAGGGACTTAAGCATCAGGGATTTGGGTGTCCATGGGGGTCCTGGAACCAGTCCCCCCATGGACACTATATTAGTCAAGGTTCTCTAGAGGGGCAGAACTAATAGAATACATATATATATAGGAATTTATTAAGTGTTAACTCACATGATCACAATGTCCCACAATAGGCCATCTTCATGCTGAGGAGCAAGAAGAGCCAGTCCAAGTCTCCAAACTGAAGAACTTGGAGTCCAATGTTCGAGGGCAAGAAGCATCTAGCACGGGAGAAAGATGTAGGCTGGGAGGCTAGGCCAGTCTCGTTTTTTCACATTTTTCTGCCTGCTTTATATTCTAGCCATGCTGGTGACTGGTTAGATGGTGCCCACCCAGATTAGAGGTGGGTCTGCCTTTCCCAGCTCACTAATTCAAATCTTCTTCGGCAACGCCCTCACAGACACACCTAGGATCAATACTTTGCATCCTTCATTCCAATCAAGTTGACATTCAGTATTAACCATTACAGATACCGAGGGAACAACTTCTCATATTCTCATATAGCAACTTAAAATAGCCCACATTAGCTCAGTGGCTTTAGTGTTTCCCTTATGCAAGCAAGATGATATGGCTACTTTGAGAATAGTTATCAAAGTAACTAGAAAGTTAATTAATGAGATAAATAAAAACAGAACTTAGATTTTGCTTGGTGGCTAAATCGTGCTCAGCTTGCAAATTAGGCCATTTGAAAGGGGCATCCATTTATTCAGGCCACTAGGGCACCATTTAAGAAATTATTATTCTGGTAAATGAGGGTAAATAGGACCCTAGTGACCGAAAAGTTGAGGTTGTTTCCAAAAGCACTAATTTGTACCCAGGGAGTACAAAGAAGAATCTGGGTGGAATAAATAGCTGGATAAATAATGCAAAAGCAGAGAGTCTGGGCCAAGGTGGAACCCTATTTGAAAGATTAGGTACTGATGGTAAGTTTTAAAGTGTCTTTTACAGAAAGATGATAATAGCAAATTGATTGAGGCAGTGCTTTGACATTTGGGTGTCACTATATAGGTCATGTATCCTATGAATTCACAGATCAATTCACAGCTGAAGCTAAGTTTGGGACTGAAACCAAAACATGGCAATGTGAGCTTTGGGCAAGAGGAGCAGGCTCCTATTCTCACACGGTTCCTGGTATCGATGCTTGCGGCAACGTGCCCTCCTCCCTGCTTATCTAAAGCTGATCCTTCCACTGTGACACATATATTGTTAGTGCAAGGGTTTTGTTTTGTTTTCTTACATCCACATGGGTGATTTTGTACACAGAAAGTTATTTTATTTAAAATTAACATTCAAATTGTTCAAAATCTAATTATTTCTTTAGTTTTCAAGAAGTCACAGTTGTTTTTTGTTTTCTGTTTTTAGATGGGGTCTCACTCTGCCACCCAGGCTGGAGTGCAGTGGTACGATCATAGATTACTGCAGTCTTGACCTCAGGGACCCAAGTGACTCTCCCACCTCAGTCTCCAAGTAGCTGGGACCACAGGCATGCACTACCATGCCCAACTAATTACTTATTTTTTCATTTTTTTTGTAAAGATAGAGTTTTCCTGTGTTGCCTAGGCTGGTCTTGAACCCCTGGGCTCAAACAGTCCTCCCACCTTGGCCTCCCAAAGTGCTAGGATTTCAGGCATGAGTCATTGCATTCAGTCAGAAGTCATGGTTTTAAAAGCATATAAGACTCCTTATAAATATAGACAATTTCAACACTTACTTTAAAGAAAAAATGTTAATTTAATTGGGTAAATTTCCTTAAATATTTCCAACTATATTTATACATTTAACATATTTAATTTTTCCTTCAAGTACTGCTTAAACAAACAAAACTTTCCCATTTTCTTAGGTAAGTATATATCTAATAAGTTAAAACAATAATATTTCAACTTAAAATCATGAGCTAAATCAATTGCTCAATTACACACTTGGCTGAGAATTACAAAGCTAAAGTATTACTTTAATAGGCCAAATTCTCTTAAATGTTTCCATATCAAATATGTACAGTTTCTTTAACCCCAAAATATTCATGTATAGGTGTAATTTCTCCTAAACATTCCTGTACTTAATGCTCTCTGAGGTTGAAAGATGCTTACTCACCAAGGAAAAGATTATGTCATTCCACATTCTTTGCAGAACAACCAGAGGTTTTAGCCAGGACATTAGGCCTAACTGCAGACCTCCAGGATGGCTTTCCTCACAACCCTGACCTTTGTCGAAATCCCTTTTGTAATTTCTATAGTTTTTCATGCCATACCTTAAAAGGGGCATGGTCACTTACAGGGCTGACTTATTCAGGATTAGGCAGAAGGGCATAGTGTCTAGAGCCTACGATACTTTCAGATGCCCACAAATGTGTTTTAATTTTCATTTCTTTTAAAATCAGGACAAAAATTAATAAAATAATAATGCACATATAACATTGAATCCATTTGGATTATGTTTATCTGTATACCAATGCAGTGGTAAAATATAATTTCTAATTCATTTTCCCACAAAGGCAAAAGTGCCCAGAGCCCATGAGAGTCATAATGTGGCCCTGGTCACTTAGCCCACATCCCTGAGTGTGAATCCTATCACGACCTAATTCTTAAAGCAACTTACAGAACTCTGATACCCCACTTAGACTGACCCATTGTGCCAATGCACTTTGCATTTCTTTGGCTCTATATACTTATGTATCTGAATTCATAGAATTCTGAATTCCTTCAAAATTTTTGCTATTTGAAGGGCATACAATCCTTATATATGTTAAGATGCTATCCAATTAGCAAAAAATTCAACAGTCATTTCATAAAGGAACCTATTCAAATGGCAAATAAGCACATAAGGAACATTATTAGTCATCATAGAAATGAAAATTAAAACCACAGTGAGGTGGATTATACACCCACCAGAATGGCTACAATTTTAAAAACTGGCAACACGAAGTGTTAGTCTAATGGAACCACGAGAGCTCTCATACATTGTTCATGGGAGTGTAAAATGACACAACCACTTTGGAAAAACTTTTGGCAGTTTCATACCAATCCTATGACCCAGAAGTTCCACTCCTGGTTATTTACCCTTGAGAAATGAAAACATAGCTCTACACAAAGAGTGAGATAAGAATGTTCCTAGCAGCTTTATTCATAACACCACAAGTTGGCAACAACCTCACATGCTCATCAATAGGAAAACAGATAAACAAGCTACGATATATTCATGCAACGGAAACTACTTAGAAAAAAAATGAATGAACTCAGATACATGCAATAGCCTGAATTAATTTCGAAACACATTGTGCTGAGTAAAAAGAACTTAACACAAAGAGTATGTAACCTGTGATTCTTCTTCCTCTTCAAGTTCTAGAGCAAGCTAAACTAATTTATGATGGACAAAGTCAGAACAGTGCTTGCCTCTGGGTATGGGGGTGGGGATTTACTGGGAAAGGGCTCGAAGGGACTTTCTGGAGTGATAGACGTTTGGGTTTATGAATTTGTCAAAACTCATCCAATGTTACACTCAAGATTTGTGCATTTTATTGCAGGTAAATAATACCTAAAAGCAAAAAAAGCCATAAACAAATGTTGAACTCTAGTTAATAATATGAATGTTGAATTTTTTTTTTTTTTTTCTTTTCTTAGAGATAGGGTCTCACTCTGTCACCCAGGCTGGAGTGCAGTGGTGCAATCAGAGCTCACTCTAACCTTGAACTCCTAGGCTCAAGCAATCCTCCCACCTCAACCTCCCAAAGGGCTGGGATTATGATTACAGTCAAATGGAGCAAGAACCCTCTCTTAGGAGCCTGTGAGCTTCCAAACACGGAAATAAAGGAAAATCCTGAGTGCCTTGAAAGGAAATTCCAGGCACCTAGCTAGCCCTGAGAAGGAAATAAGCAACTTGACAAGCAGAAGGTAACAGTAGCCTAAAACAATAGACAAGGAAATTAGAGTCAGATGCTTGGTTCCTGTATAGAAACTAAAGATAACAACTTTTTTTCTTTTCTTTTCTTTCTTTCTTTTTTTTTTTGAGACAGGGTCTCATGCTGTTGCCGAGGCTAGAGTGTAGTGGCACAATCTCAGCTCACTGCAGCCTCTGCTTCCCGGGCTCAAGCAATTCTCCTGTCTCAGCCTCCCAAGTAGCTGGGATTACAGGTGTGCACCACCAGGCCTGGCTAGTTTTTGCATTTTTAGTAGAGAGGGGATTTTGCCATGTTCCCCAGGCTGGTCTTAAACTCCTGAGCTCAGGCAATCCACCCACCTCGGCCTCCCAAAGTGCTGGGCCTGGCCCTAAATACGATGTCTTAACTTATCCCTGAGTTGTTTTTCAAAAACCTGGATCTCCACCAAATGGATCCACTGACACATCGACCTCAGATAAGCAGGAACTGAAGACTGAATTCTGAGCACCGTTCTTTGTTCTAAATTTCTTCCTGAGGGGCCTGGAGGGAGTTGCACCCATAAACCAGAGCTAACATTATTTTCTGCTGATCCCAAATTTTTAAACAAAGCTTCCCTTCCGGCCAGGCGTGCTGGCTCACGCTCGTAATCCCAACACTTTGGGAGGCTGAGGTGGGCGGATTGCCTGAGCTCAGGAATTCGAGACCAACCTGGGCAACATGGCAAAATCCTATCTGTACCAAAAAATACAAAAATTAGCTGGGCATGGTGGCACATGCCTGTAATCCCAACTACTCAGGAGGCTGAGGCAGGAAGGAAAATTGCTTCGACTCAGGAGGTGGAGGCTGCTGTGAGCCCAGAACGTGCCACTGCATTCCAGCCTGGGTGACACAGTGAGACTCTGTCCACCACTCCCACCCTACCCCCCCAAAAAAGCTTCCCTTCCTCAACCAATTGCAAATCAGAAAATCTTTGAATCTACCTCTGACCTCTAAGCCCCATCCACCCTTCAAGATATCCCACCCTTTTAAGGCAAAACCAGTGGGTCACCTTCATGTATTGAGTTACAATTTTGCCTATAACTTCTGCTTTCCTGAAATTTACCCTGTCTTTAAAAACTCTTACCTTGAAGCCACCCAGGAGGTCAGGATTTAAGCATTCGCCGCCTGATCCTCCCTGAAAATAAATGTCTTCCTTACTTTAAAAAAAATTTTTTTTTAATATAGAGATAGAGGTCTTGCTATGTTGTCCAGGGTGGTCTCAAATTCCCGGCCTCAAGCGATCCTCCCACCTCAGCTTCCCAAAGTCCTAGGATTACAGGCATGAGCCACCACACCTGGCCCACATCTTCCTTTCTACAGCTGTAAAACCTCAGTGTGGATATCTGGTTTTACTGCTCCAGGCAAGCGAACTCCCTTTGGTTCTCTTTTTTTTTCATGCTTTTTTGAGATAGGGTCCCATTCTGTCACCCAAGCTGGAGTGCAGTGGCTCACTGCAGCCTCAACCTCCTGGGCTCAAGTGATCCTCCCCGCTCAGCCTCACAAGTAGCTGGGACTACAATCACATGCCATCATGACCAGCTATTTTTTTTTTTTTCTGTAGAGACAGGGTCTTGCTATGTTGCCCAGACTTGTCTCAAACTCCTAGTCTCAAATGATCCTGCTGCCTTGGCCTCCCAAAGTGTTGATTACAGGTGTGAGCCACCACACCTGCCCCCAGTTCGGTTGTGTAACAACAGACATGAGCCACTGCACCGGCCTGAATGTTGCAGTCTTTAAGGGTAAAGTATACTAAGGTCTACAGCTTATACATATTGGAATATTTCAAAAAATAAGATAGTCAACAAATAATTTAAATAGGTAGTTCCCCCAAAGAAGAATGGCCAATAAGCACATGAAAGGATCAGCATCATTTGTTGTTAGGGAAATGTAAATCAAAACCACAATAAGATATCAACTTGGTAAAAGAGTTCAGAACATAACGCACCAAAATATACCACTTTTGCATACTGATTATTTTGAACTAAAAACACTTGAGTAACAGCAGATGTAGGAATTCTCTGATCTCACCTTTTTTCACCAAATAGCAGATCCTAAAGTTTCCTATGAGAAAGGTGCTCTCCTTGTACCAGGAAGAAAAGAACATTCTTATGACCAGAAACTAAGAGTTACCCTGAAAAGGATCTGTACAACTCTGAACATACTAAAATAGCTTTTATTTTCCACTATTTTACCCATGTTTCCTAGTCTCTACACCACAATTTACTGCTCTAGCCAGAGCCCCCTTGTCTGGTTGCATCCCCACTAATTTAGTACCCTTTGTGGACAAAGGCATGTAAGCTTTAGGGCCCAATGGCTTCTTTGGGTCTTCAATATCCTTGTGAAGAATCCCATGTACATGTAAACATATTGAATGAATTTATATGCTTTTCTCCTATTGATCTATCTTATGTCAGTTTAATTATTAGGCCTGGTCACAGAACCTAAGTGGGTAGAAGAAAATTTTTCTTTCCCTACAATGGCTATAATTTAAAAAGACACATGATAATAAGTGTTGGTGAGGATGTGGAGAAAATAGAACCGTCATATATTGCTGATGGGATTGCAATATGGTATAGTCACTGTAGAAAACAGGTTGATAGGGTTGATAGTTCTTCAAAATGTTAAATGTAGAGTTATCATATGACTCAGCAATTCCACTCCTAGGTATATATCCAAAAGAACTGAAAATCTTGTACATAGGATTATTACATGTAATAGCCAAAGAGCAGAAGCAGCACAAATTTCCATCAACTGATAAACTGACAAATACAAGTGGTATATCCATATAAATGGAATATTATTCAGCCACAAAAAGGAATAAAGTACTAGTTTATGCTATAACATTAGAAGAACCTTGAAAACATTGTGCAAAGTGAAAGAAGTGAGACACAAAAGGATACATATTCTATGAAATGTCCATAATGGCAAATCCATAAAGACAGAAGGTAGATAGCAAGTAAGAGTTACTTCTAATGGACATGGAGTTTCTCTCTGGAGTGATGAGAGTGTTCTGGAATTAGATAGTATTGATGGTTGCACAACCTTGTGAATATACTAAAACCCCTGAATTGTACACTTTAAAAGGGTGAATTTATGATACGAAAATTGTATCTCAATTAAAAAATAAGATGGATTGATGAATAGAGAGAGGGATGATTGAATGGATAGACACATAGTTAATTGTAGAATCTAGGTGGTGGTTACAAACTTTTATGTATGTTTGCAATTTTTATTATAAGAGGATAGAAATGATAGAAAAATTAAAATGTTTCCCTGTTCCACAGGGTTGTGTCTGAGTTCTGGGGCACTTGCACAGTGCTGAGGTGTGATGCATGTCAGGAGTGAGGCCAGGAGCAGGCAGATGACAGGAGGAAGTGATCTTCCACTCATCTGTCCACCCAGGTATCACCTGGAACATCTATTGGTCCACCTGCCCCTGGGTCATCTGCAAGTCCTTTCCGTCAATTGCAGCTTCATCACTATTTTGCAATATGTGATGTGAAAATGTTTCATTGTATCTGAAATTCATTTACTTTATCACAGAAAATTTCATCATTGTCTTTTTTATGGTTTGATTCTGGGTCAACACTACCTTTCTCATGAAAGAAAGCAATTGCTGTGAGATTCTTTTAATAAATACAACTGTTAAAATTTTTTAAATTGTTTATTACCTACTTGCATGAGCAAAGTTTTTGTTAGGAATTTGAAGAGACTATTGAAAGTCATTAATTAAGATGGCGCGGACAGACATTTCAAATACACTGGGGTTGGAACAGTTTGGAAGGCTCAGAAGAAGACAGGAAAATGTGGCAAAGTTTGGAACTTTCCAGAGACCTGGAGGGCCCAGAAGACAGGAAGATGTGGGAAAGTTTGGAACTTCCTAGAGACTAGTTAAATGGCTTTGACCAAAATGCTCATAATAATATGGACAATGAAGTCTAGGCTGAGGTGGTCTCAGATAGAGATGAGGAACTTGTTGGGAACTGGAATACAGGTCTTCTTGCTATGCTTTAGCAAAGAGACTGGCAGCATTTTGCCCCTGCCCTAGAGATCTGTGAAACTTTGAACTTGAAAGAGATGATTTAGGGTATCTGGAGGAAGAAATTTCTAAGTGGCAAAGCATTCAAGAGGAAGCAGAGCATAAAAGTTTGGAAAATTTGCAGCTTGATAATGCAATAGAAAAGAAAAACCAATTTTCTGGGGAGAAATGTAAGCCTGCTGCAGGAATTTGCGTAAGTAACAAGGAATTGAATATTAATCACCAGGATAATGGGGAAAATGTCTCTAGGGCATGTCAGAGACTTTCAAGGCAGCTCCTCCCATCACAGGCCTGGAGGACCAGGAGGGAAAAATGGTTTCATGGGCTGGGCCCAGGGGCCTCTTGCTGTGTGCAGCCTAGGGACTTGGTGTCCTGCATCCCAGCAGCTCCAGCTGTGGCTAAAAGTGCTCAAGGTACAGCTCAAGCTGTGGCTTCAGAAGGTGCAAGTCCCAAGCCTTGGCAGCTTCCACATGGTGTTGAGCCTGCAGGTGCACAGAAGTCAATAATTGAGGTTTGGAAACCTCTGCCTAGATTTTAGAGGATGTGTGGAAATGCCTAGATGTCCAGGCAGAAGTTTGCTGCAGTGGCAGAGCCCTCATGGAGAGCCTCTTCTAGGGCAGTGCAGAAAGGAAATATGGAGTTGTAGCCCCTACACAGAGTCCCCACTGGGGCACTGCCTAGTGGAGCTGTCAGAAGAGTGCCACTGTCTTCCAGACCCCAGAATGGTAGATCCACCAACAGCTTGCACTATGCACCTGAAAAAGCAGCAGGCACTCAACACCAACCCATGAAAGCAGCCAGGAGCGGGGCTGTACACTGCAAAGCCACAGGGGTGGAGATGCCCAAGGCTGTGGGAGCCCACCTCTTGCATCAGCATGATCTGGATTTGAGACATGGAGTCAAAAGAGATCATTTTGGAACTTTAGGGTTCAATGACTTCCCCGTTAACTTTCAGACTTGTATAGGGCATGTAGCCTCTCTGTTTTGGTCAGTTTCTCCCATTTGGGATGGATGTATTTATCCAGTGCCTGTACCCCTATTTTATCTAGGAAGTAACTTACTTGCTTTTGATTTTACAAGCTCAGAGGTGGAAGGGTCTTACCTTGTCTCAGATCAGACTTTGGATTTTGACTTTTGGGTTAATGCTGAAATGAGTTAAGACTTTGGAGAACTGTTGGGAAGGCATAGTTGTGTTTTGAAATGTGAAAAAGATGAGATTTGGGAGATCGGGGTGGAATGATATAGCCTGGCTCTGTGTCTCCACCTAAATCTCATTTTGAATTGTAATCCCCATATGTTGGGGGAGCTACCTCATGGGAGGTGATTCGATCATGGGGACGGTCCCCCATGCCATTCTCATGACAGGGAGTGAGTTCTCACAAGATCTGATGGTTTTATAAGGTGCTTTTCCCAACTTCATTCTGCACTTCTCCCTCCTGCCACCACGTGAAGAAGGACATGTTTACTTCCCCTTCCACTATGATTGTAAGTTTCCTGAGGCCTCCCCAGTCATGCAGAACTGGGAATCAATTAAACCACTGTTTTTAAAAAATAAATTACCCAGTCTCAGATACGTCCTTATAGCAGCATGAGAATGGACTAATACAGGGCTCTTTTCAAACTGATGTCTTATCCTTCTTAGTGCATCATACTAGATTCTGTTCAGACATGTTATAACAAGTTAGTAGGAGTTTATTTTGGTACAAAAAATTCAAAATCCATGCATAGTTTTTACATAATACATATTTTCCATGAATGTTTTGAAGACCCTTTATATATACCACATTTTCTCCATTCGTCCATCTATAGACTGTTGGGTGGTTTCTAAATATACTAACTTTTTTTTTTTTTTTTTTTTTTTTTGAGACAGAGTCTCACTTTGTCACCCAGGTTGGAGTGCAATGGCTCAATCTCGGCTCACTGCAACCTCCCCCTCCCAGGTTCAAGCGATTCTCCTGCCTTAGCCTCCCAAGTAGCTGGGATTACAGGCACCCACCACCACACCTAGCTAATTTTTTGTATTTTTAGTAGAGAGGAGGTTTCACCATGTTAGCCAGGATAGTCTTGATCTCCTGACCTCATGATCCACCCGCCTCAGCCTCCCAAAGTGCTGGGATTACAGGCGTGAACCACCATACCCGGCCTAAATATACTAACTTTTTAAAAAGAACATGTGGTCACTTTATAAACAGAAATAAAACAAAGCTATTTCCTTTTTGGAAAAAGATAAAACATGCTTCCTCACAAAGCACAGGTAACAAAGGGGAAAAAAAAAAAAACAGAAGTACATAGGTCTTTAACTTTGTTGATCAGCCCCTTCTGCAGGACTCCTGGGAAGTTAATCTACCATGGCGGGTTGGGGAGGAAAGACTGTCCCGAATCCCAAAATCCATGAAGAAATAAGGGTTTGGACTAGTTTTCTAACATAAAATCTAGCAAACCACCTGGAAGCTGAAACTTATTCTAATTTGACCCTTTCACTTTGAATATTGTATTCTGCCTGCTGGCTACTCACCATACTCTCTTCTCTCCCATTTGACACAAACAAACCCATCCAGACAGTCACTGACTTTCACACATGCTGCAATGTGTATGACTGAGGAGTCTGTGAAAGTTTTCCATACTGTAAGGAGGACTCTGTCTCCAAAGAGCTAACACCATTGTAAAATTCCCAGTCGCATCTCACCTTTTAGATAAATCTGATGGTGTATTTCTACCATTGTTTTTTAACGGCCATACAAGTTTTTAAAAAATGTTTTATTACAGACAATTTCAAATATATACAAAAGTAATAAGCAGAATGGCATAACACAGCCCAATTTCATTTATATTTTACTATGTAACAAGTTACTCCAAATCCGTGATATAAATCAAGAGCCATTATGCTCACAGATTCTGAAGATCAGGATTTGAATAGTACATGGTAGAGATGGCTTCTTTATGCTCCATGATGTCTGGGCTTCCACTGGAAAGACTAGAAATGCTAGTGTAACTTGAATCACTGGGACCAGAATCATCTGGAAGTTTCTTCAGTCTTATGTCTGGTTCCTGGGTGGGATAACTTGAGGCTGGGCTTGGTTGGGACTATGGGCTGGAACATCCACACATGGTTTGTCCATTTGACTTGAGCTTCTCTCTTCCTTAAATAACTTTTTTCTTTAAAATAACTTTTTTCTTTTTTCCCTTTTTTTTTTCTTTTTTTCTTTTTTCTGTTTTTTTTCAAGACATGTGTTCTTGCTATGTTGCCCAGGCTGCTCTTGAACTCCTGGGCTCAAGTGATCCTCCTGCCTTGGCCTTTCAAAGTGTTGGGATTATAGGCATGAGCCACCACGCTCAGCACGATTTGAGCTTCTCATAATATGGCAGCTGGGTTCCCAGACAGAGTATCCTAAAAAGAAGTGTCTGGATAATAAGCATGCCAAGAGAATCAAGGTGGGAGCTGCATGGCCTTTTATAGACTGGCCTCAGATGTCACACTGTGTTATTTGTTTTACTTTATTGATTAAAGCCTGCCTAATATTCACAGGGAAAGGGCATAGATCCTTGCCTTTCTATGGGATGATGGAAAAGTCAAATTACAGATGAACATGGATGGAAAACATTATTGCTACATTTAAAAAATAAAATCTGCCACACCCATCATGTACCCATCACCCAGCTTCAATAACTGTTCACTCAGAGTCAATCTTGTTTTATCCATACCTGTACCTACTCCCTTTCTCCCTTGGAAGTTATGTTGAAGCCAATTCTAAACATCATGTCAGTTTACCTATAAATACTTCAGCAGATATCTCTGAAAGACAAGCATACTTGAATAGCCACAATGCCAATTTTCTATCCTTAAAAAATTAACAATAACTTGTTTAATATCATTCAGTATCCAGTCCATGTTTCCTTGATTGCCTCATAAATGATTTTTAATAAGGTTTATTTGTTTGAGTTGGTATTGAAATAAGGTTATTTCTAGCATTCTTGAATAGGTTCTTTAGTATGAGTTTTTCTTCAGAAATGAAAACACATTTCACTTCTGTTTTAAATCTTGAGTATCAGACTGAGGATAAAGAATTGTCTATCCTAGCACACTTAATGCTTTTCCACCTGGTTGCAAATGAAGTAAGTTAATGAGACTCATGTTTCTTATCAATAGCATTTTCCATTTTCTATTCATTTTATAAAAGAATGACAAAGTCTAATACGATATTCAAACAATTGAACAATCATGCCTATCTTAGTCTGTTTTATGCTGCTATAACAGCATACCCGAGACTGAGTAATTTATAATGAATAGAAATTGATTTCTCACAATTCTGGAGGTTGAGTAGTCCAAGACTGAGAAGCCCACATCTGGCGAGGGCATTTTTTGTTGCATCGTCCTATGGCGGGAGGTAGAAGGAGAGGGTGAGAGAATGATTAAAGGGAGTTCTACTTGTTCTTTTATAACAAGTCCACTCCTACAATAACAGCATTAATCGATTAATAGTCTAATCACCTTAAAGTCCCCACCTCCTAATAGTTACAATGGTGATTAAATTTCAACGTGTGTTTTTTTGAGGACACATTCAAACCATAGCAATGCCTGGATCAACTACTCAATTAAAGTTGTAAAAACAATTGCCTATCCAGTTCTTTGGCCACTCCAACAGGCACCTTGGCTGAATCTGGATGCTAAGGGTAGCCACTACAAGGCCTTAGTCACCAGTGATAAAGGAGATCTTTCACCAGCAGTGTTTCCTACACAGTCCACTTCCCTTATTAGCTCCTTATTTGGAGTCCACAAAACCAAAGGTATTTTTGCCCTACTTCAAAGCACATATTTCTTGAGAGGGCCAAAAAACTGACATCTAGCCAAAAGCCAAGCACACAGCAGAAATCTAGTCTACACATAATATCAGGATAGGACACTTTCTCCTAATCTACCCACCCCAACCACTTCTTTATGTTCAACGCACTTAGTAGAATTCTTCCATCTATGCTGTGATGTTATGATATATATTGGTTTTCATTCAAGATTCCTGGCTTGTAACTCTGATAGCCCCTCTTAGAGTCTTTTGTTGTAATGTTGGGTGCGTTAGGCTTCAGGGGCAGGCCTCTGACCTTCTCCTGCCCTCTTTTCACCTGCCCCAAGGAAGGACTCTAATTTTTCATAATATGGTTTGGATCTATGCCCCCACCCAAATCTCAGGTCAGATTGTAATCCCCAGTGTTGGAGGTGGTGGCTGGTGGGAGGTGATTGGATCACGGGGCAGTTTCTTATGAGTTGGTTATCACGATCCCCTCAGTGCTGTTTTCATGATAGTGAGTGAGTTCTCCTGAGATCTTGTTATTTAAAAGTCTGTAACTCCTCACCAATCTCTCTCTTCCTCCTACTCCAGCCATGTGAAGTGCCTCGCTCCCCCTTTGCCTTCTGCCATGATTGTAAGTTCCCTGGGTCCTCCCCGGAAGCTGATGCTGCTATGCTTCCTGTACAGCCTACAGAACCACGAGACCATCGAACCTCTTTTCTTTATAAATTACTGAGTCTCAGGTGTTTCTTTTTCCTTTTATTTTCTTTTTCATTCTTAGGTATTTCTTTATAGCAGTGTAAGAATGGACTAATACATTCTGCCTTTCTGATTGTGGGTGTTAAGACCCTCTCCAGAGAGACTTCTGCAGTATACCTTGGGGGAGGGAATCCTGACATCATGAAGTTTCCATAAACACCCAAGAGGACTGTGTTCAGGGAGCTTTCAGATAGCTAAATATGTGAGGGTTCCTGGAGGGTGGCGCCCAGGGAGGGCGTGGAAGCTCTGACCCCTTCCCCGTACTTCACCCTACATATCTCTTCATCTGTATCCTTTGTAATATCCTTTATAATAAACCAATAAATGTAAGTAAGTATTTTCCTGAGTCCTGTGAGCCACTTCAGCAAATTAGTCAAATCCAAAAAGGGGGCCATGGAAACCCCAACTTGAAGCCGGTTGGTGAGAAGTTTCAGAGGCCCAGACCTGGAACTCGTGTGGAAGGGTGAGGCAGTCTTGGGGACTGAGCTCTCAACTTGTGGAATCTCACACTATCTCCAGGTAGATAGCATCAGAACCGAATTAAAGAACACTCAGCTGGTGTCTGCTCTTGGTGTGGGGAGGAAAACCACACACACCTGTGGTCACAGAAGTGGTCTTATGCTGATGATTGTTGTGGTTTGAGAGTAGAAGAAAAAGCACAGTTAGAGAGAGAGTTTTCCCTACACACATATGCCCTGTGTTTATACTGTATATACCATTTACAGAGCCTGAGGGCAACATAAATAATGTCCCCCTCAATTCACTTTATTATGCTTTTTTTGTAATGAGTATAATTAACATCTTGCAGGGCCTTCATATGCCAGAGACAGGTGACCAAACTCGGGCAGTCAGCCCTTTAGGGACTTTTGAATAACCCCTCAGCCTACAGGATAATAATCTGTCTGGTTAGAGTGTGTGGTCACTGAGTTTATTAGTTCTTGCTCTAGGGACGCTTCCTGCTTTCTCTGGCATCCTCTAGTTCACTTGCTGATACCCAGTACCCAATTGCCCACAGGCACAGAGAGAAATATATATTAACTGTGTGTGTGTGTTTATAAGCTTGTGTGTATAAGCTTATGTGTATATATGTGTATGTAGGCATATATAGAAGCATAATTTAAAAAATAGAAACTCTATATCTATAGAGAAATGCACATCCATGTTCTATGACAGGCATCTATATAGCAGAGGAAACAGAACATTTATAGCTTGCCCTTTAAAAATACGAATCTGAGGCCGAGCATGATGGCTCATACCTGTAATCCCAGTACTTTGGGAGGCCAAGGCAGGCAGATTGCTTGAGTCCAAGAGTTCAAGACCAGCCTGGGCAACATGGCAAGACCATGTCTCTACAAAAAAAACACAAAAATTAGCCAGGTGTGGTAGCATATGCCTGTGGTCACAGCTATTCTGGAGGCTGTGGCAGGAGGACCATTTCATTAATCTGATCCTATCACAGCACCTCTTGAAGCCCTTTCAATGGCTTCTCATTGCTCTAAAAGTACTGCAAGGCTCAGCAATGTTTGTTCCTATATCCCCAGCTGCCCCCTTGTTCTCGCTGATCCAGACACCCCAGCCTTCTCTCAGTCCCCTCACTCTCCATGCTCTCATACACCACAGGACCTTTCCACAGGCCATTCCATTAGCCTTGAATGATTTCCCTCTACCTAGTTGTCTACTCACCTTTCAAATCTTAAGTGTCACATCCTTAATAGCCCCATTCCCCAAATCGAAATTCTCCCTCATACACATGTAAAGCACCATGATCAACTTTGAAGCACCTACCGAACTTGCAATTTCACTTTTGCGTGATATTTTTAAATTTATTATTATTATTACTATTATTATTTTGAAACAGAGTCTCTGTTGCCTAGACTGGAGTGCAATGGCGCTATCTTGGGTCACTGAAACCTCTGCCTCTCGGGCTCAAGCAATACTCCTGACTCAGCCTCCTGAGTAGCTGGGACCATAGGCACATGCCACCACGTCAGCTAATTTTTTGTATTTTGGGGAGAGATGGGGTTTCACTACGTTGCTAATGCTGGTCTTCAACTCTTGGAGTCAAGTGATCCACCTGCCTCAGCAGTGAGATTACAGGTGTGAGCCACCAGCAGCCTGTGATTTTTAAAATACCTTCTACTTCCTCAGTAAAACTTCAGAGCACAGGAACCATCCCTCCTTGCTGCTTACAGTTGCCTAGCTCAGTGCTTGGCACATGGTAGGCACCCAATAACTATTTGAATGAATAGATGAATAAACGAATATGTGAAAGCACCTTGTAGAACACCACGCATGCAACAGATGTTAACTCCCTTCCTTTCACCAAATTTTCAGCAAAAATTTTCGCTTAATTTCTCCTTGCTTTGAAATACAGTTTGATTGGCAAATAATTAAAAGCAAAACTTAACTTTAGAAAGTCATAACCCAGTAACTCAAAACAACACATTTGTAACTATTTATTTGCCTGGAGATAACTACAAATGCCTAAAAGTTTGCCTCCATTCAGAGATTTCTACATTAGAAAAGTCTTAATTTTCTAAACAGACAAGTGATAAGGTTATCATTTTCTGAAAATATCCTGAAATCAGTCTGTTGTTTTACAGGTGTTTGTAATTGTCGACCATGTAAACCTTGTGTGAATCCCTAAAAACCCACTGCCAGTACTGAAAATCAGTCCACAGGCCACATGGAAATGATATCACATTATAATTTTTTTTTGTATTTTTATGCATTTATTTTTTATTTATTAATATTCTTTGAGATAGAGTCTCACTTTTTTGCCCAGGCTGGAGTGCAGTGGCATGATCATGGCTCACTCCAATCTCTATCTCTGGGCTCAAGCAAACTTCCCACCTTAGCCTGTGAAGTAGCTGGTATAACAAGTGCATGCCACCACATCCAGCTAATTCAAAAACTTTTTTTTTTTTTTAAGAGATGGTGTCTTGCTATGTTGCCCTGGCTGGTTTCAAACTCCTGGGCCCAAGCGATTCTCCCTCCTCAGCCTCCCAAAGCACCGGGATTACAGGTATGAGCCACTGCACCTGGCACTGTAATTAATAAAGAGTTGACATAAACTTTCTAGTTCATTTAAAGTTTTTTATCTCTAAATCATTGTCATCACATAATTTGTAAGTCCGTAAATCTGGGTGAGATAGTGGAAAAACTCTGGGCTTGGAATCAGAAAGCTGTAAACCTACTTTACAAGGTTATTGCAAAGATTAAGTGGGGGTAATAATTTTGTTAAAATAATCTCTCGGGCCGGGCGCGGTGGCTCAAGCCTGTAATCCCAGCACTTTGGGAGGCCGAGACGGGCGGATCACGAGGTCAGGAGATTGAGACCATCCTGGTTAACACGGTGAAACCCCGTCTCTACTAAAATACAAAAAACTAGCCGGGCGAGGTGGCGGCGCCTGTAGTCCCAGCTACTCGGGAGGCTGAGGCAGGAGAATGGCGTGAGCCCGGGAGGCAGACCTTGCAGCGAGCTGAGATCTGGCCACTGCACTCCAGCCTGGGTGACAGAGCGAGACTCCGTTTCAAAAAAAAAAAAAAAATAATAATAATAATAATAATCTCTCATCTATTAAACACATACCTCACATTGTAGATGGAGCTAACTCTGTTTCATTATTGTCAATTAATTCTTTTAAAAAAGACTATGGGCCAGGCATGGTGGCTCATACCTGTAATCCCAGCACTTTGGGAGGCCGAAGTGGGTGGATCTCTGAGCTCAGGAGTTTGAGACCAGCCTGGGCAACATGGAGAAACCCCATCTCTACCAAAAATGCAAAAAATTAACAGGGCATAGTGGGGCACACCCTTGGTCCCAGCTACTTGGGAGGCTGAGGTGGGAGCATTGCTTGAGTGTGGGAGGTGGAGGTTTCAGTGAGACAAGATCACACCACTGTATTCCATCCTGGGTGACAGAGTGAGACTCTGCCTCAAACAACAACAA
>NW_016806011.1:160036-198430 GCF_001698545.2 Rhinopithecus bieti | reverse complement strand
CCCCTCCCTTCCCTTCCCTTCCCTTCTTCCCTCCCTCCCTCCCTCTCTTCTTTCTTTTCTTTCTCTCTCTCTCTCTCTCTCTGTCTCTCACTCTCTCGCTCTCTCTCTCTCTCTTTCTTTCTGACAGGGTCTTGCTCTGTCTCCCAGTGTGCAGCAGCGTGATCTCGGCTCACTGCAATCTCTACCTCCCATGTGATTCTTATGTCTCAGTCTCCTAAGTAGCTTGGATTATAGGTCTACACACCACTCCTGGCTACGCCATGTTGCCCAGGCTGGTCTTGACCTCCTGGGCTCTAGTGATCTGCCCGCCTTGGCCTCCCAAAGTGCTGGGATTACATGTGTGAGCCATCATACCCGGCCCCCAGTTTCCATATTAGTAACTCACATGTAGACCACAAGGATGCACTATTTAGAAAACTTGCAATGGTCTACTTTTCAAATCACCAAAATATGTTAAAGAAATTGGTATGACTGTTGACTCACAACAGGAGGCAGGGGCATGGGGTGGGGTGTAAGATTAATATCGTGACAAATGTGGAAAAGAAACTTCTTCTCCTGTTTTTCCAACTCTATCTCTGCTACCATATTATTACACTCTTCTGGTAGTGTGGTGTTTATGTGTGTGTTTTTTTTTCTTATATATACAGTAATTGTAGGATATGAACCTGATTCCAGTTGCAAACTTCACTGAGCTTAGCTTTTAAGTTGCTTAAGAATAGTTGGATCTATGCAAATAATGATAATTATTATTATTTGAAGAGAGTGGCTCACTTTGTCACACAGGCTGGAGTGCAGTGGTGTGATTAAGGATCACTGCAACCTCCACCTCCCAGGCTCAAATAAACCTCCCACCTCAGCCTCCCAAGTAGCTGGGACCACAGGCACGGCCCACCACACTCGGCTAATTTTTTGTATTTTGTGTAGAGATGGGGTTTCATCACGTTGCCCAGGCTGGTCTTGAATTCCTGGGCTCCAGCAATCCTCCCAACTAGGCCTCCCCAAATGCTAGCATCACAGGCATGATGGCATCACTGGCATCACTTACCATGTCTGGCCCGATCTATGCAAATTTTCAAAATAATCAATTTTTATTTGTTGCTTTATTGGTGGTACAATCTCAAGTGGAAAAATCTAAGGGTTTTGGTGTTATTTGCTTACTCAACCAGTATTTATTAGACTCTTACTAAGCACCAAGCATGGTCACATGCCTGAGCTGTGGCTAGCACAGCGTATAAGACAAACTTAATCTCTGTTTTCGTGGAGCGTATAATCTAGTAGATGAAGCCTATGTTGAGCAATATCACAATACTAACAAACTGAGGATGCTATGAGAGTGTCTAACAAATTGAGTGTAACAAATTGAGGATGCTATGACAGTGTGCCATGGGGACTTCAGCTGCCTGGGGATTGAGAGAAAGCTTCCTTGAGGGAAGGTACATTTCAGCTGAGACACACTGCCGTCTGCTCTAGGTTTTGTAACTGCATTCACATCCCGATACTGACACTTCACCCTGTTATTGTCTCAGAGCTTGGGTCTGCAGGTGTAAAACAAGGACAGTATGCACCTTGGCAGGGTTGTGAGAAGGGGAGAGAACACAAGTAAAGCACCTGTATCAGGCATACAGTAGGCACTAAGTGTGCAATGCTTGCTATGATTATACATCATTGTAAGCGTCAAGGGAAAGTTGAAGAAAAGTCTGACCAACAGCGAACGATAAATGCGCAGAGGAGAAATTTGTCAAAGGTTCCAAATTCAGGGGCAGTCCGTACACCACATTTTGTTTGGGGGCTTCAGGTCCTGAGTTCCAGACATTGGAGCAATTAACACTTTAAGACTGCTAAATATTGTCTTCATGAGAAGTTGATAAGGAATTTTGGGTGGTTGATCTCTTTCTAGCAGCACTTTAGCGTATGCTGGGGCCAGATTTTTTCAAGCAAAAGTAAAATACCTAAGAAACTGCCTGGCCAGAGGACAATCAGATTTTGGCTGGCTCAAGTGACAAGCGTTGATAAGCTAGATGGGAGAGGAAAGGATGAATACTCCATTGGAGGTTTTACTCGAGGGTCAGAGGGAGACCCGGAGCCACCAGAATGGGACCTGGAAGTGGGAAACGCTGGGTTCCCACGAGAGCGCGCAGAACACGTGCGTCAGGAAGCCGGGTCCGGGATGCCCAGCGCTGCTCCCCGGGCGCTCCTCCCCAGGCCTCCCGGGCGCTTGGATCCCGGCCATCTCCTCACCCTTCAAGTGGGTGTGGGTGATTTCGTAAGTGAACGTGACCGCCACCAGGGGAAAACGAGCAAGGAAGTAGGAGAGAGCCAGGCAGGCGGGGCGGGGTTCGACTGGGAACAGTGGGAGGGATGCAGAAGAGGAGTGGGAGGGATGGAGGGCGCAGTGGGAGGGGTGAGTAGGCGTAACGGGGCGGAGGAAAGGAGAAAAGGGCGCTGGGGCGCCGCGGGAGGAAGTGCTCGAGCTCTCGACTCTCCGCTGCGCGGCCGCTGGCGGGGGAGCTGCCAGGTGAGCCCAAGATGCTGCTGCGCTCGAAGCCTACGCTGCCGCAGCCGCCGCCGCTGCTGCTGCTGCTCTTGGGGCCGCTGGGTCCCCTCTCCCCGGGGGCCCTGCCCGGACCTGCGCAAGCACAGGACGTCGTGGACCTGGACTTCTTCACCCAGCAGCCGCTGCACCTGGTGAGCCCCTCGTTCCTGTCGGTCACCATCGACGCTAACCTGGCCACGGACCCGCGGTTTCTCATCTTCCTGGGGTAAGCGCCAGACTCCTGGTCCTGTACCCTCTCCTGTCCTCCTGACACCCATGTCTGCCCCGCCAGCCACTCTCCTTTTGCGCGGAAACAACTTCACACCGGAACCTCCCCCGCCTGCCTCTCCCCACCCCACTTCCCGCCTCTCATTCTCCCTCTCCCTCCCTTACTCTCTGACCCCAAACCTCTTTTTGGGGGATATCATTTAAAAAATAGATTTAGGGGTTACAAATGCAATTCTGTTCCATGGGTATATTGCATTGTGGTGACATCTGGGCTCTTAGTGTAACTGTCACCTGAATGGTGTACATTGTATCTAATAGGCAATTTCTCATCCCTCATCCCTCTCCCACCCTCCCACCTTTTGGAGTCTCCAGTGTCTACTATTCCACTAAGTCCGTGTGTACACATTTGTCGCGCCCACTCTAAATGAGCCTTTTTGTTTCATTCATTCTGTAAGTATTGAGTAAGCACCACCTAAGGTCAGGTGTAAGTGGAAATTTGAGAAAAGAAACTGCCCACTTGCCCCAGTACTTCCCTGGCCAGGAGGAGGGAAACCGGGCAGGTGCACCTGGAGGCCTGTGAATGCTTGAATTGCTGTACAGTGTAGGACAAGATTGTGTATAGGCTTCTGTCTTTTAAACTCTGTTAGGTAGATTTCTTTTTCTTTTCTTTCTTTCCTTCCTTCCTTCCTTCCTTCCTTCCTTCCTTCCTTCCTTCCTTCTTTCTTTCTTTCTTTCTTTCTTTTTTTGGCAGCTGAAAAGGGCATCTAGAACAAGAATAAAAATCTAAATATTCAATAAATGAGACCTAGGAGACTACTGCAGTGACTTACAAAGTCCTAATAAAAAGATGTCTGTCCAAAATGGGGCTGCGAAATGTGGTGCTGCCTTATTAGCTCCAAGTTTTGTTCTTGCCTGAGAAAGAAGGAACCTGATGCAGGTTCAAAGCTTCTGCCCTATAGCTGTTAGGGAAAATGGGTAAGTTTAGAACTCAATTTAGAATCCAATCCTTAGCTAGGTGCGGTGCCTGTAATGCCAGCACTTTGGGAGGCCGAGACAAGAGGATTGCTTGAGTCCAGGAGATCAAGACCAGCCTAGGCAATGTGGCAAAGCCCCATCTCTACAAAAAATTTAAAAATCAGCCAGATGTGGTGGCGTGTGCCTGAAGTCCTAGCTACTCAAGAGGCTGACACAGGAGAATCGCTTGAGCCCAGCTGGTCAAAGCTGCAGTGAGCTGAGAGTGAGACTGTGTCTCACAAAAATCATCCATTCCTTGAGGATGTGGTCAAAGGTCATCATAGTCCATTTTCTCTCCAAACATTCCTTGGAGTACAACCCTCCTCATTTCTGCATAATCCTGATATCTTCTATATTTTTGCCTTTTTCTTCATATTTTATAATTTCATATAACTGGCAGACTAAGATCCATGACTCCAAGATGGGGAGCTACAGCAACAATCCCAGGTCTTCTAAGTCTCTTATTTAAGCCCTGGGAGCCTCCAGAGTTGGCCACATCTTGACCAGCCCAGATAGAGGGAAAGATCACCACTATCTCACCTCTGTGTTAAATACCTAGATGCTGTCCTCCCTGAGCCCACACGATAGTTGCCAGTGCTAATTTAATGGGTAGTGTACTGGTTAAGAGATGGGCAGACTGTCCTGGCTTGACTCTCAGCTCTGGCAAAGACAAGTGACTTGGTTTTTCCATGTCTCTTGGCCACACCAACCTTGATTTCTTCCACTGTAAAATGGAATTTCTCAAGCTTGCCTCAAGGATTATTGCCCGAAGATTTGATGATATGGTAAGAGCTTCACAGTGTTTGGCCCATAGTAAGTGTTTGACATTCAAATGAATTGTTTCTTCCTAGGACATGGTGAGCATTTGGTAGCCATTCACCAGTTTTCTGTTTTCTTTGGATCATAGTTAACCTCTGCTTTCCCTTGTGGCACTAGAATTTTCTGGTGGGGAAGAATCCTCACTTTTTGCCCTTCCTTTTAAGGATAGGAAGCTGATACTAGGCAGCAACTAGTTAGGGGATAGGAAGATTACTTCAGAGAAATGCTGAACCACAGGGCTCCAGATCTCAGGACCCTGGTCTTAGCTTGCTGGAGTGTGGGGCGGCAGTGGGGGGTTGGGGAGCGGGGGGGGTTTACTGAAAATGGGTGTGAAGTAGATGTCCATTTACTTAAATGTGAGGACCCAAGGCCTCTTATACTGCTGTAACCAGCATATTCCCCAACCTCTCCCCAAGAAAGGACGATGGGGGTTCACCTCTGGAGTAACAGGTCCAAAAGAAAAAACATACAGTATGACTTCCAGGGTCTGGGCCTGATCATCCAGCAGTCAAGCTCCCTGCAATTGACTGACACCCCTGTAACACGTAGAACTTCCAATCTGCAACTTAGTGAGGATGATACCTTTATTCTTCGTAAATACATCTCTTCACTTCCCAGAGCACCCTTTTTCCCTCCTCCTCTGCACCTTTTTGTTAAAGACTGGAGTATAATGAAATACCAAGAGAGCATAACGTGTGATACATAAAACTTTCTTTCTGGTTTACAAAACAGTTTATTCTTGTCCATATGTGCTTCTCTCCAAGGCTGGCTGCTGTCTAAAAGAGGCAGGAACCCCCTCTCCTCATCTAAGACCTAGCTTCTAAATCGGAGTGTGAGGGTCCGTCTTCCCAGGAGGGGCACAGGGCCCAAGCAGCCCAGCCGTCTCAGAAGACAACACTAAGCTTTGTATGGGTCCACAGTAGAGCAGAGTAAGACGCCTGTTGTTTAATTTATTACAGTTCCTCAAAAGTGAAGATGTGTGGGTGGGATGACAAGAGCTGAGCAGACGAAAGCTGAAGGAATAAGGAAAGAGAGGAGGACACAAACAGCTGACACTTCCTCAGTTCTTGTCATTTGCCAGGCCCTGTTCTAAGCACCTTCTAGGTATTAATCCATTTAGTCTTGGCTACAACACTATGAGGTTGTATCATCCCCATTTTATCATCCCCGTTTTAAACATGAAGAAATGGAGGCTCAGGGAGATTAAGTAACTTGGCCGCCGTTTGAAACTAGACTCTGATCACATGAGATAATAGTGCCCATAAAAAGGGAAAGCAGATTATATTTTTTAAAGGAAAGCGAGTAGGATATGGTAGAAAAAGATTGTTTGGAAAGGAATTGAGAGATTGATATAATGAAAAGAAGTATTCACATGAGAGTAACGGTTTCAGGGCCCAAACCTTCATCTAAGGTACTTCAAAGAGGCCTAAGCAAACTTAGTCATATGGTGTGGTTCTAGCCTCCATGAAGGCAAATACATTGTGTACAGTCCAACTGCACACAAAACTGAAATACCAATGATAGAGCAATCTAAAATTTAAAAAATAAAACTTTCAATTTGTCGTCTTCCCAGAGGGACTTAATCAAGAAACCAATCAAAATACTTCCTAAGCCCAACTGTTTGCAGAACTCCAAAGAGAGCCTGGCCCTAAATCAACAGTCTCCGATGGAAATATAATATGATGTGGGCCTCATATGCAAGGTCATATGTAATTTTAAATTTTCTAGTAGCCATATTAAAAAGGTAAAAGGAAACAAGTGAAATTAATTTAATAATTTTATTTAGTTCAATATATCCAAAATGTTTTCTCAGCATATAATCAATATAAAAATATTAATGAGATATTTATTATTCCTTTCCTCAAACCAATTCTCTATAATCTGGCATGTATTACTTATAGCACTTCTCAGACTATATTTCTTTTTTTTTTTTTTTTTTTTTTTTTTGAGACGGAGTCTTGCTCTGCCACCCAGGCTGGAGTGCAGTGGCCGGATCTCAGCTCACTGCAAGCTCCGCCTCCCGGGTTTACGCCATTCTCCCGCCTCAGCCTCCCGAGTAGCTGGGACTACAGGCGCCCGCCTCATCGCCCGGCTAGTTTTTTTTGTATTTTAAGTAGAGACGGGGTGTCACCGTGTTAGCCAGGATGGTCTCGATCTCCTGACCTCGTGATCCACCCGTCTCGGCCTCCCAAAGTGCTGGGATTACAGGCTTGAGCCACCGCGCCCAGCCTCAGACTATATTTCTTTTTATTTTTCCAAGACAGTTTTGCTCTTGTCGCCCAAGCTGGAGTACAATGGCGTTACCTCGGCTCACTGCAAGTTATTCTCCTGCCTCAGTCTCCCAAGTAGCTGGGACTAGAGGTGTGCGCCACCACGCCTGATTAATTGTGTATTTTTAGTAGAGACAAGGGTTCACCATGTTGGCCAGGCTAGTCTCGAACTCCTGACTTCAGGTGATCTGCCCACCTTGGCCTCCCAAAGTGTTGGGATTACAGGCATGAGTCACTGCACCCAGCCTCAGATTAACTATATTTCAAGCACTCAGTAGCCACATGTAGTTAGTGCTATGGTAGTGGACAGTACAGATCTGCATTTCAGTTAAGACACATATGCAAGCATAGTTCACTAATGCATGGTAAAAAAAAAAAAAGTATAGTGCTGAGTTAGTGGTAGAAATACTAACTACTGCAGAGCAAAGTGGTACAAACAGCAATCTCAGTGATAATGCAACCAACCATGTTTGCTTTTCATTGCAATTTGCTTATTTTCCTTCAGCAAAGTTTATCTCTTTTTGCCAATTCAATAAATATTTACTGATAAAAAATTCAATATTAGATTCTTGCATCTTCACAGACAGAGTTGCTGTTCCCATTTGGAAAATTATTTATCAATGTAAACACATGTTTTGATAACCAGTGTTGGAAAGAGGCGCAGACCCCCCATGTGCCTACTGATGGCAGAAATATCCACAGCCAAAAGGAAACAAAGGGCTGGGGGCAATCACACACCTCATGTCTCCTAACTCCTGGGAAGTGCTGTCCCTCTGATTGAGCTCTTATCATTCCCTTCCCCACTAACCCTATCCACTGTGCCCTGGAGCCCTTTGCGGGGTAACCCTGCTCTGTCCTCCTCACAGAATATCTCCTCTACCTCCTTGTCCAAGCTACAACTTGGTTCTTCTCTGAAGACACTGTCTTCCCTGTAGCCCTTTTGAGTAGTGGCTGCACATTCTCCCATAGTCCAGTTCTTTTCCTGTTCTCCAGTCTGGCTTCTGGATGACAGCCCACTAGTTTGAACTCCACACTGCTGTAGTTCAAATCTCTTTTGACTTGTTACCTTGGGCAAATTACCTCCTTTTGTTCAGATTCCTTGTTTGTAAAATGATGATAATAATGCCACTTGCTTCACTGGGTTATGTTGAAATTAAGTGAAAGAAGGCAGGTCAATTCCCTACACACTCAGTTTGGACTAGGCTGATGACCATTACAGATGACGCCATGATGCGGCGTGTGGTTCCTCATCTCCACATCTGGCTCTCATCCAGTGCTCCTGCTCACAGCACTCTGTCCCCCCCTTACTTACTCCCCCTTATTAACTGAAGACTGGCACTGATCTCACAGTTTCCTCTCCACTTCCAAGTCTCGCCATCATCCTAGATGACTTCAAGTCACCTAGATAAACTGTCTCAGTTTCTTCACTCTCACATTTTTTTATATGTTGTAACAGATAATGTTACACTCAAGTTGTAACAGAACCAGCTTGTCCAGCTCATGAAATGTATGCGTTTCCTCTCAACTCTGTATTCAGTGACATCCTGTGGGTATCTGCAAATCAGCCATGGTGAGAATATTTACCATGGAAACTGGCAAATACTAAAAAGCAGGGCACCTTTTTTTCTGAGAGTCAGACCACAGCTCCTCTACTCTGTAGCACTCATCATAACAATTTTTAAATAACCTCCACTGAACAGCTTCCTCCTCTCTCTACTTCTTCCATATCTGATTTGAGCTTCTTAATTTATCACGTGAACCACTTTTGTGATAATAACCCCAAATCCCTGTTCCATTGTTCTTCCAGCTAAAATCCTAAAATCCTAAACCTGATTTAGTCCAACCATATTTTCTCTCTTTGGAATCTACAGGGTGGCCCAAAAACCTGGAAATTGAAATATATTACTTATTAATTTTAATGCATATTAATAAGCCATTTTAATGCCTCATTTCCAGTCTCAGTGGCCAACCTGTATAGCTGGGCTATTGAGCTCTGGGGGAGTGGACAGTTTCCCAGCCACACAGACTGATGTTGCACCAAACATTTTTTTAGCTTCCAGACTTCCCTGGCCCTTAGTGTTACCCTTAACTCTCCATTTGTCTGCCTTTCTCATTCTCTACTTTTTAAAAATCTCTGACTCCACCTTCATCTTGTCATTCTTAGCACATCACCATACTTCTGCTTCCCAAAGAAAATGAGCAATTACTTCCTTTTCCTTTTCCTCCTGTCATCAAATCTGCAGACATGTCATGCCTAAGTCCAGCTTTCCTCCTTTCTCTGATCTCAGTCCGCTTTTTCCAGTTCTGCTCTGAATCCCGTCCCCTCCCCAACCCCCAAGGACTTTGCTCTGTCAGTCACCTCTTCCCTCTCCTGTATCTTCAACCCCTCCCTTTTTTTTTTTTTTTTTTTTTTTTTTTTTTTTTTTTTTATTGAGACGGAGTCTGGCTCTGTCGCCCAGGCTGGAGTGCGGTGGCCGGATCTCAGCTCACTGCAAGCTCCGCCTCCCAGGTTCACGCCATTCTCCTGCCTCCGCCTCCCAAGTAGCTGGGACTACAGGTGCCCGCCTCGTCGCCCCTCCCTTTTTACTGGTGTCTTCCTCGCAGCATAGAAGCATCCCCAAACCTTTCCCATCTCAATCACCTCCTCACGTACTGCCTCTGCAGAAACCACCCCATTTCTGCCCTCCCCTTGGCAACCAGTTCTTGCTGTTCCGCCCTCATGATGCCACCATCGTTGTGTCACTAAAATCAATCTCTCCGACATCATCAATGGCCTTCCTGTATTGGAAAACCTAATAAATACTTTATCTTATTTGGTCTTTGTTATGGGTTGAATGAGGTCACCCGAAATCCATGTTAGAAGTCCTAACCCTGAGTGCCTCAGAATGTGACTTTATTTGGGAATAGGGTCATTGCAGATGTTATTAGTTAGGATGAGGTCATACTGGAATGTGGTGGGCTCCTCTTCTAATATGACTGATGTCCTTATAACAAGGAGAAATTTGGAGACAGACACACACATAGGGAGAATACCATGTGATGACAGGAGTTACGGAGTTGGAGTCAAAAAGCTATGGGAACTTAGGAGAAAGACCTGGAACAAATCCTTTCCTGTGCCTTCAGAGGGAGTATGGCCCTGCCACTGCCTTCATTTCAAATTTTTGGCTTTTCAGAACTGTAAGACAATACATTTCTGTTGTTCGAACCAATTAGTTTACAGTAACTCTGCCACTGCTGCCCTAACAAACTAATACAGTCTCTTGGAGGCATTTGGCAAGGTTGACAATGAAAGCACTTTCTTACCTCTTTAGGTCTGTCACCTTTCTGCGGGGGAGTGTTCTCTAACAATTCCTCTCCATCTCTCTCTCTAGCTTGTCTTAAACATTAGTGTTCCTCAGACTTCTGACCTAGACCTTTTTTTCACTTCATGTATTCCCCGGGTGGTCTCACCCACTTCCAGAAATTACTTAAATTACTGGTCATGCAGGGCTATGCTGGAAACTATTTAACAACTGGCTCTCTGGGAGAAGGGGAGACTGGTTGATGGGTTTTGCTGATTTCTATAGTGTAAGTACTCCCTCCACGGCCAGTTCCAAACTGCCAACAGTTTAACAACAGGCTCACAAAATTTCTCCAAATTTAGCATTTGGCTTTCACAGGCCGACAACGTGGTACAGCCGACTCCAGCACACCTCTGCTTTCATGTCAGAGAGAAGTAACTTATTTTGTAAAATAAAACACCTGCAGGCCCCCCCCCCTTTTTTTTCCTTAATGAACTGCTCTAGAAATAGAATAGCTGCAGCTTCTTTCATGTGTTCCTCTGTTATTTCCACGTCACTGTGGTGGTGGGATCATTTTCCTTTATTTTCTTGTATATGATTGAAATACTGTACCTTTGATCAATTTTAGTTTTATGGCATGTTTTGCAGCCATATTAAATCTAGTTTTTGTCAGAGGGCATCAATATTATTTTTTCAAAACAAGAAAATATTTCATTGCAAAAGAAATAAACACAAAGGTCCTTAATACCCAAACTTTGAAACATGATTTCTTTTACCTGGCAGTGTCCAAGTGGTAAACCCAGACAGCACTGAGTTTTCATTTTGTTCAGGAAACAGTCTTTGTCTGGCCCCGACTTACCCTTACATCAGGCGGGCCTTGCTCATTCACTCACTGAAGTATTTATTCAACACCAGCGGTGTGCCAAGTACTTATCTAGGTATTGGGTGGATTCTGATAAGTCAGTCAGGTCCCTGCTCTCAGGTAGCTTGCAGCAGAGATGGGGGCTGCAGTAGAGAGTAAACCAAGGAAATGAACAAGGAAGCTGATTTCAGAGAGCGACAAATGCTATGAAGAAAATGAAGGCAGGGCAGTGTGATGGAGAGTGAACCAAGGTGGTACAGTTTGTACCTCTAAGGACCAGGCCGTGACCCGGGTCACGCACAGATGCCAGAGCTCATGTCATGTGATGCCAGAGCTCCTTTTCCAGGTGCTCGTTTCCTCCCACTTCCCCATCTCTTGCCCAGCCATGACTGCTTACAAATACAGCTAGAGGAATCTAAATGAGGTTCCTCTATCATCAAACCCAATCAAAATGCCAAGGAACAGAATCAGTGCCTGGCGGAAGGCAGTGGAATGGGGCCAGCCTGGAGTGGTTCTCTCTGAGGAAGTTCCTCATCTTGGTTTTAGGGCCATGCCTTGCGACCTGTGAGCTAGGGGTTGCCAGTCCCTGGTATTTCTACAGGACTTGCCTGTCTATATTCCCAGCCTATATGTGTCTCCTGAGTTCAGGCACACAAGGCCAAGCGCCTGATGGATGGAAATACGTTTTTTGGTGTTCCATTGGTATCTCAAATTCTACAAAACTTAGCGCCCCTTCTCCTCCCTGTTCCTCCCCATCTTCAATCTATCACCTATTCCTCATCCAGCAAATGATATCACCATCTTCCAAGGTGCTTCCCAGAAGTAATCCTTGACTCCTCCTCAACATCCAATTAATAATCAAATCTAGGCCTGGTACAGTAGCTCACGCCTGTAATCCTAGCACTTTGGGAGGCTGAAGCAGGTGGATCATTTGAGGCTAGGTGTTCAAGACTAGCCTGGCCAACAAGGTGAAACTTGTCTCATTTAAAAAAAATTATTTGAAAAACCCAAATCTATTATTTCTACTTCTAAGTGTGTCTTGAATTTATCCATCTCTCTCCATCTCTGAGCTGTCACCTTACCTCAGTCCATCATGTTTTGTCTAGATTAACATGACCAGAGTCTTGTTCCTTCTCTTCAGTTATTTGTACTGCAGCCTGTGATTCCTTTCTAAAATAGGTCTGGTGAGGTCACTCCAACTGCTTCAGATCCTTCCATGGCTCCCCGTTGCCCTCATATGAAGCTGGCACTCCTGGACTTGCGGCTTACGGGGCCCTCCATGATGTGGCCCTATTTGCCTCTCCATTCTGTTCTCTCCCAGCCTCTCTGCCCCCCATCTCTAGGTACCAGCTACACCCTTCTGCTCGTCAGTGGTGCCAGCTTCTCTTCTATCTCTGGTCTTTGCACAGACTTTTCCCTTCACCTGGATTGCTTTCTTCAATCCTACCCCCCTCTTTAATCTAGATAAGGTTTATTCTTTTTGAATGTCTAGCAGTGAAACCATTTCCCCTGAAAACCTTCGCTAACCAACCCCTACCCTCGGCCCAAAGTCTAGATTAGGAGCCCCTCTAAATGTGTTCCATAGAATTTTTTAAGAATTGTCTATTTACTTGTTCGTATCTATCACTAAACTATAAATTGTATGAGAACAGCCGCTATCTCTGCCTGGTTCACCATTCATCTCCAGCAACTAGCATAATGCCTGGCGGAGTCGGCCTGCAACAAATATTTGTTGAATAAATTAACAGATGGCTTTACCTCCTTAAAATCTTATTTTTTTCACCTACTAAAACAGACACAAAGGCCAGGTGTGGTGGCCCATGCCTGTAATCCCAGCACTTTAGGAGGCCAAGGCAGCTGAATCATCTGAGGTCAAGAGTTCAAGACCAGCCTGGCCAGTAGAGATCAGTAGAGATGGTGAAACCTCATCTCTACTAAAAATACAAAAATCAGCTAGGCATGGTGGTGGGTGCCTGTAGTCCCAGCTACTAGGGAGGCTGAGGCAAGAGAATCACTTGAACCCAGGTGGCAGAGATGGCAGTGAGCCGAGATTATGCCACCGCACTCCAGCCTGGGGCAACAGAGTGAGACCCTGTCTAAAAAAAAAAAAAACCAACACACACACACACACCAACTTGTATGATTTAAAATATCACGTGCTTGTTATGGAACACTTGTAAAATACAGGAAAGCAATGAAAAAGTCTACTATCTAGCTCACCACATAATGACCATTGCTATCATCCAGGCATACTTCTCTCGTATATAAATATATATTCTTTTATTGTTAAAATTACACTACAAGTACTATTTATTTTATTGTGGCAAAATACACAAAACATAAAAACTTGCCATTTTAACCATTTTAAGGTGTGCAGTTTGGTGCATTCACCACACTCGCATTGTTGTGCCAATATCACCACTATCTATCTCAGAAATTTTTCGTCTTCCCACTCGCATTGTTGTGCCAATATCACCACTATCTATCTCAGAACTTTTTCGTCTTCCCAGACTGAAACTCTGTAGTCATTAAACAGTAGTGCCTCCTCTATTTTCCCCTCCCTACAACTTATTTTTATTTGGGTTCATACCAAACTGAAAATAGCTACTTCTTCCTTACCTTAGATCAGCATTTCCATTTATTTAGCCACGGTTTTGAGGATCCTATGGCAGATGCCATCCTTCCTAGAGCTCTTTGGGACTGTCAGGTATTTCAGTCAGGGTGAATTCGGGTTGATAACATTTTAAAATCTCACTTTATTCTGAGGTTCCTAGTGCCAGAGCTCACTGTATTTTTAGGGACTCACAAGTTACAAACAAAAATATGGTAAGGAGGAATCACTGAAGTTTTAACACAAGAGACTTACATTTTGTTCAATTTCTATCTTTTGGTTTATTTCCTAAGCATTCAAAGAAATACTTTGAAATTCTTACATAGCATATTTAATTAAGCATGAGCACATCTTAAAATTTTAAATTTTGGATCAGATCTTTAATTCCTAAGATAATAAGAGGTGCTGGCAATTTGGCCAGGCATGGTGGCTTATGCCTATAATCCCAACACTTTGGGAGGGTGAGGTGAGCAAATTGCTAGAGCCCAGGAGGTGGAGGTTGCAGTGGGCTGAGATCATGCCATCGTACTCCAGCCTGGGCAATGGGAATGAAACCCTGTCTCCAAAAAAAAAAAAAAAAAAAAAAAAAAAAAAAAAAAAAAGAAGAAGAAGAAGAAGAAAAGAAGAAGAAGAAGTATTGGCAATTAGTGCTCCAAGAATAATTTCCTGACTTGAAATAAACCTACATGTAGACAAACTAATGAGGCTATTCCAAGAGTTACTAGCATTGGTTTAATATGTTTTCAGAACATTCCAGGAAGCAGTGTGGCCAGCCTTGCATGTTTGATATTTCAGAAATGTATGACAGGTGTTTCTCTTACCCAGGTCTTCTGTTCTCTCAGTTTTGCTCATATAAATATTTATGAACATCCTCATCTTTTTGAGGGAGGGGATTACAGATCATTCTAATTCCATTTTCTAGCATTTGGTACCATTCTAAGCACATAATAGGCACCCATTCGGAGCCTTTTTGGTTTGACAGAATATGCATTTAGAATTGTTCAAATTAGAGGTGTCAATGATGGGAATTAGAATCCTATATAATTCTAAGTCATTTGACTTAAATACATAATAATGATTTTCCTTGGTGGGGAATGGTGAAGGGAGGTGGGAGTTAAGGAGAGGAGAAGAGTTCCTAAGTCATTTATAAACTTCTCTGGAAACACAGGTGTTTGAAGACTTTTTAAAAAGTTTTGCACCAAGTTGTGTGTGTTTTAAATAGACTGTTTTTAGAGCAGTTTTAGGTTCACAGCAAAATTGAATGGAAGGACAGAGATTTCCCATAAACCCCCCGCCCACACACATGCATAGCCTCCCTCATTATCAAAATCCCCACCAGAGAGGTGTTTGTTCTAGTTGATGAACCTACACTGACACATCATTATCACCCAAAGTCCATAGTTCACAGCAGGGTTCACTGTTGGTGTACATTCTATGGGTTTGAGCAATGTACAATGACATGTATCCACCATTATAGTAACATACAGAGTATTTTCAGTGCCCTACAAATCCCCTGTTCTCCACTTATTCATCCCTCCCTCTCTGCATTTCCACCCCCATCCCGTGGTAACCGCTGATCTTTTTACTGTTCCATAGTTTGGGACAATCTGTTTTTCAGACAGACACAGAGCTGTCTTTCCCTTAGTTTCCATTCTGTCATTTCTTTTTCCCCATCAGTCATAAAACGCTATGAGTTTTTTTAAGTGTTGAACACTATCCTACTTGTCAAGTTAAAACATAAGCTCCTGGCTGGGTACAGTGGCTCATGCCAGTAATCTCAGCATTTTGGGAGGCTGTGGCAGAAGCATCACTTGAAGCCAGGAGTTGGAGACCAGCCTGGGCAACATAGCAAGACCCATCCCTACACACACACACACACACACACACGCACACACACACACACACACACAAAAGCTCTTGCCAGAGTTACAGCTGCAAGTTGCCCTCAGGTGCCTAGACTATCAGTCTTTCAATTAGATTCAGATTGAGATGCTTCCTGTTTTAAACAATGATTCCCTTTCTATCATGCCCAATAAGAAAAAAGTAAAAATTAAACAATACTGTCTGTAATCTCAGCTACCCAGGAGGCAGAAGCACAAGAATTGCTTGAACCCAGCAAGCAGAGGTTGCAGTGAGCTGAGATCGCGCCACTGCACTCCAGCCTGGGCAATAGAACAAGATTCTGTCTCAAAAACGAAACAATATGATTTCCTCCTCCAAGTCTTCCACAGAGAAATGTTAAGAAATAAGTCCACCAGGAAAGAAGGAAGTAAGAATGTTTGACTAGATAGTCTTGGAAAAAACAGTTATACTTTCTTGCTTGTCTTCCTAACAGTTCTCCAAAGCTTCGTACCTTGGCCAGAGGCTTGTCCCCTGCATACCTGAGGTTTGGTGGCACCAAGACAGACTTCCTAATTTTCGATCCCAAGAAGGAATCAACCTTTGAAGAGAGAAGTTACTGGCAATCTCAAGTCAACCGGGGTGAAAATTTTTAAGGATTAACTCTATATTTTAATTAACATCAGTCCGTCATGAGAATGCTTTGAGAAAACTGTTATTTCTCACACCTAACAATTAATATAAGAGATAAACTTCCTCTCCCCTCATCTGACCTTTGGAGGAACCTGAAACAAAGGAGGAGGCAGTGGGCAGGTTTTCTCAGCATGATGTTTGTCATGTTCAGTGTGAGACCTCACAAAAAAAAAAAAAAAAGAAAAAAAAAAGGTGTCCTGGATATAACTGAGAGCTCATCGTACTGTAAATATTAATAGAACAGTGATTGTAGCTGAAGGACAGAGCTGCTTGGAGAGAGCAAGTGGGTAGAATCGCATCAAACTAAAGAGAGTATTTCTAGCTGAAGATACAATGATAGATTGAAGGATATTTATTCTAAAAATAGAATGTGGGTGAAAGAGATCCATGATTACCTGGGTGAGTTTAAATATTTGGACTTCTGGGCTCCAACGTTAGATTCTGATTTGAGCAAGCTTCTCAAGGGATTCTGATATTGAAAGTCTGTGGCCTTCACCTGAGAAACCTGTCCTAGGGAGCCATAAAAATTTGTCCTGTTTTTCAGAAGTGCTATCAGACATCAAATGGTAGTTAAATCATATCTTAACAATTACTAGGATGGGCGCAGTGGCTCACACCTGTAATCCAAACACTTTGGGAGGCTGAAGCAGGAGGATCACTTAAGCCTAGGAGTTCAAGCCCAGCCTGGGCAACATAGAGAGACCCTGTCTCTATTTTTCAATAATTTAAAAAGAAAAAAATTACTGAAAATATTGTATACACCATTGAATTATAATAACATGTATATAATGTATATATTCATTATGAGGAATATTTGAGTATTTCATATATTATACCTTTTCCTTCTGTTTATTTTCTCCAGTTATGAAGTATTTAGAGCAATTCATCAGTAATTGGGGCTAAATTGACAGAACAGTAATTAGAGAAAATAGAAAAAAGACAGATGGGCTCTCCTTGAATACCAGGTTGGAATGTTTATGAGTTTGTGTTTTGTTTTGGGGGTGGTTTTTTTCGACAGAGTCCCACTCTGTTCCCCGGGCTGGAGTGTAGTGGCACAATCATGGCTTACTGCAGCCTTGACCTCTTGGGCTCAAGCAATCTTCCCACTTCAGCCTTCTGAGTAGCTGGGACCACAGGTGCATGCCACCACACCCGACTAATTTTTTAATTTTTTGTAGAGAGAGTCTTTCTATGTGATCCAGGCTGATCTCAAACTCCTGCACTCAAGTGATCCTCCTGCCTTGGCCTCCCAAAGTGTTGGGATTATAGGCATAGCCACCATACCTAACCTAGTTTCTGTTTAGACTTGACCCTTTCCCACCAGCCATGTGTGTCCACAAGATCTCATACGTTTAGACAGGAAATGGTTCTTTGCTCATCAGTTTTCTTCATCCTGTGTCTAGGAGGATGGTTGGTGGGGGAAACTGGGGTTATCCAAGTTCCTCTGAAACATCCTCTGTGAGCCCAGGGATGGATGAGGCATCAGCCACCAGCAAGTCAGTGTGCAGCTTTCCAGAAAGGAAGTCATCGGCCAGTTAGCCGGCCCTGGCAGCCTGCACCCGGCAACCCTGCTGTCTTGTGATAGAGAAATGATCTGCCTGACAGGATGGGGCGGATTTTTCTTTTTTCTTTCTTTTTTTGAGACAGGGTCTGGCTCTGTCACCCAGGCTGGAGTGCAATGGTGGGATCCTGGCTCACTGCAGCCTCTGCCTCCCAGGCTCATGCCATCCTCCCACTCAGTCTCCCGAGTAGCTGGGACCACAGGCACACACCACCACACCCAGCTAATTTTTTGTATTTTTAGTAGAGACAGGGTTTTACTATGTTTTCCAGGCTAGTCTCGAACTCCTGAGCTCAAGCTATCCATCCACCTCGGCCTCCCAAAGTGCTGGAATTACAGGCGTGAGCCACTGTGCCTGGCCAGGGTGGATTTTTTTCAAGTGCACATGTTGCGGTCCCAGAAATTTTGATGGTACCAAATTCAAAGGGAAAAAACGTCAACGGTTCCCACCCATCCTACCTCCCATGATGGCAAGAGGAAATCACCACACTGCAGATACAGTCCACATAAAACAAATTGCTATGGATTTTGAAAGTGAACCTTAAGAGAACTGCACGATGTTTTCTTCATTCGAGTTCTCTGGTAATGTCAAGCTTTTTAAATTTTTTTAGACAGAGTCTCGCTTTGTCGTCCAGTGTCACCCAGACTGGAGTGCAGTGACGCGATCTTGGCTCACTGCAGTCTCTGCCTCCTGGATTCAAGCGATTCCCCTGCCTCAGCCTCCCAAGTAGCTGTATTTTAGTAGAGATGAGGTTTCACCATTTGGCCAGGCAGGTCTCGAACTCCTGACCTCAAGTGATTCACCCACCTCAGTCTCCCAAAGTGCTGGGATTACCGGTGTGAGCCACCGCACCCGGCCAGTAATTTTAAGCTTCTGAGGAGCCCTCTGAATTGTTAAATAACTTGGAGCTATGTCCAACATATCCATGTTCAGTGTGTGTTCAGTATTTCTTAGGAAACCTGCCCTTGATTGTTTTCTTTGTGGTGATTCATGAGCCGGCAAATTTGACATGTGTTACAGAATATATCTTTTCTCTGCTCTCCTACCTCATAACCAGAACCTAATTATCCTGCTTTGGTCACATAAATAGCAAACTAAATAAACACATGGGATTTCAGCCTGCTCACTGTGAAAACAGATCCTCTAAATGATCTCTCCCACTTGCAGATATTTGCAAATCTGGATCCATCCCTCCTGATGTGAAGGAGAAGCTACGGTCGGAATGGCCCTACCAGGAGCAAGTCCTACTCCGAGAACACTACCAGAAAAAGTTCAAGAACAGCACCTACTCAAGTAAGAAATGAAAGGCACCCTAGAGGTGTTCCAGCCCCAAAGATATTTGAATAGATTGGACTCGGGCACCAATCCAGCAAGTCCTACAGAAATTGTATAAAACTGAAAATCCTGAAGCATTTCCCAAATGGGAAATCCTGAACTCAAAACTTATTTTGTTTTGTTTTCTTCATCTGACATTGCCTAGCAGCCACAGAGTGAAAGATAAATCAATCATTCATGATCTAACAATGACCTTCACTGCTCTAAAAAACTAGGGAGTCAAGGAAAACATGAATATATTCCTTATGTAAAATTAAAATACAGACATATAAAGGGCAAAATGTGAACATCATTCATACCTTGCTGTCCGTCCCCTCCCAGAAATATCCCCAGTATGCAGTGGTTTAGAGCATTAGGCAGGAGGGCCCTGAGTCACTCCAGAGAGTCTTGGCCACCAAGCAGCATTCTCTTTTTGTTTCCTCTGTGGCTTCTGCAAACACAGGGCTAGCTCAGCTACCCATTAGTGTATTTTCAGTCACTGAAACAGTCTTCCAGTCTTCAAATTAGGATGACATTGTCCCATGGGGCTTTAAAGCAAGTGAAACAAGCAATCCTTTTTTTTTTTTTTGAGACAGAATCTCGCTTTTGTTGCCCAGCCTGGAGTGCAATGGCGCTATCTCGGCTCACTGCAACCTCTGCCTCCCGGGTTCAAGAGCTTCTCCTGCCTTAGCCTCCTATTCATTATGAAGAATATTTGATTATTCAGTTCCTGTAGGGTAAAGATATTACCCCCGATCATATTATTGATTATTGAGTAGCTGAGATTACAGGTGCCTGCCACCACGACTGGCTAATTTTTTCTGTTTTTTAGTAGAGACAGGGTTTCACCATGGTGGCCAGACTCTAGGCTGGTCTCGAACTCTTGACCTCAGGTGATCCACCCGCCTTGGCCACCCAAAGTGCTGGGATTATAGGCATGAGCCACCGCACCTGGCCACAATCCTTTTTTAACTATGAAATATATTTTTATCTGAAGGTTCATGTTTATACCCAACTAAGGAATGATGTTGCCCCATATCTCAGTTAAAGAAATAACCTGCTCAGATACTTTAAACTGTTCTTTTGACTTTTGAAAATAAATTTTCTTGAAGTTACTGTACTTGTTTTGGTTAGTTAACATTATTTAAAGTATAATAATAATTATACGTTAGTATATGTATATACTTACAAAGATAATAAATTATCCTTGTAAGATTTTGCTATGTACTACCTGGAGTTCAATGTATCAGATGGATTTCAAATTTATATACATTTTTTATGTATATGGTACAGAAAAAAAGGTGATCCATAAGAAATCAGAAAATAGCTCATATGCTAAAATGTTGTCTCTAAAAAACTTTTTTTTTTTTTTTTTTGTCATTTTTTAAAGAGGGGGATTTACTCTGACACGACACTTTAATAAGTATAATTAATTATTGAATGGAGTTTGGCATAAGGCAGGGCCATTTCAGATCCCATTAAAGGAATGACATGTACCATAGAACCACGGAAGTAAGGTCACATTTGTAATAAATCATTATAGCTCTGCTAGGAGAAGACCCGGTTGTATTAGGTAATTAATGGATTTGCTCTTAAAACACATGTCCCAGAAGATACAGGTAAGTCTTGGGGGGTCATATTAAACATTATACCAATTTATCTTAAATTTCTAAGAAAGTTTTGCTACTTCACACGATCTTTCTGTTACCAAAATGGTAGGTTTCCAACTGCAGGACTTGGCTTTCATAGTTCCTACACCAGGGGAAATGCCTTCCTTTGCTAACTATGCAACTGGGTTAGTTAATGTAAGTCTGACTTACATTACCTGTTGGCAATGCTAAAATATACAACAAATACAGAATTTTATTTGTATTTGTAAACATTTGATTTCTGGCTTGAAATTTTCAGTTTTCATGGGCACGTCATGGAAACAGAAATCTGTGTTTAGTTTGGGCACCTACTCATTGTAGTGACAAATATTTTAGAAGCCAATAGGAGATTCCACACATTGTTGTGAACCTGTGGCTGAGGTTGGTAATGGCTGAGTGACATGGGGACATACCACAAAGGAAGAGGTAGCAAAAGGCTGCGGAGATAAGGACATGCTCATTGCTTAGCTAGTGGCCTGCACCCTTAAAACAGGTGTCCCAGGCTGGGTGCAGTGGCTCACGCCTGTAATCCCAACACTTTGGGAAGCTGAGGCGGGTGGATCACCTGAGGTCAGGAGTTCGAGAGCAGCCTGGCCAACATGGTGAAACCTCAGCTCTATTAAAAATATAAAAATTAGCCAGGCATGGTGGTGGGTGCCCATAATCCCAGCTACTCAGGAGGCTGAGGCAGGAGAATCACTTGAATCCGGGAGGCAGAGGTTGCAGTGAGCAGAGATTGTGCCACTGCACTCCAGTCTGGGCGACAGAGTGAGACTCTGTCTCAAAAAAACAAAAACAAAAAACAAACAAAAACAATACAAAACAAAAAAGCAAAACACAAAACAAAAAAACAACTGTCCCAGAATATATAGGTACGTTTTCTAACACAGGTCCTCTTGAATGGTGTGTTCCACTTAAGTAGAAGATGATAAAAACATTTGTCATGAGAATATAGACTCACATTTTAAACCTGTTTGAGCACGAAAAGGAAGCAATGTTACAGATGTAATGCTGGGTGTGACTGCAGAAAGGATGACTCCCTTATTAAAGTAATCATCTTGAGTGAGCTAACTCTTTGTAGTTCTTTTCCACCTGTTCCCCTCATCACCCCATTCTTCTGTTGCCTACACCCAGGCCTACACTGGATGCTGACATAGACTTACATGGTACAGTCCAAGGGAAAGAGTCTGCCATTTTTTTCAATGTCTCATCTTGCTTATCTTCATTCCAAGGATCTCTCCACTCTTTATACAGTAAGAGATGAGAGTTTGGAAAAGTATTGGGAATAAGATAATGAATTGTAAGTTTTTAAATTGTTCTTTCTATTTTGGGGAAGGAGTAGGCTAGGTGGCTTTTTTTTTTTTCTTCAGAGTAGATATGGCCAGACATGGTGACTCATGCCTGTAATCCCAGCACTTTGGGAGGCCGAGGCAGGTGGATCACTTGAGGTCAGGAGTTCAAGACCAGCCTGGCCAACACAGTGAAACCTCGTCTCTACTGAAAATACAAAAACCAGGCAGGCTTGGTGCATCCACCTGTAGTCCCAGCTACTCCAGAAGTGGAGGCAAGGAGAATCGGGAGGCAGAGGTTGCAGTGAGCCGAGATCATGCCATTACACTCCAGCCTGGGTGACAGAACGAGACTCTGTCTTGAAAAAAAAAAAAAAAGAAAAAAGAAAAGAAAAGGAAAGAAAAAAAGAATGGATTTGAACTCAGTCGTCAATAGCCTCTATTCCAGGAGATGTTACAGTTTATTATGTTATAGGGGTTGTATAATAGAATTTCAAGCTATGTAAATTCCAAGCACATTTGGAAGAATGAAGAAATGGAGGAAGGGTAAAGTATGAGTGCAAGCATTCAGGTTTTGTGAAAATGCTATAATCTTTGTACCGGGCTAGTACAAAGTGCTATTTAACTGTAAGGGTTTTTTGTGATTTACAGACAGTTTTCACATGTCTCATTTCAACCTTGGTTTTACAGGTAGGCATGTGATGGTGCTTGTCCCAGGACTGTAGATCCATAGCTGAGGTTCCTGTCGGGTAAAGATATTACCTGCGATCATATTATAGTCTGTAAGTGGGAGAGCTATGCCTGGAGTTCAAGTCTTATGATTCTTGATCCAGAGCACTTTCTACAACATGATTTTGAAATATAAAAGCCTATAATATGTAACTAAAGCAGGTCACTCACCCCTTGTAACAAGCTCCAGTAATAGTACTGCCACCAAATGGCTGTGTGATATTGGGCAAAGACTTACCTTGTTTGGATCTCAGTTTCCCCCTAGAAAAATGAGGGTGGAGGTTAAGCACAGGCTGGTGATCCCAAAGCCTCCATACTGCCCGAAACTGTGGCTCTAAGATCCAGTAGAATTCTGGGTCACAGGACTCTAGGGAGCTTTTCAAACCCAAATGTCTGTCATTCCTTGATGGTAGGCAGCAGTTTATGGAAGTGGGTGACACAGCAAATATCAAAACACCTAAAGCAGCTTGCAAGAGTTGTTTCTGCCTAGTGGTCTTTATAGCTAATATTAAATAGTTAATTTTTTTTTTTTTTTTGAGACGGAGTCTTGCTTCATCACCCAGGCTACAGTGCAGTGGCGTGATCTCAGCTCACTGCAACCTCTGCCTCCCTAGTTCGAGCAATTCTGTCTCAGCCTCCCAAGTAGCTGGGACTATAGGTGCATGCCACCACACCCAGATAATTTTTGTATTTTTAGTAGAGATGGAGTTTCACCGTATTGGGCAGGCTGGTCTCGAACTCTTGACCTCAGGTGATCCACCTGCCTCAGCCTCTCAAAGTGCTGGGATTACAGGCGTGAGCCATCGTGCCCAGTCTAAATATTTAATATTTAATATTATACTATGTTATTCAGGGCAAAGACTTAAAAACAAAACAAAAACAAAGCCACTTTTAAGGAGAAAGGGTGTAAGTTTGCCAGATAGATAGAGGTCTTTTTTTTTTTCAACTACAAAAGTTCAGGAATGAATTACTCTTTAACAAACGACTGTAGATATACATGAAAACTGGAAGGATGTATTATGCATATGATAATCAATTTAAAGACAACACTTAAAATTATATTGTTGCCACTCTTGAAATCTGATAATGGAACAGCTAATGGTTTAAAAAGCAGAGTACAGAAGTTCCCAAACTTATGGTACCTTAATATAACAGAAAATTTTTTTACAGCATGCCTAGGCCACAAAAAATACCTGTGTTTTGATTATTAAATTGTAAGATCTACACAACCTAATAGTAATAGGTCTTGTATTGTCCAATAGATGTTGATGCTTCTCCCTTGCAAACTTAAAAGAGCCTACAGTGCCTCTGTGAATAGTATTGCCTGGTTAGAGTTTGAATTTCAGATAAATAATTCTTTTCATTTTAATTATTTTTCTTTTCTTTCTTTTTTTTTTTTTTTTTTTAATTTTGAGACAGGGTCTCATTCTGTTGCCCAGGCTGGAGTGCAATGGCATGATCAGGGCTCACTGCAGATTTGACCTCCCTGGGCTCAGGTGATCCTCCTACCTCAGCCTCCCAAGTAGCTAGCTGGGACTACAGGGGCTTACCATCATGCCCTGCTAATTTTTTTGCTTTTTGTAGACATGTAGTTTTGCCATGTTGCCCAGGCTGGTCTTGAACTCCTGGGCTCAAGTGATCCACGCGCCTCAGCCTCCCAAAGTGCTAGGATGACAGGCATGAGCCACTGCACCTGGCCCCTGTGTTAAGTATTTCTTAACAGTTACATAGGACATACACTAAAAATTATGTATTGCTTATCTGAAGTTCAAGTTTAGGTGCCCTGCACTTTTAGTTGCTAAATCCTGCAGCTGTACCTATGCATTCACTGGTGCTCCCAAACTTGCCTTGCACAGAGTTTGGAAACCACAGTCCTATAACTCTAGGCCAATTTTTTAATGTAAAATTTGAGTCACTTTAAATTAATAAATCATATACAGGAATTTAAAAATTGTTTTAATATAATGAAAATTATTAAAATATGTTTTAACTTGTGACTAGAGATATTTAGATTACAAAGAGTGGGGTTTATGCTAACTAATGACAGTCTGGCCATGCATGTGGAGCACTGAGCTATGAATTGTGGCTTCCCCAATTCTCCTGATATCACTTGAACAAAACCTAAGTGTCAGACCAGAGCTTCTGGTATCTTCCATGGTATTTCATTCAACAGCTGGAGCAAATGAAGTGAGATTGATTTTTTTAATTTGTCCAATTTTGTTGTCTCATAAACATAATTATAATCATTTGTTAGAATTAGAATTTCTTCAGTTTAACAACAGAAATAGGTATTCATTACGAAAAGCACATCTGGAGGCCTTCTTCATCATGGTGCCAATCTAACCATTAAATTGTGACATTTTTCTTTTAGGAAGCTCTGTAGATATGCTGTATACTTTTGCAAATTGCTCAGGACTGGACTTGATCTTTGGCCTAAATGCATTATTAAGAACAGCAGATTTGCAGTGGAACAGTTCTAATGCTCAGTTGCTCCTGGACTACTGCTCTTTCAAGAGGTATAACATGTCTTGGGAACTAGGCAATGGTAAGTACCCCAGGGAACAATTCATTAATAAGGAGATTCCCCACTAGCATTATTTCTTATGACACTCTTTTTAATATTAGCAAATATACTTCTGCCTGGGCACATTCTTGCAAGTGCTCAACAATGCAACTTTTGGAAGTGCATATGGCAGAAAACTCCTACTGTATCTCTTCCAGAACCTATTATTGCCAATCCCAGTTTATGTTACATTTGAGGTGAGAACCAGTTGGAGTCAGCAACCTTCGCAGCTCCTAAATTCCCTTGAGATTTTCAGAATCACTTAACCCTATTTTGCTTGGCAGACTGGACTCAGCAAAACTGGGAAGTCAGCAGTTTGTTTTATCCATCCCTTCTTTCCTCAAACGTGTCAGTTAATCTCAGTAACCCCATTGCAACCTTCATTTCTGGACCCAGTGGTCTACAACCTGCCAGTATAGAATCCTATGTGGGTCAAGCTCCTGATTGTCTTCACTCTTTTTTTGTAAAGAACTTGTAAATTTCAACTATAAGTCTTCATGATTCGCCACATTTATTCAAAACATAGAGTGCTTTTTCCACATATCAACCAATGGAAATGAGGATTAAATGGGAGATGAAATGTAGTAATAGGGTGAGCACATGTCTTCCTGCTCAAACTTCTTTTTTTTTTTTTTTCAGACAAGATCTGCCTCTGTTACCCAGACTGGAGTGCAGTGGTGTGTTCATAGCTCACTGTAATCTCCAACTCCTGGGCTCATGCAGTCTCTCACACCTCAGTCCCTGATTAGCTAGGACTACACTATGCCTAGCCAATTTTTTTTTCTTTTGTCTGGTTGTGTTGCCCAGGCTGGTCTCAATCTCCTGGCCTCAAGTAATCCTCCTGCCTCGGCCTCCTAAAGTGCTGGGATTATAGGCATTAGCCACTGTGCCCTGTCTCAAACCTTTTTTTTCCAAAGTAAATGAAGTTATTAGATATGGAATACAGGCTAGTTCCCAGATATCCATATCCATTAGTTTATTACCCTCATTATTAACTTCAAATTGTTTAATAGCCCCTCATATCTCTGTTATGCAGTTAAAATTTTTGTTTTGTTTTTCTGGAGTATCTTATTTATAACTATGAGTTTTACTTTACTTATTTATTTTATTTTTTGAGACAGAGCCTTGCTCTGTAACTCAGGCTGGAGTACAGTTGCATGATCATGGCTCACTAAGGCCTCGACCTTCTGGGCTCAAGTGATCCTCTCCCTCAGCCTCCCAAGCTGGATCTACAGGGTGCATCACCACATCCAGTTAATTTTTTTTCCTTCCATGGAACAGGATTTTTTACTGTGTTACCCAGACTGGTCTCAAACTCCTGGCCTCAGGGGATCCTCCCATCTCAGCCTCCCAAAATACTGGGATTACGGGCATGAGCCGTAACGCCAGACCTGGTTTTACTTTTCTTGACTTTGAATTACAAGTTTTTGTAATTTGGAAAATGTTTTGTTGCTTTTATATACTGCTGTATGTTTGCTTTTTAATACAACATTTCTTGATATATATTTTGAGAATTGCTATCTTTCAGAACCTAACAGTTTTCTTAAGAAGGCTGATATTTTCATCAATGGGTCGCAGTTAGGAGAAGATTTTATTCAATTGCATAAACTTCTAAGAAAGTCAACCTTCAAAAATGCAAAACTCTGTGGTCCTGATGTTGGTCAGCCTCGAAGAAAGACTGCTGAGATGCTGAAGAGGTAGGAACTAGAGGATGCAGAATCACTTTACTTTTCCTCTTTTTTCTTTTGAGACAGAGTCTTGCTCTGTCACCCAGACTGGAGTACAGTGGTACAGTCATGGCTTACTGCAGCTTCGACCTCCCAGGCTCAAGCAATCCTCCCATCTCAGCCCCACAAACAGCTGGGATTACAGGTGCACACCACTACACCCGGCTACTTTAAAAGATTTTTTTGGCAGAGATGGGGTCTCCCTATGTTGCCCAGGCTGGTCTCTTGAATTCCTGTGCTCAAGCTATCCTCCCACCTCAGCCTCCCAGAGTGCCAGGATTACAGGCATGAGCCACCACACCCAACTACCACTTTTCTTAAAAAAAAAAAATCTGATAGACAATCCTCAATAGTCCACATGTTATTAAACAATTTGCTGCCTGAATACATGATTTACCAAAAGAGGAAATTTTGATGGGTTCAGAGTATCAAGGGATCTGAGGCAAATGGCACCTATGATAAAATTTGCTATCAAAATTAGGAGGTTTGTGTTTACCTGATCCTAAAGCAGTAACCAGCCCATTTCTAGGGAATAAAACTCTCATGCGTATATTGTGCATATATATGTATTATCATATGATGACTGAGTGATACTAAAATTTTTTTTTCTAGCTTCCTGAAGGCTGGTGGAGAAGTGATTGATTCAGTTACATGGCATCAGTAAGTATGTCTCCTATTCTTAATACTAGGAAAGTAAGGCTAGCTTTATTTATTATCTAGTATTCAAAAAGTTAGTTCCATTTAACTGCCAATTGACTGCAGTTCAAATAAGAAACAAATAGTGTCTCAAGTAGCACTGTGCTCCAATTTTAATATTAATAAAACAAAAATTTAAAGTTATTTTAAATAATGTAGTAATTTCTATAAAGATCACTTTATACAGAAGAACAGTGCCAATTAACCCATGGAACATATAAGTAGCTAACACCAATTGCTTGCCAAAGAACCAGTAATCCAGGAGTACATGTACTTGCCACTGTGTTTTTTCAAGACAGAGTAACTAATTTCTAGTTACTTGCATAGAATGGATTCCTCCTCATCACCCCCTTCCATCTTGGTATTTCCCTAGTAGAACTTCTACCTTTTTAAGTAACAGGTGAGTGGGAGAGGTAAGAAGAAGAATAAGGTCAGCAATTAGCTTAAAAGCAGAAAATAAAGTTTGTTATTTTTTTCTGAATATTTTCTGTATAATTTAGCTACTATTTGAATGGACGAACTGCTACCGAAGAAGATTTTCTAAACCCTGATGTATTGGACATTTTATTTCATCTGTGCAAAAGTTTTCCAGGTAATAGTCTTTTAACATTTTAATGTAAAACTAGAATCCTTATTTTATAGTCTAGCTAGTTCTAAATTCTATAGGTATGTATATTTACATGGTTTTCTAATTTTAGAGAACAAGCATTATGACTTATCCAGTGTTAGTTTCCCCCTTAGCATTGGGTCTTACCCCATGTGTGTGATTAGAAATTTGAAATATTTCCAATAGCCTTTAGTAGAATTAACTCTCATAGATGATAGGAATGGGTTGGTTCCGTTCATATTCCTTCCACAGCCTACTATTTCAATAAAAGAAAATTTCCCAAGACCTAAATGACTGTGAACATATTTTATAACTATATAGGATGGGTGGGTCTAGGAATACAAAGTTTTGAATGTTGTTAATCTTCAACACCACAGTTGAAGCCACAGGTCAGCTTTTTTGCAATTACCATGGATACTTTTCTGTTCTATAGGTGGTTGAGAGCACCAGGCCTGGCAAGAAGGTCTGGTTAGGAGAAACAAGCTCTGCATATGGAGGCGGAGCGCCCTTGCTGTCTGACACCTTTGCAGCTGGCTTTATGTGAGTGAAGCAGCGCTAGCCTTAGGGGTCAGATTGCAGCTCTTCTCCAACCTTCTATTCCGCTGAAATAGCTCCCCAGCCAAAAATCAGATCAAAGACAGTTTCAGTAACTGAGCCCCAAAATTCATGCCAGATTTTGCAAGAAAATGATTTACTAAAGCTTGATAGACATCTTTGACAAGTGTCCTAAATTAATCACTATAAGGATGAATTGTTTTAGAAATTTTGTCCTTTAATTATGGCCCATAAATATGTCAAGTAGTCCTTCCTCTAAAGAAGTACATTGTAAAATAATGCATATAGCCGGATATGGTATTTCCCTGTAATCCCAACACTTTGGGAGGCCAAGGTGGGAGGACTGCTTGAGCCCAGGAGTTTGAGGCTGCAGTGAGTCATGATGGTGCCACTGCACTCTAGCCTGGGCAACAGAGTGAGACCCTGTCTTTTTTTTTTTTTCCCCTCTATCACCCAGGTTGGAGGGCAGTGTCACGATCTCACCTCACTGCAACCTCTGCCTCCTGGGTTCAAGCGATTCTCCTGCCTCAGCATCCTGAGTAGCTGGGACTACAGAATTCTGTACAGATAATTCTGTACATTCTGTAATAATTCTGTAATATTCTGTAATATTTCTGTAATATTCTGTAATAATTCTGATAATTCTGTAATATTCTACAGATAATTCTGTCTACAGAATTATCACTGCACTAGGCTAATTTTTATATTTTTAGTAGAAACGGGGTTTTGCCATGTTGCCTAGGCTGGTCCGAAACCCCTGAGCTCAAGTGATCTGCCCACCTCAGCCTTCCAAAGTGCTGGGATTACAGACAGGAGCCACCACGCCTGGCCACACCCTGTCTCTTAAAAAAAAAAGCAAGTTAGAGCATATTACAGCTTTGTCTCTCAGGAGGATACTTAGTGTATGTAGCTATAATTCATAGATTCCCAAGAAGTTTAGAGCCTAAAGTATGAGGTCCCACCAGAGGGGCTATCACTGAATTTAAAGATTTATTAAATCATCTCATTATCCAACATGACAAACTTGATTGCTTTAAAATACTGGTTTGGTTACATTTAGTAACTCTGTTAGTGCTTTTAATCTGTAGTGCTATATCCTCACATTGAGATTTGTTTCTCGGCTGGGCAAGGTGGTTCATGTCTGTAATCCCAGCACTTTGGGAGGTCGAGGCGGGCGGATCACAAGGTCAGGAGTTGGAGACCATCCTGGCTAACATGGTGAAACCCCGTCTCTACTAAAAATACAAAAAATTAGCCGGGCGTGGCAGCGTGCGCCTGTAGTCCCAGCTACTCAGAAGGCTGAGGCAGGAGAATGGTGTGAACCTGGTGAGCCAAGATTGTGCCACTGCACTCCAGCCTGGGAGACACAGCAAGACTCCGTCTCAAAAAAAAAAAAAAAAAAACATCGAGATTTGCTTCTGTTTTCTCTTCCATCTTCATTCTTTTTTCTCTCATCCTCATTCTTATAAGCCTAGAATAAACCGCAAATCCTTTATGCCCATGGAAGCATGAGGAATAAAGAATGGAGATGTTTGTTTTGCCATTAACTAAAGATCTGGGGTCTCGGGGAGAGGGGGATAGAGAAGAAGTGGAAAGAGGTGCCCATAATAGCTTAGGTGCAATTCTGCTTATTTTACATTTTACCCTTGCTGACTGCAACTTTTTCTTCAGCTCTCACACATTGTTTGTGCAGGGATCTCATAGGACCAGGAATTGTCCGTAGGGGTGGGAATTTGTCTACTTTGCTTTGTGGAAGTTGTCTCACCCTGAAAGGGATACCTCTAGCATGGTAATAGTCTTCTTGGATTTGTTATCGTATGGAAAGATGTAAAGGGAGGGATGCTGCTGCTGCTGCTGCTGCATGCAGTCGCCATTTCATTTAAATGACTTATTTATAATTGATGACACTTTTCTGGCTTCCTGTTAATTCCTCCCACAAAGATGAATAAATCAGAACCGGACATGGTGGCACACACCTGTGGTCCTATAACCGCCCAACGGAATTCACCTTGCCCACTGTCTAGATAGAGCCGATTATCAAGACGGGAATTGCAATGGAGAAAGAGTTATGCAGAGCCAGCTGTGCAGGAGACCAGAGTTTTATTATTACTCAAATCAGTCTCCCCGAACATTTGAGGATCAGAGTTTTTAAGGATAATTTGGCGGGTAGGGCCTTAGGAAGTGGAGAGTGCTGATTGGTCAGGTTGACGATAGAATCATAGGGAGTGGAAGTGAGGTTTTCTTGCTGTCTTCTGTTCCTGGATGGGATGGCAGAACTGGTTGGGCCAGATTACCAGTCTGGGTGGTCTCAACTGATCCATCCAGTTCAGGGTCTGCAAGATATTTCAAGTGCTGATCTTAGGTTTTACAACAGTGATGTTTTCCCCAGGAACAATTTGGGGAGGTTCACACTCTTGGAGCCAGAGGCTGCATTACCCCTAAACCGTAATCTCTAATGTTGTAGCTAATTTGTTAGTCCTGCAAAGGTAGACTGGTCCCCAGGCAAGAAGGGGGTCTTTTCAGAAAAGGGCTGTTATCAATTTTGTTTCAGAGTCCAACCATGAACTGAATTTCTTCCCAAAGTTAGTTCAGCCTACACCCAGGAATGAACAAGGACAGCTGAAAGGTTAGAAGCAAGATGGAGTCAATTAGGTCTGATCTCTTTCACTGTCAGAATTTCCTCAGTTATAATTTCTGCAAAGGCGGTTTCAGTCTCAGCTACTTGGGAGGCTGAGACGGGAGGATCACTGGAGCCCAGGAGTTTGAGGTTGCAGAGAGCTATGATCACGCCACTGCACTCCAGCCTGGGCAACAGAGTGAGACCCTGTCTCTAAATAAATAAATAAATAAATAAATAAATAAATAAATAAATGAAATCAAGATGGTGTGCAATTAGAATTGAGCAATTTTGTTTCCAAACCTGAAGAAAGCTTGGTCTCACTCTGTCCCAGGTGGCTGGATAAATTGGGCCTGTCAGCCCAAATGGGAATACAAGTGGTGATGAGGCAAGTATTCTTTGGAGCCGGAAACTACCATTTAGTGGATGAAAACTTCGATCCTTTACCTGTAAGTGACCATTATTTTCCTAATTCTAGTAGAGCAGATTAAAGTCAACTCAGGACCCCTGGTGTTAACCTCCTGTAAATAGTCAATCCTCTCAGTAACTAGCCAAATCATGAGATGATGAATTAGAAGGAGTCTTAGATATCAACCAATCTAATATTTTTTTGTGTGTTTGAAGAGAAGAAATCAAGAGCTAGGAATAACTTTTTAAATGTAAGCCATTTGCGGTATAGTGTGGATTTTGTTTAAAAGGGGATAATTTGAAATTTTATGACTCATTATATAAGATAAAACAAGTTGGATTTTTAAATATTTTACAAAGTAAATCAGTTATAATTGCCTACAGTAATGCAAAGCTTCAAAACATTTTTTGTGTTATGAAATTGTGATTTACTTAACCTAAAAATGAGCCAGTACCATGTATTTGCTTAAAAATCTCATGCTAAGAATTTACTATTTTGTTAATAATCTTCAAGATATTTATGAATAAAGTCTCATGTCTGATCCTTCCTCCAACCGCATCTGGTGCTAAATCAGGAAATGTTTCTTCCCAAAAAGCCTCGTGGAAGATCTGTATGTCTAAATATATGTCAGGGATAATACAGATGTAGCCCTGAGAAGCATGACCTTGATTTTTATAGTCTAAATGTCATTTGCAGATATCTGTTTTCTAAGAATAATTTCTAAAATAATTATTTGAAGGTTGCAAGAAAGCTAAGAAATTCTGCAAAGAGCCTATGTGAAAATATAAGCTAGGCTTTTGTGGTTTGTGGATAGACTTCCCAACAAAATTGCTTTTTATCTATAGTGGCCCAAGCTTGTGGAACACATTACTCATCCTTTTTTAGAAAATTCTTAGAAAAGTGACCTTGCAAAAATGGAATTTATCTTTCCCCAAGTATATTCTGTCATCTATAGAGTTAAACTAAGCATAGTAATTTCACTAGACAAACATTCAATATCTACTCCTCACCTTTTTATCTCATCCAAATTTTCCCAGGGCCCAGACATAAACCTTTGCCTTACAAACTCTTTGTATATGCACTAAATATGCTTCTCCTTCAAGGTTCTCAATCAGCTAGAAAAAGGTGCAAGAGTAAATGGTACCCTTGACACTTGTAGATCCAAGGGGATTAGGCTTAAATTCACTCTACATGTCTGTGAATTTATTTTATTTCCATGACAGTCCTGTGAAGTGGCAAGGCAGGTATCTTGGATCCATTTTTTAGATAAGGAAGTTCAAATTAAGAAGAGGTTACATGATTTACAGGAAGCCACACTGTAGTCCCACGTTACTCTTAAAACTCCCATTCAAATCCTGCCTCTGAGGCCTGCATACTTTCTACCCTACCAGTCACTGACCCATGCGTATGTCTCCTTTGAAAACATTGATTCCACTTTTGTCTCCAGTGAAAAAGTGGAATTTAAGCAGGGAAACAAAAGCCATTTGTCTTGTTAAGTCTACTTTCCCTTTACTTTCAAGAAGGAAAGTTGGGGTATATGTTGAATAGTGATTTATGTATTTATTTATTTATTATTTTTAAAATTGAGACAAGGTCTCACTGTATTGCTCAGGCTGGTCTTGAACTCCTGGGCTCAAGTGATCCTCCCACCTCAGCCTCCCAGTGTTGGGATTACAGGCATGAACCATTGTGCCTGCCACTGATCCGTGGTTTTTTAAGAAAAACTTTTACTATAGAAAATTTTAATCATATACAAAATACAGAGGAAAGTATATGAACCCATTTTAGGAGACTAGAATATGCCACCCCAAAATATGCCACTTTGGCATAAGGATTATTTTGAGCTGAAGGCAACTGGGAAGAAACACATAGAAGAAAAGTTCTGTGTCCTCCTCCATTTGCCTAAGAGCAGGACATAAAATTTAAAAGTCCCCCTCCTTCCCTTTATTAATGTGAAAAAACAGGTAATTTGTTCTATAGTATTTCCTACATTCTGGAGTTTGCTAAATTTATTCGTGTGATATCATTTAGCATGTTCCTCTGTCCCCTATGTTTCCTTTAAACTAGTGGTTATACCTAGAAGCTTGAGTTTATGCAGTTTGTTTTTTTGTTTTTTTGTTTGTTTGTTGCAAGAATGCTTTATTATGTGCTTCTGGAAGCACACAATGTCTGGTTGTGTCTGGTTTTGATCTTGATAGCTAGTGATGACCATTGCCTAATCCATTACTTCATTGGGGTGGGGGGAATAAGGTTTTAAATGAAATTTTTTTTCTTTTATTTTGAGACAGTGTCTCATTTCGTTTCCCAGGCTAGAGTGCAGTGGCGCAATCATGGCTTACTGCAGCCTCGACCTCCTGGGCTCAGGTGATCTTCCCACCTCAGCCTCCCGAGTACCTGGAACTACAGGTGCACACCACCATACTTGGCTAATTTTTTGTATTTTTTTGTACAGAAGGGGTTTCATCATGTTTCCCAGACTGGTCTTGAACTCCTGGGTTCAAGCAATCTACCCACTTCAGCCTCCCAAAATTCTGGAATTACACTTTGGCCACTGTGCCTGGCCTAAATGAAATTATTTTTCTCTTAGACAAAAGTTTTACTTGAAAAATTTGTCTTCGTGAGTGTGTACGTGTGTATGTGTGTGTGTGTGTGTGTGTCTAAAAGTTTGGCTTTGAGCTTTGCTTTGAATTCTCAGATGAACGATAACCAAGGATACTTAAACTCTGATCATTCCTGACAGATATGCCCTAGAGGATATGGCCTTTTGAATTGTGTCCAGTGCTAAACAGCAGCAAGCAAGATACTGCTGTCAGATTCATGGTGGTCACATGCGAGGAAAAAAAAGAAAATGTGAGGAAAAAAAAGAAAAAAAAGATGAATCCTATTTAAATGCCCCCAGGATAACAGTGATACTGTTTGTAGGATGACTATTTGCTTGCCACTGGTTTTCTTAAATAAGGAAGTAAGTAAAGATCTATTTTTGTCTCTCTTTCTCCCCAACCACCACAACTAGGATTATTGGCTATCTCTTCTGTTCAAGAAATTGGTGGGCACCAAGGTGTTAATGGCAAGTGTGAAAGGCCCAAAGAGAAGGAAACTTCGAGTATACCTTCATTGCACAAACACTGACAAGTAAGTATGAGACACACCCTTTACCAATCATCAAGTTTTAGTGGGTAAGCACGTAACTTTACTTAAACACCCTGTAGCATGTATCTATACATTGCATAAGTGTAGGCGGTTGCAGTTTAGTAAAGTTTTATACAACGATTTCATTTTATTTTATTTTTAAAAGAAAAATGATACTTTTATTGTTGTTGTTTTTTGTCACCCAGGCTGGAGTGCAGTAGTGCAATGTCAGCTCACTGCAACCTCTGCCTCCCAGGTTCAAGTGATTCTTGAAGAGGAGAACAATAATAACTACAATATTATTTTCAAAAGTTGTGACCGCAGTTTCTGGAGTTGAGAAGACATAGACATTTTTGTAGCCTCATACTCTTGCTTTAGGTAGCAAAAAATGTTCCTAAATCTCAGGAATATTCTCTAGATAGGTTTCAATCTATCATTCCTGATAAGACGATACTGAAATACTAATTCTAGCCAAAAAAGACCATCCACCATTTCCGATTGTTGGTGACTGGGAACTCTATGGATAGTGAGGACCCCAGTGGGAAGTAGCAAGGGGAATGGTTTGAATGGATAAATTCATAAGAAACATCAGTAGATTTAATGTTCTTACTTGTTTCAGTCTTTTCATAAGGCTAGGAAAAGCCGCTGTTTTATTGTTTATAATGTGAATTCACTTGAACCCATAAAATTTGCCTTTTACCTTCCTATGTCTGTAAATGGATTGGCTGGCTGGCTTCCTAGCAACCCAGCTGGCAGAGCTGTGAGGGTCTCAACGTGCTCTAGCCCAGACATTGGTAGCATGAAGGGCAATGTTTTTAATCATGTTTTCAAAATAGGACCACACTAGTGGTCTAATATGATCATAAAAGAAGGATACTAAGAGTGCCCACTGTCATTATGGATCCTAATACTTAGGATGCATTATGGATTGTCATTATGGATACTAATACTTAGGATCACATTTGTAATTGAGTTTTTAATTGCTTAAATTAGATAAATATTTCTATTGAGTTAACCTCTTTGCTTTTAGTCCAATGTATAAAGAAGGAGATTTAACTCTATATGCCATAAACCTCCATAATGTCACCAAGTACTTGCGGTTACCCTATCCTTTTTTTGACAAGCAAGTGGATAAATACCTCCTAAGACCTTTGGGACCTCATGGATTACTTTCCAAGTAAGTAATTTTCCTTATTAATTCCAAACTTTCAATAAATTTATTGGTGTTTATCAGAACAGAGAGTTTGGACAGGGAGCAAAAGACAAAGTCAACTATTTCAAGTTCTAATAATTCTTCATATTCAGGAAATTTATGTATGAATACTTACTAATATGAGTATAACTCACCCTAAGAGTCTAAAGCAAAAGGATGTGAACACAAACTAGCAGTTATCTTAGAGAATAAGTTTGCATTTCAAAATAACTTGACATATCAAGATCCACTCAATGCATTTAAATTATTTACTCTAAAAAGACATAGTTCTTGGTAACACATTCACTAAAGCAAAATATACCTGTATATAATTGCTGTTAAAGGTAGGTGGGTTGGTATAAAATATCATACCATGTGAGATCAGTGTGATTCTTTTATAGCATTAATTTTTATTGGTTAGAGTAAGAAAAAGAATAGCTACAGTGTACTTCTTAAGTAGATTCTCACACATTTTGGTTTCAAAAACCAATTATTGACTACATCTTATAAAAGCCTGTATTCAATGGAGTGCCAAAAATGACGATGAGTCTTGAAGATTTAGACATATAAATATTTTGAGGTTTCTGTTCAATGTATGTTGGAAGGAGTTCCTTTCTCATGACTACTCTCATATTGGAACATAAAAAGAGTTTACAGGCTTGGAGCAGTGGCTCATGCCTGTAATCCCAACACTTTGGGAAGCTGAGGCAGGCAGATCGCTTCAGCCCAGGAGTTTGAGACCAGCCTGGGCGATATGGTGAAACTCTCTCTACAAAAAAATACCAACATGAGCCAGGCATGGTGGCACGTGCCTGTAGTCCCAGCTACTTGGGAAGCTGAGGTGGGAGGATTGCTTGAGCCCAGGGGGTCATGGCTGCAGTGAGCTGTGATGGTGCCTCTGTCACCCAGGCTGGGTGACAGAGTGAGACCCTGTCTCAAAAATAAATAAATACATAAATAAATATTAAGAGTTTACAAAATTCTCACCATCTCCTCCCATCTTTGCAAATGCCACATAAGTGATGTGTTCCAGGACTATTAGCCTCAGAACTTGAGGCAGTACAGTAAGCATGCTTTCTTCAAAGTCCAATCCCCCACAGACAAACATTATTAACACTGGGTACTGCTCTTTTATTTTTTTCCCTTCTATGCTTTATTTTACTATAACTATAATCATATAACATGTAATAGGAAAAGGCAGGGTTGGGGAGAGATCCGAAAGTCTTCCCAAGAGCCTTTCCAACATAGCCTCTGTAGATATTTTTTTCTTTTTTTTCTTTTTTCTTTTTTTTTTTTTTGAGACAGAGTCTCACTGTCACCCAGGCTAGAATGCAATGGTGTGATCTAGGCTCACTGCAACCTCCGCCTCCCAGGTTCAAGCAATTCTCCCACCTCAGCCAGGATCCTTAGTACCTGGGATTACAGGCGTGCATCACCACGCCTGGCTAATTTTTGTATTTTTAGTAGAGATGAGGTTTCACCAGCCAGGCTGGTCTTGAACTCCTGACCTCAGGTGATCCACCTGCCTTGACCTCCCACAGTGCTGGGATTACAGGCGTGAGCCACCATTTCCTGGCCTCTTTGTAGACATTTTTAATGAGCTGTATGTTTTATAAAATACTACCGTGGTTTGGTTAACCATTTTCCTACTGTTTAAATCTTTTCTTCCCCTTGTTGTAAATAATGCATTTTTGGGTAACAGATACTTTTTTCAATTTAGGTTCTGACCCTTTTTGAAATGGTTATTATTATTATTATTATTTGCATATTTGTGTTTGCTGCTGATAAAAATCATTTTCTGAAGTAATTGAATAACAGTTGTAGAGTTGGAAGCATCATAAGAGATCATTTTAGTCCAACTACCCATGGAAAGCCCTTCAGGGTGACTACTCTCTCGGGCAAGGATAAAGTGAGCCTCTCGGTGCCTTCGCTTGCTGCTCTTAGTTCTGTTCTCTAGAGGAGAGGTTGGAAACTATATCTCATTCTTGCAGACAAGTTAGTTTGGAGGATTCCCCCCTCCCCTTTTTCTGGTAGGGGAGGTTGTCATGCACTGTGTTTTGTTTTTAGTTAATTGTCAGCATCGAAAAATTGACAGCTATTAAAATATCTGAATCTCCAGCTTTTCTTTAAAAATGGATACTATGGGCCGAGACGGGCGGATCACGAGGTCAGGAGATCAAGACCATCCTGGCTAACATGGTGAAAC
>NW_016806011.1:105570-159715 GCF_001698545.2 Rhinopithecus bieti | reverse complement strand
AAAAAAAAAAAAAAAAAATGGATACTATGGGCCGGGCGCGGTGGCTCAAGCCTGTAACACCAGCACTTTGGGAGGCCGAGACGGGTGGATCACGAGGTCAGGAGATAGAGACCATCCTGGCTAACACGGTGAAACCCCGTCTCTACTAAAAAATACAAAAAACTAGCCGGGCGAGGTGGCGGGCGCCTGTAATCCCAGCTACTGGGGAGGCTGAGGCAGGAGAATGGCGTGAGCCTGGGAGGCGGAGTTTGCAGTGAGCTGAGATCCGGCCACTGCGCTTCAGCCTGGACGACAGAGCCAGACTCCGTCTCAAAAAAAAAAAAAAAAAAAAAAAACGGATACTATGGCAACTCTGGGCTTGCTTTCCCAACTAGCTGGAGTTGAATGGGGATTGTATACTTTAGACAGGTCATTCAAGTTTGCAGCTCTCTGCAATCTCTACCTGACCCTATTATCTTACACCTGTCCTACTATTCTTGCACCTATCACTTTCTTGGCCTTTGTGTCATTTGAGTTTGCCACCCCTAATTTGGAGCAATGCTGAATACCTCATTTTCTCTGGAATAATTCCCAAATGTTTGAAGGAAAATTAGATTGTCTTCACTTTAGGCTAACTATGACCAATTTATCCAAAGACTCTTCTTTTTGTTGTATTTAGTAGACCCTATTACATTCTTTTTTTTTTTTTTTTTTTTTTTGAGGCGGAGTCTCGCTCTGTTGCCCAGGCTGGAGTGCAGTGGAGAGATCATGGCTCACTGCAACATCTGCCTCCTAGTTCAAGAGATTCTCCTGCCTCAGACTGCCAAGTAGCTGGGATTACAGGCACCCACCACCACACCTGGCTAATTTTTGTATTTTTCATAGAGATAGGGTTTCACTATGTTGGCCAGGCTGGTCTCGAACTCCTGAACTCAAATGATCCACCCGCCTCGGCCTCCCAAAGTGCAGGGATTACCTGCGTGAGCCACCGTGCCCTGCCCCTATTACATTCTGATCACACATTTCATGTTTTATAATTGGAAAACTGGTGAAATTATAGACAATGTTTTATTCCCCTAAATTCTCTTTGATGAGTATGTATTACTTACACTCTTCTTATCTTTAAAATTTTGCAAAAAAGTATCCTAGATAAGTTTATGAGTGCACAGTCTGTACGCTTGCTCGTATTAACAACCTCGGAGAGTTAAACAGCAGTCACCTTTAAAAATTATTACTATCATTATTATTATTTTTGAGGCAGGGGTATCATTCTGTCTCCCAGGCTGGAGTGTAGTGTTGCTGTCACAGCTCACTGCAGCCACTGCTGCCTGGGCTCAAGTGATCCTTCCTCCTCAGCCTTCTGAGTATCTGAGACCACAGGCTTATGCTACCACACCTGGCTAATTTTTTAATTTTTTGTAGAGACAAGGTCTCATTATGTTGCCCAGGCTGGTCTCAAACTCCTAAGCTTAAGTGATCTTTCTTGGCCTCCCAAAGTGCTGGGATTACAGGCATGAATAACTGCACCCAGCCCTAAAAATTATTAGAGTCCTGCATAGTAAGTATTTAATAAATATTTAAATGAACTTTTTTTTTAAAATAGAGACGAGGTCTCACTATATTGCCCAAGCTAGTCTTGAACTCCTGGACTCATGCAATCCTGCTGCCTTAGCCTCCCAAAGTGCTGGGATTACAGGCATGACCCACCTCATCTGGGCTGAATGAACATATTTTTAACATAAAGGCAGTATTTTATATTTATCTCATAAATTTTACCCAGCATCCCCACTTCTGCCAAATCTGTTGCTTGCTAATTCCTTCCAGCTTTATTTCATCTGAAATTTGACAAACATCTTCTATTTCTTTGTCATCATGTTATTGACTTCAGAATATAAAATAAGACACTATACCCAAATTAAACCCCATCCTCATTGCCCAGCCTGATGTGAAAATAATCAGCATACATTAAGCGTACCCTTGATATATGTGTAGCATCTTTTAGATAAATGTACAGCTGATTAAAGAATATAGCCTAATGGTATAATATCTTGCCCATCTACCTCATCTTATCCACAGCAGGATTAATTCACAATGACCAGATTTACCTTTAAACTTTGTAGCAAAATATCCTCTCCAAAAGCGTTATCTAAAACTTTTGTGTGTACTCTTGCAAGGTTCTTAATTTCATGCAGAACAGGCTCTTAACACTGTCAGTTGGAGATATTTTCAAGACCTATTTTTGTTTGTGGTTTCCTGATGATGGTCATGGCATTTCCTCCTTCTCCCCATCTAAAAATTGAGGTGATACAGGCTTTTAAACAAAACCAACTCATATAGACTGAGTACAACTGCAATGCAGGCATGCTAGCCTCTGCCACAATCATGCACAGGCTATTGATATGTCTTAAGTTACAGAACCCAGGACTGAGCATCTCATTAGGTCAAAATGGAAACCAGTTTTTCTGCTCACTGATGCTTAATGAGGACAGGGTGTGAGAGATTTTTTTAAGTGAAAAAAATATATAATAATGCTACATGGAAAAATATCTAACATTAGAGAATTAAGTAAATAATATACTCACACCATGGAATCCTGTGCAGACATTAAAATTAGGTAGTGGATGAATGTTTAATGATGTGAGAAAAAGGATGTGCTGGGGCAGGGGGAAGAATCAAGTTTTAAGAAAATACAGTATACCCATACTTAAGTAGAAAAAAAAAAAAGGCATGTACAGTGATGTGTTGCTTAATGATGGGGATACCTTCTGAGAAATGTGTCGATAGGTGATTTCATCCTTGTGTGAACATCATAGAGTGAACTTACACAAACCTAGACGGTCTAGCCTACTATGCATCCAGGCTATATGACTAGCCTGTGGCTCCTAGGCTACAAACCTGTAAAGCATGCTACTGTAGTGAATATACAAGTTACCATTGGGTTAAGTAGTTGTGTATCTAAACATATCTAAACATAGAAAACTAATGTGTTGTGCTACAATATTACAATGGCTATGATATTGCTAGGCAATAGGAATTATAATTTTATATTTTATGGGACCACGTTCATATATGCGGTCCATGGTGGACCAAAACATCCTTATGTGGCATATGACTGTATACATGTACATAAAAAATAGATGAAAGAATGGATATACATCAAAATGTTTAAAATGGTTATGGTGACTTAGGTTACTTTTTGTATATTTATCTGAGTAATAATAATGATGATAGATAATACTTTTATAGTGTTTACTATATAAAGGACACTGTTGTAAATGTTCTGCATACATTATATGTATTACATAAATGATATAAATATAACTCTGACAGTAACTAATCTTATACATTCTCCGTTTCTTTTTTGTTTTTTGTTTTTTGTTTTTTTTTAAACAGAATCTCACTCTACCGCCCAGGCTGGAGCGCAGTGGTGCAATCTCAGCTCACTGCAACCTCCGCCTCCCGGGTTCAAACGATTCTCATGTCTCAGCCTCCTGAGTAGCTGGGACTACAGGCACACACCACCCACCACCATGCCCAGCTAATTTTTGTATTTTTGGGTAGAGATGGAGTTTTGCCATGTTGGCCAGGCTGATCTTGAACTCCTGGCCTCAAGCGATCTGCCTGCCTCAGCCTCCCAAAGTGCTGGGATTACAGGTGTGAGACACCGTGCTCAGCCTAATCTTACAAGTTTTCAATAAAGAGTGCTAACTTGGTTCACAATATAAAACATATTGGAGAAAAAGGGATATAAGCATCTTATTTAGAATTACGAAATTATGAAATTCTAATTATGAAATTCTAAATTATGAAATTTAGAATTATGAAAATATCAATAGCTGACTAATCTACAGCTGACTAAAACTTTTCTTCATAAGCTCGTGTCCATATTTATTTGCTTCTGTGAATATGCATTAATTTGAGTTAAATAGTAAGTATGTATAAGAAATAACACTTTTCCTTAATTTTTAAAAACATTCAACAGTTTTTTATTTGAATTCCAATAGTGAAATACACAGGAAATATAAAATGTTCTGTAGTTTAGCCAAATTGTTTTTGGTTCACCACAGTATTCTACCAAAATTTCTTAATAACAGTAAGAAAATGAATGCATTACCTCCTGCAGGGAGAGGGTAGTTAGACAGTTTATGGGCATAGTTGCAAGTGAGAAATTTCATTGGCTACCATTTATGCTAAATTCATAGAAACTGCTTTCTATTCTATATATCTATTTGCTTTATATGGAAATAGTTTCAATTATTGGCCATTAAATAAAATAGCCACCATTCCAGAAGGTGTGTCATGTTTATCCTTTTTATACCGCCATCATATTGCCTAGTATAGATTGTGTGTGTTCCATTTTCTGTAATGGGCCAGACAGTAAGTATTTCTGGCTTTGGGGTCCATATGGTCTCTATCATAACTACTCAACTCTGCCATTGTAGCTTAAAGATTATCTAGTCAAATGCCTAAATGATACAGTGTTGAAATACAAGTTATATAATATTGGCTGCCACACACACACACACACAAAAGTTTATTTGGTCTAATAAAGATTTCATGACTTTTGTAGGGGCATAGGTGGGGCTTGCACCACTTGGTTAACTCGGTGTATCTTTCTCCTTTGCAGATCTGTCCAACTCAATGGTCACACTCTAAAGATGGTGGATGATCAAACCTTGCCACCTTTAATGGAAAAACCTCTCCGGCCAGGAAGTTCACTGGGCTTGCCAGCTTTCTCATATAGTTTTTTTGTGATAAGAAATGCCAAAGTTGCTGCTTGCATCTGAAAATAAAATATACTAGTCCTGACACTGAATTTTTCAAGTGTACTAAGAGTAAAGCAAGTTATAGGAAAGGAAGCAGATACCTTACAAAGCAACTAGTGGGTGCTTGAGAGACACTGGGACACTCTCAGTGCTAGATTTAGCACAGTATTTTGATCTCTCTAGGCAGAACACTGCTAATAATAATAGCTAATAACACCTTGTTCCAAATACTGCTTAGCATTTTGCATGTTTTTTTTAGGTAAAGTTTTGTTTTATTATTTATTTATTTATTTATTTTGAGACAGAGTCTCTCTCTGTCACCCAGGTTAGAGTGCTGTGGTGCAATCTTGGCTCACTGCAACTTCAAGCAATTCTCCTGCTTCAGCCTCCTGAGTAGCTGGGATAATAGGCATGTGCCACCACACCCAGTTACTTTCTGTATTTTTTGTAGAGATGGAGTTTTGCCATATTGGCCAAGCTGGTCTCCAACTCCTGTCCTCAAGTGATCCACCCACCTCAGCCTCTCAAGCCTGCTGGGATTGCAGGCGTGAGCCACCACACCCAGCAGTGTTTTATTTTTGAGACAGGGCCTCACTCTGTTGCCCAGGCTGGAGTACAGTGGTGCAATCATAGTTCACTGCAGCCTTTTAACTCCTGGGCACAAGTCATCCGCCTGCTTAGCCTCGCAAGGAGCTAGGACCCCAGACACATGCCATCACACTTGGCTATTTTAAAAAATTTTTTTGTAGAGATGGGGTCTCGCTATGTTACCCAAGCTGGTCCTGAACTCCTGGACTCAATTGATCCTCCCACCTTGGCCTTCCAGGTGCTGGGATTTCTTTGGGAGTACAACATGGTACAGCAGGAGATCATTTGATGTTACCTCTGTGCAGTGTTGCTAATCAGTGAAAGACTTTAATACCTGTGGGGACAGCGATTAGCCACTGCACCCAGTCTTTATTTAAAGTTATTAAAAATGGCTGGGCACAGTGGCTCACACCTGTAATCCTAGCACTTTGGGAGGTGGAGGCAGACAAATCACCTGATGTCAGGAATTTGAGACCAGCCTGGCCAACTTGGTGAAACCCCATCTCTACTAAAAAATACAAAAATTAGCTGGGTGTGGTGGTGCACACCTGTAGTCCCAGCTACTTGGGAGGCTGGGGCAGTAGAATCCCTTGAAATCAGGAGGCAGAGGTTGCAGTGAGCCGAGATTGTGCCACTGCAGTCCAGCCTGGGTGACAGAGCGAGACTCCATCTCAAAAAAACAAAAGTTATTAGAAATGTATGTGAATGGTCCTAATATGGCCAGGAAGCAAGGAAGTGAAGGATATATTATGAGTTTTAAGAAGGTACTTAGCTGTATATTTATCTTTCAAAATGCATTAGAAGATTCTGGAATTATTTCCTTCATATGCCATCTCTACAGGCTCCCATCAGAAAAAGTGTACTGCCATTACCGTGAAACTGGTTGTAAAAGAGAAACTATCTATTTGCACCTTAAAAGAGAGCTAGATTTTGCTGATTTTCTTCTTTCAGTTTGTCTTTGTCAGCAATACTATGTGAGAGGACAGATTGTTAGATGTGATAGTATAAAAAATGATTAATGACAATTCAGAGGGGAAGACATTCTGTAAACTTAAAATTACTATAAATGAAATTGATTCATCATGAGGATAAATTTTAGAAAACACCCAATACCTTATAACCATCTGTTAATGCTTGCTTTTTCTCTACCTTTAATCCTTGTTTCAGTTGGGAAGCTTTTGGCTGCAAGTAACAGAAACTCCTGATTCAAATGGCTTAAACAATAAGGAAATGTACATTCCCACATAACTAGACGTTCAAACAGGCCAGGCTCCAGCACTTCAGTATGTTACCAGGGATCTGGGTTCTTCCCAGCTCTCTGCTCTGCCATCTTTAGTGTTGGCTTCATTCTCAGAATCTGGTAGCATGATGGCTGTACCTGTTCCAAGGGCCCCTTCAGACCTCGTAGCAACCAGAGGAAGAAAATGAGTCATTTTTTTAGTCTCCTTCATAGACTTGAATAACTCTTTTTCAGAGCTTCTCACAGCAAACCTCTCCTCATGTCTCCTCATGTCTTGTTGTTTAGAAATGGGTAATGTGGCCATTTCACCAGTCACTGCGAACAACAGTGAGGTTCCTATAATCGTCTCTGAGTAATCCTTTGGAATGGAGAGGGTGTTGGTCAGTCTACAAACTGAACACTGCAGTTCTGCACTTTTTAGCAGTGAAAAAATGTAGTATTTTCCCCTCTTAAGGATTAATACTCTTTATATTTATGCCTGTTATTAATATAGTATCTTTTAAATTTTTTATTTTCATAGCTTTAGGGGTACATACTTTTTGGTTACAGGGTGAATTGTATAGTGGTGAAGACTTGGCTTTTAGTGTACCTGTCACCTGAGTGATGTACATTGTACTCAATAGGTAATTTTTCATCCATTACCCCCCTCCATCCTCCTCCCTTCTGAGTCTCCAATGTCCATTATACCACTGTGTATGTCCTTGTGTACCTATAGCTGAGCTTCCACTTATAAGTGAGAACATACAGTATTTGGTTTTCCATTCCTGAGTTACTTTCCTCAGGATAACGGCCCCCAGTTCCATCCAAATTGCTGCAAAATACATTATTTTATTCTTCTTTATGGCTGAGTAATAGTCCATGGTATATATATATACCACATTTTCTTTATCCACTCATCAGCTGATGGACACTTAGGTTAATTCAATTCAATTTAAGTACATTTGTAAGGAGCTAAAGCCGAAAATTAAATTTTAGATCTTTCAATACTCTTAAACTTTATACGTAAGTGGTTTTTATATTTTCACATTTGAAATAAAGTAATTTTTATAACCTTGATATTGTATGACTCTTCTTTTAGTAAAGCTAAAGCCTACAGATTCCTACATTTGGAAGCCTTGTTTTCCTTCACTGCTTTGTTTATACCTGGAAACAGGATATAGAACCACTAGTGTGTTGAGTTTCACCCCTTGTTATACTATTAGGTATCAGAAGTGAGGGTTTTCCGATGCACAGTCTGAGACAAGGACTTGGGGTCAGGTAGGTTATTTGGGAATAAGGAATGAGAGATCAGGGAGCATGAGACGGAGGAGAACAAAGAGTCAGTATTAATTTTTGCTGTTGAGTTTGTTGCCGTAGGCAATGAGTGTTCAGTTCCACCAGCACTACTAAGAAGCGTAGGGGATGCCTCCCAAAATTTGTCTTTTACTATTCTCTTATTTCTCATCGGCTATCATTTTATAGTCACATTATTGTCAATTACAATTTCTATAAAGAACACCAGTTCCACATAAAATTGTTTTAAGGCCTGAAGCAATTATAGTTAATGATTGTATCTGTTAAACTTGAAAGTCACTTTTACATCTCATTTGGGAGTCAAACAATAATTTTTTTTTTTTTCTTTTTTTTTTTGAGAAGGAGTCTCGCTCTGTCACCCAGGCTGGAGTGCAGTGGCCAGATCTCAGCTCACTGCAAACTCTGCCTCCCGGGTTTACGCCATTCTCCTGCCTCAGCCTCCCGAGTAGCTGGGACTACAGGCGCCCGCCACCTCGCCCGGCTAGTTTTTTTGTATTTTTTTAGTAGAGACGGGGTTTCACCGTGTTAGCCAGGATGGTCTCGATCTCCTGACCTCGTGATCCGCCCGCCTCGGCCTCCCAAAGTGCTGGGATTACAGGCTTGAGCCACCGCGCCCGGCCCTCTTTTCTTTTTTCTCTTTTTTTGAGACACGGTCTCACTGTGTCACCCAGTCTGGAGTGCAGTGGCATGGCATGCTCATGGCTCACTGCAGCCTAGGCCTCCTGGGCTCAACCCACCTCAGCCTCCCTAGTAGCTGGGACTATAAGTGTGTGCCACCATGTATTTTTGTATTTTTTGTAAAGACAATGTTTTGCCATGTTGCCCAGGCTGGTCTTGAACTCCGAGGCTCAAACGATCTGCCTGCCTTAGCCTCCCATAGTATTGGGATTACAGGCATAAGCCACCACACCTGGTCAATAAATATTTTTTAAACCTAAAACACCTTCTCTAGGGCCCACCACAAAAATCAGATGAAATACAGTAGAGATAAAAAATATGAATGTAGAAGTGCTTCAAACATGTAAATCTGTTAAAATGAAGGGTATATGTAAAGTGGAATATTCTGGTTGATGCACCATTTAAACAAACATTTGTGGGATGAATGAATTTATTCTCCATCCACTTGGTGCAACATTTCTGCATTAGGGTTCTCTAGAGAAGAGAAACAGTACCAATAGGATAAATATAGATAGATAGATAGATAGATAGATAGATAGATAGATAGATAGATAGATTTTTTTTTTTTTGAGAGTCTCACTCTGTCACCTAGGCTGGAGTGCAGTGGTGAGATCTCGGCTCACTGCAAGCTATGCCTCCCAGGTTCACGCCATTCTCCTGCCTCAGCCTCCTGAGTAGCTGGAACTACAGGCACCCACTCCCATGCCCGGCTAATTTTTTGTATTTTTAGTAGAGACGGGGTTTCACCGTGTTAGCCAGGTTGGTCTCGATCTCCTGACCTCGTGATCTGCCCACCTCGGCCTCCCAAAGTGCTGGGATTACAGGCGTGAGTCACCGTGCCTGGCCAATTTATTTTAAGGAATTAGTTCAAGCAATTATGGAGGCTGCAGAATCCAAAATCTGCAGGGTGGGCTAGCTGGCAGGCTGGAGACCCAGGAAATAGCCAAGGTTGCAGTTGAAGTCCAAGTCCAAAGGCCATTTGCTAGGAGAATTCCTTCTTGCCTGAGATAGGTCAGTCTTTTGTTCTATTCAGGCCTTTAACAGATTGGATGAAACCCACCCACATTATGGAGGGCAATCTGATTTACTTGAAATCCACCTATTTAAATGTTAATTTCATCCTAAAACATCCTGTATTAGTCTGTTCTCATGCTGCTAATAAGGACATACTGCGAACTGGGTAATTTATAAAGGAAGGATGTTTAATTAACTCACAATTCCACTTGGTTTGGGAGGCCTCACAATCATGCTGGAAGTTGAAGGAGGAGCAAAGGCACATCTTACATGGTGGCAGGCAAGAGAGCTTGTGCTGGGGAACCCCCCTTTATAAAACTGTCAGTTCTCATGAGACATATTCACTATCATGAGAACAACACAGGAAAGACCCACCCCCATTATTCAGTTACCTCCCACTGGGTCCCTCCTACAACACATGGGAATTATGAGAGCTACAGTTCAAGATGAGATTTGGGTGGGGACACAGCCAAACCATATCATTCCACCCCTGGCCCCTCCCAAATCTCATGTCCTCACATTTCAAAATCAATCATACCTTCCCACAGTCCCCCAAAGTATTAACTCATTTCAGCATTAACTCAAAAGTCCACAGTCCAAAGTCTCATCTGAGACAAGGTAAGTCCCTTCCCCCCATGAGCCTGTAAAATCAAAAGCAAGTTAGTTATTTCCTAGATATAATGGAGGTACAGGCATTGGATAAACACACCTGTTCCAAATGAAAGAAATTGGCCAAAACAAAGGGCCTACAGGCCCTGTGCAAGTCTGAAATCCAGCAGGGCAGTCAAATCTTAAAGCTCCAAAATGATTTTGACTCCATGTCTCACATCCAGGTCACACTGATGTAAGAGGTGGGTTCCCATGGTCTCACGCAGCTCCAGCCTGTGGCTTTGCAGGGTGCAACCCCCCTCCTGGCTGCATTCATGAGCTGCCATTAAGTGACTGCAGCTTTTCCAGGTGTGCAGTACAAGCTGTCAGTGGATCTAACATTCTGGGGTCTGGAGGATGGTGGCTCTCTTCTCTCAGCTCCACTAGGCAGTGGCCCAGTGGAGACTCTCTGTGGGTGTCCACACCCCACATTTCCCTTCTGCACTGCCCTAGCAGAAGTTCACTTATGAGGGCTCTGCCCCTGTAGCAGACCTCTGCCTGGACATCCAGGTATTTCCATACATCCTCTGAAATCTAGGCAGAGGTCCACAAACATCAATTCTTGACTTCTGTGCACCCTCAGACACAACACTACATGTAAGCCACCAAGGCTTGGGGCTTGCTCCTTCTGATGCAATGGGTTAAGCTGTACGTTGGGCTCTTTTTGCCACAGCTGGGATGCAAGACACCAAGTCCCAAGACCGCACAAAGCAACAAGGCCCTGGGCCCAGCCCACAAAACCATTTTTTCTTCCTAGGCCTCCTGGCTTGTGATGGGAGGGGCTGCTGTAAAGACCCCTGACATGCCCTGAGACATTTTCCCCATTGTCTTGGTGATTCACATTTGGCTCCTCATCACCTATGCACATTTCTGCAGCCCCCTTGAATTTCTCCTCAGAAAATGGGGTTTTCTTTTCTATTGCATCATCAGGCTGCAAATTTTCTGAACTTTAATGTGCTTCCCTTCTGAACATAAGTTCCAATTCCAAACCCTATCTTTGTGAATACATAAAACTAAATGCTTTTAACAGTACCCAATTTACCTCTGGAATGCCTTGTTGCTTAGAAATTTCTTCTGCCAGATGCCCTAAATCATTTCTCTCAAGTTGAAAGTTTCACAAAACTCTAGGGCAGGGGCAAATGCCACCAGTCTTTTTGCTAAAATATAGCAAGAGTCCTCTTTGCTCCAGTTCCCAAGTTCCTCATCTCCATCTGAGACCACCTCAGCCTGGACTTTACTCTGCATATCACTATCAGAATTTTGGTCAAAGCCATTCAACAAATCTCTAGGAAGTTCCAAATTTTCCCACATCTTTCTGCCTTCTGAGCCCTCCAAACTGCCTGTTACCCAGTTCCAAAGTCACTTTCACATTTTCGGGTATCTTTACATCAGCACCCCACTCTATCAGCACCAGTTTACTGTATTAGTCTGTTCTGGTGCTGCTAATAAAGACATATCTGAGACTGAATAATTTATAAAGGAAAGAGATTTAAGTGATTCACAGTTCCACATAGCTGGGAAGGCCTCACAATCATGGGGGAAGTTGAAGGAGGAGCAAAGGCACATCTTACATGGTGGCAGGCAAGAGATCTTGTGTAGGGGAACTCCCCTTTATAAAACCATCAGATCTTGTGAGACTTATTCACTATCTTAAGAACAGCATGGGAAAGACCTGCCCCCATGATTCAATTACCTCCCACTGGGTCCCTCCCATGACAGGTAGGAATTATGGGAGCTACAACTCAAGACGAGATTTGGGTGAGGACACAATCTATTGGGGAACCTGCCCCAATATTTCATCGTAGGTTCTTTCTGTTTTCCGTAAGTGTTGGCCGGCTGAGAAATAAAGAGAGACAGTACAAAGAGAGAAATTTTACAGGTGGGCTGCCAGGGGTGACATCACATATCAGTAGGACCGTGATGCCCGCCTGAGTCTCAGACCAGCAAGTTTTTAATAAGAGTTTCAAAAGGGGAGGGGGTATAAGAACAGAGAGTAGGCACAAAGATTACATGTTTCAAAGAGCAAAAAGCAGAACCACTGATAAGGGTCTAACAAAGATCACATGCTTCTGAGGGAACAGGGAAAAGGGCAAAAGCAGAACCACTAATAAGGGTCCAACAAAGATCACAGGGCAAGGGCAAAAGCAGAACCACTGATAAGGATCTATGTTCAGTGGTGCATGTATTGTCTTGGTAAACATCTTAAACAACAGAAAACAGGGTTCGAGAGCAGAGAACCGGTCTGACCACAAATTTACCAGGGCTGAGTTCTCCCAACCCTAGTAAGCCTGAGGGTTCTGCAGGAGACCAGGGCTTATCTCAGTCCTTATCTCAACTGCACAAGACAGACATTCCCAGAGCAGCCATTTATAGACCTCCCTCCAGGAATGCATTCTTTTCCCAGGGTATTATTGTTAATATTCTTTGCTAGGAAAAGAATTTAGCAATATGTTTCCTACTTGCATGTCCATTTATAGGCTCTCTGANTCACAGGGCAAGGGCAAAAGCAGAACCACTGATAAGGATCTATGTTCAGTGGTGCATGTATTGTCTTGGTAAACATCTTAAACAACAGAAAACAGGGTTCGAGAGCAGAGAACCGGTCTGACCACAAATTTACCAGGGCTGAGTTCTCCCAACCCTAGTAAGCCTGAGGGTTCTGCAGGAGACCAGGGCTTATCTCAGTCCTTATCTCAACTGCACAAGACAGACATTCCCAGAGCAGCCATCTATAGACCTCCCTCCAGGAATGCATTCTTTTCCCAGGGTATTATTGTTAATATTCTTTGCTAGGAAAAGAATTTAGCAATATGTTTCCTACTTGCATGTCCATTTATAGGCTCTCTGAAAGAAGAAAAATATGGCTCTTTTTGCTTGACCCTGCAGGCAGTCAGACCTTATGGTTGTCTTCCCTTGTTCCATAAAAATCGCTATTATTCTGTTGTTTTCCAAGGTGTACTGATTTCATGTTGTTCAAACACACATTTTACAATCAATTTGTACAGTTAACACAATTATCACAGTGGTCCTGAAGTGACGTACATCCTCAGCTTATGAAGATAACAGGATTAAGAGATTAAAGACAGGCATAAGAAATTACAAAAGTATTATTTGAGAACTGATAAATGTCCATATTAAGATGAAATCCTCAAAATTTATGTTCCTCTGCCACAGCTCCAGCTGGTCCCTCTGTTTGGGGTCCCTGACTTCCCATAACAACAACCCAACCATATCACACCCTCATAGAAACAACCAGAATAATGGTTTACTTGTCTAGTTTTTTTGAGACAGGGTCTTGATCCATCACCTAAGTTGGAGTGCAGTGGTGTGATCATAGTTCACTGCAACCTTGACCTCTCGGGCTCAAGTGATCTTCCTACCTCAGCCTCCTGAGCAGTTGGGACTAAAGGAGTGCACTACCATGCCCAGTTAATTTTTTTAAAGATTTTTTTGTAGAGATGAGGTCTCACTATGTTGCCTAGGTTGGTCTTGAACTCCTGGGCTCAAGCAATCCCCCTGCCTCAGCTTCCCAAAGTGTTGGGATGACAGGTGTGAGCCACCAACCTGAGCTTCATCAGCCTCTTAACGAATATCCCTACTTCTATCACTACTTGCCTACAGTTTACTCTCAACCCAGTAGTGAGAGTAATTTAAAATATAAGTCAGTATGAGACAAGAACTATGAGAGAAAAATAAAATAAAATAGAAGTCAGGTCATGTCACTGTTCTGTTCACAATCCTCCAATGGCTCCCCCTTATTTCACTTAGAGAAAAGCCAAAGTCCTTACCTTGGTATGTAAGGCCCCACACAACCTGGTCCCTAGTCCTCTCTGCCCTCATCCCTGATCTCCCTCCCTTTTGCTCACTCTACTCTATCCACACTGGCCTCCTTGCTCTTATTAAGAAAACATTTCAAGCTTGCTCCCATCTTAGGGCCTTTGCACTAGCCATCCCTCTAAGAGTATCTAGTGATATTCTTCCCTCAGATCTCCCATAGTTACTCCCTTACCTCCTTCAAGTCTTTGAGAAAGTGACATCAGGGCCGCCCTACCACCCCAATTACTGTATTTAAGTATACATATAACCTGTCCCTACTCTTCCCCCTTACTCTTCTTTTCTCCATACCACTTACCACCTCCGAACATACTGCAAAATCTACTTGATTACCTTTCTCAGTCCTTGTGATGTGGGGAGGGGTTGTCTTGTTTCCAAAGCCTTGTCAGTCATTGTAATTCATTCTTCTGGCCACTATAAAAAAGATGAAAGAGGTTTGTTGTTTATTTTTTTGAGACAGGGTCTCACTCTGTCACCCAGGCTGGAGTGCAGTGGCATGATCATGGCTCACTGAAGCCTCAACCTCCTGGGCTCAAGCAATCCTCCCACTTCAGTCTCCCAAGTAGCTGGGACCACAGGCATATGCCACTATTCCCAGCTAATTTTTGAATTTTCAGTAGAGATGAGGTCTCACTATGTTGCCCAGGCTGGTCCTGAGTTCCTGGACTCAAGCAATTCTCTCACCTGGGCCTCTCAAAGTGCTGGGATCACAGGTGTGAGCCACGGTACCTGGCCAGAATAATTTTTGACCAAACATTTTGGCACTATGGCCTAGCCAAATTAACATGTAAAACTAACCATTTCAGTTCCTGTGTGTAATAGGTTTAAAACAAAATGAGTTCCTGCCTAATCCAAAATGAGGACTTGGAGCCTTATAGGCCCTTTTAGAGAAAGCCTAGTCTCTGCCTTTTCTGAAGAGTTTGCAGCAGTTAAATGGCTTTCCCAAGAGCATACTGTGCCTTGACATTAGTCCAGAGGAGACTCCTGAAAGTTAGGGCTCTACTCGATGTGACTGTTCTCTTGTTCTACAAATTAGCAGAGTGACGTCTCAGTTTCCCGTGCACTTTAACTGGACCAAGTATCTTAGGATTGTATCACTTCTGGGAAGGGTCAGCATCATGGGTACCTGTGCAGTCACCCAGGGCCTATGCTAAGAAGGACCTTGTACTTCGTTTAATGTCCTACTGTTGCCATCTTGAAATTCTTAATATATTTCCTTAAACAAAGAGTTTGGACCTAAATTGGAAAGTCACAGATGCAATACATGACTAATATTACACCCTTTTCAGGTTTGAGTCAGATCTAAATCGTCTCCCATCTAAACAACTAGGAGTGTTACTAAATTTCCTGTTGGCCTTTATTCTTTGCAGGCAGGAGAAAGGCTAGGTACCCCCTGCCTCATTACACCAAAGTGGCCAGGCATCCAACTTGCTGTACTTGAGATGTGCAAGAAGTCACAGAATCATTGTACAGGTTTTATGGAAAGGAGCCTAAAGACTAAGTCAACTTCCTAGAACATTAAAATCCAGACAAGTGACTTGCCTAGGGTTACTCAGTGAGAGGTTAAATGAGATGATACATGTAAAGTGCCTGGCACACAGCAGTATACAGAGTTGCTTATGAAAAAGAGTGCTGATCATCTGAGGCAGGAGGATCGCTTTAGCCCAGGTGTTCCAGACCAGCCTGGACAATACAGTGAGACCTTCTCTCTATGAAAAATTTAAAAATTAGCCAGCCATGGTGGCTCGTGTCTGTAGGTTCCAGCTATTTAGAATGCTGAGATGGGAGGATTGATTAAGCCCAAGAGGTGGAGGCTGCAGTGAGCCATGATCCCTCCACTGGTCTCCAGCCTGGATGACAGAGCAAGACTCTGTCTCAAAAAAGAGTGCTGACTTTTCAGCTCCAGGTTCTTAGCATCACACACGCTGGTTGTCTGCTGATTACACGAACTCCTTTGAAGGGCTGTCAAATTTAAAATTTTCACTTGTGTAATGAGCATCCCTTAATCCTGAATGTGATTTTAATTAACAGTCTTGTATGTGGCCACTTGGTGCCCTTTTTGTTTTAAAATGGCTAAACGTGTATGCAAATTCTTTTGGATTCAGTACGTTTTTCAAAGCTTTTTTTTTTTTTTCTGGTACAACTGTTCCATATGTATAAGCACTATCCTTTTCATTTTATGGAAAAAGCTGATAACAGTGTTAAATTATAGGGGGCCATTGTTTTGAACTAAGTTCCTGCACTAGGTCTCAACAGATCAGACTAAGAATCAAGAGTCACCCATGCTAAAGTTCCAAGTCACCAAACTAAAACTAAGTTGCATCTGACATTCTGAGAAGTCAGGAAAGAGAGACAACAGCCAATTTTCCAACCAGGCCGTTTCAAAATGCAATCGTCATGACAATTAAGTTTCCTGTTTTAGTCCTTAACCTGGAGTAACCTGATGTTAACCAATCAGTTACTTCTCTACTGTTGTTTCCCTGTCCCCTCCTCGCAGTGAAAGTAATTTGAAGTGACCAATACGCTTTTTGTTCTCCGCTTCTGCTTTCTTCAGCCCTTTTTCTGTCTATAAAGCCAACTTCCTCCGCTCGACTCTTTGGAACACTTATTCTATTTTATGGAGTAAGGTGTTGCCCGATTCTATTTTTTGTTTCCTCAGAGACCCCTGTTCTGAGTGTTGCCCGATAACAGAATCACAAAGTCAATCGAGATCGAGTTGTAAAAAATTACAACTAAATTTGTCGTAATTTTTTTGCCTTTTGCCAACAGGAATTCCTTTTACATTAAGTATTCCTTCCTTACAGTAAGCGACCACGATGAGCCCTTTTTCTCAAGTAAGGATGAGGAAAGGTTCTGTCCACACCGCCGCCCTGCCTGGCAGACTTGGATTGCATCCTGCGGATGCCACTGCGCATGCCCGCTGGGGAATGACGTCAATCCGAGCTCTCCCGGCCTCCCCAGCGCCATGCTGGGCTCGCGAGCCGCGGGGTTCGCGCGGGGCCTGCGGTCTGTGGCACTGGCGTCGCTGCCGGGCTGGCGGGGCCGCTCCTTCGCCCTGGCGCATGCGACCGGCGCGCCCCACGGTGGTGATTTGCAGCCCTCTGCCTGTCCCGTGCCGCGCGGGCGCCAGCTCAGCCTGTCCGCGGCGGCGGTGGTGAACTCCGCGCCCCGCCCCCTGCAACCGTACTTGCGCCTCATGCGGTTGGACAAACCCATTGGTGAGTGCGGGCGGGCGGGCAGCCCGGGAATTTGCAAGTAGCAGCCTGCGACTCGGCTCCGCTGAGCTGTCCGCGGCGGCCGGCCCTGGAGTGATGGAAATGGGAGCATGAAAGCTTGGGCTTGGCTGCCGACTGCCGTGCGCCCAGGGACTAGTCGCCTCGGGACACGCAGTCGGGACAGTCTCCTAAAGGACTCGACAGTTTCACGTCTGTCTGCATCCTGAGCACCTGAAGCGGGCAAGATAATTCTCTTTCCACAAATACTTGTTTAAATGGTGACTGAAGCGGAAGGTTCCGTTCTCGTGGCCCTCATTAATTTATTAGAATGTTTGATCCTCCCCGCAATCTTGTAAGGCCCACAAATACAATAATTAAGACAGTTAAGACGCTGCGGAAACTAAGGCTCCTCGTCAGAGCCAGACCAGAAGAACTCTGTGTTTTGATACTGAGTCGGAGCTCTTTTACCTGCGTCACCCATAAGGCAAAGATTTAATTCATTTGAACGCAGCAGAGACAGCGCTTACGGACTGCCTGTCAGCTCACAATCGCCCCCGACAGGAAGATTTCCCTGACTTTCCTATTTTAATTAACACCTACCAACCTCACTTTCTGTTGCTTTATCCGCAATTTTTCTTAATAGCTCCACTAACCTTATGCACTTACTGGTTGATTGGCTTCTCAAGTAGTGTTAAGTGAATTAATAAGTTCCTACTACATTGTCCGGCCATAGAGATAGAAAGAGCTATGGAAACTCCTTGCTTTCAAGGAACTCTGATCTAGTTGAAAAAGACTGTTTGGCGAGCTAGGAAAATATGGATCAAATGTGAGTGGTACAGATAGCAAGTGCTACAGGATAAAAGAGAAATTACTGTGGGTCCCTTGCTGGAAAGTTTCAAGAAGAAATTATACTCCAAAGGACAAGTTGATTTTGCAAAGGAGAGAAGAGATCTTAGTGCGAGAAGTATTTTTGCAAAGAACCAAGGATGGGGTGTTAGAACACTACGATTATGAGCCTAACCTGGAACACCAAGTGGGTGTGGAAAATGGGAAACGAGACTAGACAAGAACGGGTCTGAAGAAGCTGGATAACGTGGAGGGAGGAGTGGAGGATGAACTCCAGCCAATCTAGATGATGACATTTGCCATTGCAGTGTATGGGGATGTATTCAAAGGCCTAGGTACATTCACTCCACTTTTGCCCATACAAGACCCAAATTAGGCCTTGCTTTTGGTATTCTAGATTTATGCACGACCTGTTTGGGATCAGAGCACTAAGTTATAACAGTCAGCTATTAAAGCATAAAAGCCCATTGAACGATAGGTACAGCCCTGCCATCATTGGGAGGCTGTGTATGACCCCCATGCATTTTGGGGAGATTCATGTTGAGAGGCATACATTTCCAAGCCCAGTTCCAATCTGAAGCCTGACTTCTGTTCTTGGAGTCTGTGGCATGGAGTGGCAGTGTAGGCTTATAGATGAACGTCTGCCATTATTCCCATTTCCCCAGTTAAACCTCTGGCTTCTATCTTAGTGGCTGGACCTTCCGCCGTGTAACAGGAGGCAACAAAGGGGTTATGAGCAAAACTCTGGAGCCAGACCTCTTGGATGTGAACCTCCACCCTGCTTATCTAGGGATCTTGGTTAAATTACTTCACCTCTCTGGGCATCCATTTATCATCTGTAAAATGAAGATACTATTAATGATAATGTGGACTTTGTGAGGTCATGAAAATTTATTAATATATGTTAAGTGCTTAGAACAGTGCCTGTCATAATATGTGCTGAAGAAATAGCCATTATTATCTTAGAAGTGGGGATTGGAGAATATTGTACTTACAGATTGTATATGTTAGGAGGATACTAGCCTGCATGGTTTGGTTCTAAATAAGGTGATCATTACAGGATTTTTCAGAAAACTAAATAGTACAATGTTAGAATTCATTTGAACCCCTAACACATGCCAGGAACAATAATTGACAGGAGTAGAATTCCAGGTTTGATACTTCTTTATTTAAATTCTTATTTTGTGGGGTAATTGTACGTTCATTGTTTTACTTTGTTGAAGTTATAGCTTGTTACCTTCATTGATCAATAGCAGGTTTCATTGTTTTTGAGAAGGCAATAGTTTCTTTCAAATGGGCCAAAGTACCTTATTCCGGGAAATTTCAGCAGGTGGCACTCTTTCCACCAAATTGGAAGTGTAATGTTTTGTTTGACCACATTTATGGGTGATGATGATTGATGTCTTAAAGATCATCTGTCTTTGATCTGCTTATCACCCCTCAGAAGTTCCTCATTTTATTTCATCTCCCATAGAGTTTTTCCTTTTTCTACAAGAAACATTTCTTTTTGCAATCTACTTGTCTCTTGTCTTTGCTACCTCTGCATCTTTCTTCACAGAAAAGTATGGGGAATGAAAGTGTCATATGGAAGACAAAAAAATGTTGCTAGGAATCAGTAGAGACAAAAGAACAGGTGAAACTGAAGTGTATGGAGAGATTTAGGGTGTACAGAGTGACAGCATTGGACTTGGGACACAGACTGCAGCCGGACCATCTGGGTTGGAATACCACTGTGGCCACTTTTTACCTGTGTGGTCTCGGGCACAATTACTCCGTCTCTGCATCAGTTTCCGTATTTGTAAAATGGTTGTAATAAAAATAGTGCCTATCTCATAGGCTTGTTGTGAGAGTCAAAAGTGTTCTGTGAAACCACCTGGTACAATAAGGGCCATGTATCTGTTATTATTGTTATCATAACATCATCATTAATATTGTCATCTCATAATGACTCTTTGAGGTAGCTGTTCTCTTCCCTCATTTACAGATGAAACGAAGACTTAAGCCTTAAGATACTTTATTGTCTAGTGTCACTCAACTTACAAGTGGCAGACATAGAACTGAGAAGTCTTACTTTCCCCTTCACTGTAGGAACCCTTGTCATCTGTAGGGGAGCTCTGCAGATTCCTATCAGTAAGTGAATATGGTACTTTTAATACAGATTTTTGGCCAAGCAAGTTTTGTTCCTGATAGAAAACACTATAGGTGGTTACACATCTTTCTGTCTAGAATTTTTTTCTTTTTAGTGGAACCTTTAGTTCTGATTGTACCAGGAAATAATAGCTGTGAAGTGGTATTCTTTCTTCTCTAGCCTAGGAGGATAGGATCAGCTATTCCTCTGTCCCTTGTGAACTATACTCAGAGCTCCAGGGTAAAGAAAGTAGTTACATCTACTATGTTTTACTTAAACCACTCTGTTTATCTGTTTCCTTATCTGTAAGATAGGATTATTAACAATACCTACTATGTAAGGTTGTTACTTGGGAGGCTGAGGCGGAAGTATTGCTTGAGCCTAGGAGCCAGAAGCTGTAGTGAACTATGATCTTGTTACTGCACTCCAGCCTCAGCAACAGAGCCAGACCCTGTCTCTAATATATATATAAATAAATAATTAAGTTTAATATAAAGATGTCATTGAAGATTAAATAAGTTTAGACATACAAAGCATTTAGAACACTGCCTGACACTTCATGAACACTCCGTAAATGTTAACCATTGTTACTGTGGAGTGTACCAAGTATGAGTCTGTCCAGGACAACCTGAATTCAGGTCTGGACTGGCCATTTCTCAAGGTTTTAGCTTGAGGCTTCTTCTTAACTTTTTTTTCTGTTGTGTAAATTTAAATCCCCTTTGGAAAAGGCACTCTGATTCCTCTCTACCCCCTCCTAAAACTAGCTAACTAACTTGGATAGTTTTGTTTTATGCCTTTGAAGGACCCTGTTCTTGTCCTGCTGTTGGATTGATCTTTTATTGTTATTGCTTATTTAACTGCATTTCTTCCTTTTGATTTATGAGCTTCATGAAGGCAGAAGCCACCTCTGTCTTAGCCACCGTTGTATTCCCAGTTCTTAGCACAGTTCTGGCACAGAATATATGCTTCATAAATATGTGTAAATGAATAAAGCTTAAACTTAGTGAAGCTTAAACATGATTACAGGGACTTTAGTCATTTGACCATTTTTCTTCAGGATCTGAACTTTAGACCCAAATCCCTTTTCTCTTGTATCCCTCCATAGGGAAGGAAAGCTCAGAATGTATCTAATAGGCAGCATATCCAAACATCAGTTGAAAGACTTCCTTTTAGAAGTAGAATATTAAAGTTCATATTTGAAGTCTTTTATATAATCTATTTGTTTTTATCTTAATTTCATCTAGTTTATTGGTTAAGTACTAAGAACTAACCCCATTTGTACATGTAGCTGCAAAGTACTCAGTTCAAAATAACAAAAAATCTAACACTTATAATCCCAGCATTTTGGGAGGCTAAGGTGGGAAGATTACTTGAGGCCAAGAGTTTGGGACTAGCCTGAGCAACATAATTAACTGAGTGTGGTGGCTTGCACCTGTAGTTCTAGCTACTCAGGAGGCGGAGACAGGAGGATCACTTGAGCCCAGGAGTTTGAAGCCACAGTGAGCTACGATTATGCCATTGCACTCTGGCTTGGATGACAGAGTGAGATGCTGTCTCAAAAAAAATAAATAAATAAAAATAAACTAGACCATCTTAGTGTATTGTACTAACAATAGTAAAGGAAATTTTTGCTTTTTTGAGTAGTTAATGTGTGTATATGATACAATATTCAGAAGGTGCTAGGGTGTAGAGTGAAAGGCAAGTCTCTTACCCCTGTCTCCTGTCCACACAGTTCCCCTCCCCAGAAGCAACCATTATTATCTGTTTCTGGTGTATTCTTCCTGACATGGTCTGTGAGCATATTAACATTCGTGTATGAATGTTTTATATGTAGGTACATATATATATTTATATACATGTATAAACACACAATAAACAATTTTTAAGTTGTCCTTCACAAAGGTGGGGCCATTTTGTAACCTCATTAGAAATACATAAGAGTATTCAATTCCCTAGAGTGTGTTGTCAGACATTGGGTTTTGCCAGTGATAGGTGAAAATTTTTATCTCAATGTAGTTTTCATGTGGTTCTCAAAGTTGAGTATCTTTTCAGACGTATAAAAGCCATTTGTATTTTTTATGTGAATTTTTATTATGTGTTTTGTCTAGTTTTTAATTGAACTGTTGATCTCTTCTCAGCACTCTGCATAGTAAGGAGTCCTTTGTGATTTGAGTTGCAAATTTATTCTCTCAGTTTTGTCATTTTTTTTTTATAGTGTCTTTATTTCTTTGGTATGTGGTGTTTAAACAAATGAAGACAGTTAACTGACTTAAAATTATACCTTTTTTGTCTTTTTATTTTTGCTTAGGAACCTGGCTGCTGTATTTACCATGTACCTGGAGCATTGGTTTGGCAGCTGAACCAGGTTGTTTTCCAGATTGGTACATGCTCTCCCTCTTTGGCACTGGAGCTATTCTGATGCGTGGAGCAGGCTGTACTATTAATGACATGTGGGACCAGGACTATGATAAAAAGGTAATTTCATCCTGAAAAGGAATAGAGAGGCTCTTCTCAATTCTGCAGAATAACATAGTGGTATCGCTTTTGAATGCCATATAAAGCAACAAGATCATTCAGTGACTACAGAAATCCAGCATAGAAAGTGCCAGGATCAGTTGAATAGCTGGTATTGCAAAGTGCAGAGTACAATACTTCCTTTCTCAACACAAGAGTGGACCCAGGGGCAAGGTGTGTACTTTATTATTATAAAGTGAATTGAGAATTTGGAAGACTGAAGGTGAGGGAGTTAAAGGTTAGGAGTGAAAGTGAAAAATCCATCCTGAACCTTCAAGTGTCCAAAGATCTGTCATCCCTTCCTTTGAGATGTATTTTAGAGCCCTAACTATTCTTACATAAATCAAGTGAATCAAAGCAGCCCTTGTTAGCATTTCCTATAATTGTTTCTTTTAAAAACATAACTTTACCCATTTTTTCTCCTTAGAAAATAATACATGCTTGTTCTGAAAATGTAGACAATATAGAATTGCAACCAAGGAAAAGTGCAAGTTGTCCTTATCTTCTCCTCTTATCCCCTAGAGAAAACTTCTGTTAAGAGTTTGATGCATTATTTTTCTCTGGATTTTTTTTGTACCTATTCTAATGCATGTGTATAATTATTTCCGTGTTCTTCAACAGTTATTTTCTCAAGGAAAGGGGCCATCTTATTTGCCTTTTTATCTTAGCAACTATGCCATAATTAGTACAAGATCATTAAATGCTTGAGTAAATAATCAATTGAAATTTGATTTTAAAGGAAACCCACATTGAATTATAAAAAGTGAATAATCTTATATAAACTTATATAAAGTTAATAATCACTCCTAGTTTGCCTTCTATGTAGTCTGAATTTTCCTTAAGCAAGGCATACCTATAATAATTTTTAGTTAATAGAATAGTATTACGTGTATGTGTGTGTGTGTGTGTGTGTGTTTGAGACAGAGTTTCACTCTTGTTGCCCAGGCCTGGAGTGCAGTGGTGTGATCTCAGCTCACCGCAACCTCCGCCTCCCAGGTTCAAGCGATTCTCCTGCCTCAGCCTCCTGACTAGCTGGGATTTCAAGCATGCGCCACCATGCCTGGCTAATTTTGTATTTTTAGTAGAGACGGTGTTTCTCCATGTTGGTCAGGCTGGTCTCGAACTCCCGACCTCAGGTGATCCATCTGCCTCGGCCTCCCAAAGTGCTGAGATTACAGGTATGAGCCACCGCGCCTGGCCATTAATGTATTTTTAAATTCAAAAGCATTTATTGGGTACTTGCTATGTGGAAGACCCAGTGGCAGGTTCTAGGATTGCATTGATGAAATACAACATTCCTGACATTCAGGGTTTAGTAATTATAATACAGCAGAAGTCTTTTGAGAATAGTATTCACCAGGGAACTTGCTGAAGACCACTTACCTCAACCTAAGGGAGAGGATTAGAGATAACTTTCCAGGCAGGGGTGACCTTTGAACTCTGAAAGAATAGGATGGTAAAAAAGAGTGGGCTAGAGGGTGAAGGTTTCTCTAGACAGAGGGAACAGCAGGTCCAGAGGCATGGCTGTGAGATGAGTATTTGTTTGATAACAGCAACTACATGGTCTGCGTGTGGCTGGAGGATATGGGATGTAGTAGAAGAGTGGCAGGAGCTGTATGGTAAAGCATTTCTCTGACACAATTGGGATGCTTTAATTTGCCAAGAGATGCACACTGTCCTTTTTTCTTTTCTTTAAAATGTTTTTGTTTTGATGGATTTAGGGGTACAGTTACAGTTGGGTTACATGGATATAGTGTGTAGTGGTGAAGTCTGGGCTTTTGGTGTACCCATATGTAGTATGACCTAATGGGTAGTATTTCATCCTCCGCTTGCCTCCCACCCTCCCACCTTTTGGAGTCTCCAGTGTCTATTATTCCACTCTGTATGTTTCTGTGTACCCGTTGTTTAACTCCCACTTATAAGTGAGAACATGTGGTTTTGACTTTCTGTTTCTGAGTCATTTCACTAATAATAATAGCCTCCAGTTCCATCCATGTTGCTTTTGCAAATGACGTGATTTTATTCTTTTTTATGGCCTTGTATTCCATGGTATATATATACCACATTTTTTAATCTAGTCATCCATTGATGGACACTTCGGTTGATTCCACGACTTTGCTATTGTGAATAATGCTGTCATAAATGTACGAGTGCAGGTGTCTTTTTGGCAAAATGATTTCTTTTCCTTTGGGTCGATACCCACTAGTGGGATTGTTGAATTAGTTGTTCTGTTTTTAGTTCTTGAGAAATCTTCATGCTTTTTTCCATAGAGATTGTACTAATTTACAGCCCCACCAACCATTTATAAGTGTTCCCCTTTCTCCACATCCTCACCAACATCTGTTTTTTGACTTTCTAATAATAGCCATTCTGACTGGCATAGAAGATGGTATCTCATTGTGGTTTTAATTTGTGTTTCTCTGATGATTAGTGATATCTGACTAAGTCCCCAAAAGGAAACACAACAGAAACAAAAATAGACAAATGAGACTTAATTAAACTAAAAAGCTTCTGCATAGCAAAAGAAATAATCAGCAGAGTAAACAGACCACCTACAGAATGGGAGAAAATATTTACAAACAATGCGTCCAACAAAGGGCTAATGTCTAGAATCTATAAGGAGCTCAAACAACAAGAAAAAAATAACCCCATTAAAAAGCAGGCAACGCACATGAACAGACATTTTTCAAAAGAAGACATACAAGAAACCAACAAACATATGAGATACGCACTTTCTTGATTTGGAGGTCCACACATCCCGGTCAGTTTTTATTCTGTACACTCTATGAATGAGGCTTCTGGCATATATCACTTCAAGATAACTCTTGAACATGTTAATAGTAGTTCATCACTTAAAAAAATTTCTAGCTTAGTATAAGCCTTCCAGAAAATGAAAAATAGTGCCATAAATTAGTAACAGTTTATGAAGCATGGGTCTGTTTAGATAAGTAAACATTTGAGATTAAGTATTTGAAGGCAAACTGCAAAATTCTAAATTGCTTTATCTTATTTAGTAGACAGACTCTCCCCTAAACGTTTACATCCCACACTCTTGACTAGAGTTAAAACTAATTACATAGATTTTGACTTCTGCTTCCAGGAAGATGGAGTAGATGGAATAGGTGTATTTTCCCTATTCTTTCCACTAAGTATGACTAAAACCCCTGGACATTATACATAAAAAAAAATAGGAGGACTGTGGAGAAAAGGTGGCAGACTGGCCAGGGACCTCAGGGCCCAAAGAATTTCCTAGATTTTGTTTTTCTTCATATATCCCAGACTTGGAACTGAAGAAGCCAGAAATCTGGAAATGTCATTGGGCACAGACAGGAAAAAAATAAAAATAAAAAGCCTACTGGGCAGGGACCCGTGGAAACCAGGTTGGGAACTTGAACTTGTAACCCCAGCTAGTAGCAATTAGGCACCCCCTTCTTTTGCCAGAGCAGTGTCAAAAAAAGTCAACTGAAATGAAAGGTTTAAATAAGATTCATAGTCTCATGACATAATACTTAAATGTCCAGATTTCAGTTAAGAATCATTTGTCATACCAAGAACTAGGGAAATTTCAACTTGAGTGAAAAAAAGACAATCAGCAGATGAGCAACACTGAGATGGCAGAGATGTTAGGATTTCTTAGAAAGATTTTTAAAGCAGCAGTGGTAAATATGCTTCAGTGAGCAATTACAAACATGCTTGAAACAAATGAAAAATACCACCTCTCAGCAAAGAAATAGAAAATATAAAGGAGAACCAAATGGAAATTTTATAGCTGAAAGATAATAATAATTGTAATAATAATTCAGTGGATGGGCCCAACAGCAGAATGGAGGGGACAGAGGAAGGAATCAGTGAACTGGAGATAGAATAATAGAAATGACACCATCTGGAAAACAGAAAATAGACTGAAAAATTGAAGACCTTTGGACTATAACAAATGATCTAATATTTGTTTCATGAGTCTTGGAAAAGCAGGAGAAAGGGGTTGGGGCTGAAAAGTGATTGAAGAAATATTGGCTGTAAAAGCCCCAAATTTAGCAAAAGACTTAAGCCTACATATTTAAGAAGGTGAGCAACCTCCAGACACGATAAACACATAGAATCCTCACCCCAATACATTATAATCAAACTTCTGAAAACTAAAGAAAATTTTAAAATCTTGAAAGCTGTGAGAAATATGAAAAGCACAACCCATAAGAGGAAAAATTGAATTTGCACTTCATCAACAAATTTTTATCTGTTAAGGACCCTGTTAAGAAGATTAAAAGGTCTGGACGCCATGGCTCATGCTTATAATCCTACCACTTTGGGAGGCCGAGGCAGGCGGATCACTTGAGGTCAGGAGTTCAAAACCAACTTGGCCAGTATGGTGAAACCTTGTCTTTACTAAAAATACAAAAAATTCGCCGGGCGTGCTGGTGGATGCCTGTAATCCCAGCTACTTGGGAGGCTGAGAATTGCTTGAACCTGGGAGGCAGAGGTTGCAGTGAGCTGAGATTGTGCCAGTTCGTAACTATTTTAGGCTTTCTCTGTGGAAATTGAACATGTTATAGCTAAACAGCTGATAAGGAAGTTGCTTTGTCTTTTATTTATTTATTTATTTATTTATTTATTTATTTATTTGGCACAGGGTCTTGCTGTGTCACCCATGCTGGAGAGCTTGATGCACTGCAGTTTCATGACTCACTGCAGTTTCAACCTCCTAGGCTCAAGCAGTCCTCCTGCCTCAGCCTCCCCAATAGGTGGGGCTACAGGCACACATCACCATACCTGACTAATTTTATTTATTTTATTTTATTTTATTTTATAGAGACAGCACCTCCCTATGTTGCCGAGGCTGGTCTTGAACTCATGGCCTCAAACAATCCTCCCACCTCAGCCTCCCAAAGTGCTGGGATTACAGGCTTGAGCCACACTGCACCCAGCCAGGAATTTCCTTTGTTTTGTTTGTTTAGAGATGGGGATGGGAGAAAAGAGAATTAGTGGTGGGAATTTTTAGTTCTTTTCAAAGCTGTTTTACATATGAAGTTTTGATTCCTGCCAGTACTTAAAATGTTGATTTCTCTCTTCATTTATATTTGTGCCCACCAGGGCCAGTCTCTTCACTAAATGTTTAAATAAATGATTGAGTCATTACATGAAGTTCAGGTATCTGTTTTTATGTTTTAAGGTTACAAGAACAGCCAATCGTCCAATAGCCGCCGGAGACATTTCAACTTTTCAGTCCTTTGTTTTTCTTGGGGGACAGCTAACCTTGGCACTGGGTGTTCTTCTGTGTCTGAATTACTACAGGTATATTAAACATGTTTTCCACATCATGTATAAAATCTCTCCTTTGAAATGAAGGAAGTAGGAATAAAATGAAATATCTTTACCAAAAAGTTGTTCATTTGCTACTTATCAAGCAACTGTAAGTTAGCAAGTGTAAGTAACTCACCACACATTTTTAAATCTGCTTCAAGAATGCTTTCAGCCAAAGGAGTTAAGAAATGAACATTTAATTTGTTTTGAACCACCTTCAGTATTTGTACTACTTTCCCTAAGTGACACAAAGCAATTTCATAGGTTTTCTAAGTGTGTGCATGAATGTGTGTGTATACACCTACACATATGTGTGTAATTTTATTCATGCTGACAGTATCTCTAAAGTAGACTTAAAGCAGAAGTGATTATACTCATTTTGCAAAAAGAGGAACTATGTCTTTCCCAGGGTGGTGTTACTAATCAATGACTAAAGAAAGAAGTGGGAGGACTCATTCCTATATCTCTTAAATGAGACAAAACGAAACTTTTGTGTATCGGATTGCCGTTTACAAAGTACTTCAATGCCAGAGAAGAAAGACAAAAAGAGTTACTTTATAGAGACTAGACTTAATTTTGCTGCCTTGCCCTGATAGCATCAATTACCTGAAAATACCTTTGGAAGGTTATTTCTGGAAGGGGTAGTGTTAGATAAACTTTGAGGTCCTAAGAGCATCTTATTGTATCACATTATCACAGGTGTTTCCTTTTTTCTAGAAAAATAACATCGCATCATGCATATAAGGAGGGATATCTTGACTATAATTATTAGTTAGGACATCTCAGTTTATTAGATGCCTTAATGTTTGCAAACAGTTCAGAGAGGCAGTAACATTTGGTAGTTAACATTTGGTGGTGGATAGGTTGGACTCTGGAGCCAGACTACCTTAGGTTTGAATCTGGGCTCTGCTATGACTAGCTATATAACAGTTAGCAAACTACTTAGTTTCTTTGTGCTTCAGTTTTCCCATCTGCCAAAAAGGAAGAGAATAAACATTCATATTCTAATACCTGCCTTTTGGAGTCATTGTGAAGATTATAATGAATTAACAAATGTGATTCACTTAGAATAGTGCCTAATACCTGAAAGTACTGTATGTGTTAGCTATTATTTTGTTTGGTTGTTTTATAACATTTAAAGTAGTTTTCTACTCATCCTTTATAATAGGGAAAGTGAAAGGCTAGGAAGATAACTTACATAAAATATAATTTAAGATAAAATATATTTTCCAATTAGTATTACTTATGTCGTTGTCTTAAAGTATTTCGTGGTTCCTAAGAGGTAGTGGTAATAATCACTTTAATGGTTTTTCCTCTTTTCAGTATAGCTCTGGGAGCAGGATCCTTACTTCTTGTCATCACCTACCCACTAATGAAAAGAATTACATACTGGCCTCAACTAGCCTTGGGTGAGCTTAAAATAACTCTAAGTATTTCCTTTGATACCTGCAAACTACATTTTTATGGAGAGATAGGTAGATAGATAGGTAAAGATGAAATGACAAATCAGTCATGTAATTTTCCTAACCAATAGTAGATTTTCACATTTTAAAGGAGAGCAGTTGGCTATTTTTATTAGCTAAGAAATATTGCATGTTTATTAGGGTTATCATTATCATCATTATTTTTTCCTCTCCTCTCTTGCCCTCTCCTCCCCTCCCCTCCCCTCTCCTCTCCCCTCTTCTTCTCTGAGAGAGGGTCTTGATCTGTTGCCCAGGCTGGAGTGCAGTGGCACGATCTCAGCTTACTGCAAACTTGACTTCCCAGGCTCAAGTGATCCTCCCACCTCAGCTTCCTGAGTAGCTAGGATTACAGGCATTCATAACCCTGCCTGGCTAGTTTTTGTAATTTTTTTTTGTTGAGACAGGGTTTCGCCATGTTGTCCAGGCTGGTCTCAAACCCCTGAGCTCAAGCGATCTGCCTGCCTTGGCTTCCCAAAGTGCTGGGATTACAGGTGTGTACCAACGCGCCTGGCCATCATTGCTTTCTGAAATGCTGTTTTAAAAATCTTGGTATGTCATGAAAAAATGTTTAATCTAGATGCCCTGAAGAATTTGGGGAATGGGGTAGGAAGCACTCTGTGGCAGGAAAACAAGGGTTAAAGTGTATGTGATAGCTCAGACAGCTCCTGTTCTGTGAAGCCTCTCAGGAAGAAGTTAGACAGTCTCTTCTGGGCTACCGTAGGATTCTAATCCGGCATTACTCATTTCAACAGCATTAATTCAACCAAGAATATGTTGAGAGCCTCCTGTGGTCTCCAGTTAATAAATTGTGGCCCAGCATTTAGCATAGCACTTGGCACAGTGTAGGTACTGAATACATACTTGTTGGTGAAAAAAAAAGGAAGATAGTTAGGTAAGCCAGTATCAGAATCTGTTGCAAAAATATCTATTCCCAGACTTTTCTATTCCTAGAATATTCCTAGAATGACTCTAGTTCTTTGAATCATTATTTTCAGTAAATGAAAGAACTAAAAGCAACTCAGGAAACTGATGTGAGCCTGATTTGCGGGGAAGTTGTGGTAGAATATTTATCTTTTTCTAAGATCCTCTCATTGAATGTTCTCTTTATTAAATTTGAAATTGTATTCTCAATATAAGCATTTCCTATCTGTAAGATAATATTAAGAAGCTGGTATATTTACTCCCAACATTTATTGAACCCGTACATTTACTTTGTGCCAGGAATTGCAGCAGCTACTGGGAAAATAAAAATGACTAAAACACACTGACCATCTTTAAGGAGTTGGAGATGGAGATGACAGATAAACAGGTCATTGCAGTACAACGTGGCAGGCAGGAGCGCTACGGGACCACAAAGGAGAGGCACTTAATCAGTTAAGGAGGGGACATGAGTGGAAATAGGTAATATAGGAGGAGAAAAGGGGTTTCTGAGAAAAGGTACCTGAGACACATTGAGTTTAAGGTACATGAGCAACTTGCAGGCAGAGACGTCCAGCAGACGGTTCAATATGCAGTCTGGAGCTTAGGATAGTGATCAGGCTTGCAAGTGGAGATTTGAGAGCTGTCAACATGTAAGCGTTTGTTTACAGTCCTCAGAGACGATGCCCTTGTGGAATAAATCAGTGTTCTTATGTATATTCTTGTCTCTGTAGCTGGTAGGGGAGGCGGAGTGGTAACAGAAAGAACATGGGTTTTTGAGTCAGATAGATCTAAGTTCAGATCCCAGCATCTACTGTTATTGGTAGTGCCACGCACCATACTAGGTGGGATAAATCTTCTCTTTAAACCTACTATTTACTTAATTAGGGGATATTATTCTTTTTATTAGCTCTGTTACTTTAGTTATTAACCTCTCTGAGCCTGTTTTCTTTTTTGTAAAATGGAGCTAATAATTACCACCGAGGGTTGAAAGGGTTTAAGGAAGGAACCCACAGAAAGCAGCACACACTGAGTCTCATACCCAGGAGCACTGAACGCGCTCCGATGCTACTCCTTCCCTTCAGGATTCTAAAGTACATATAGACTTTTCCCCTTTTTTGTGTTTTGCTAATTGTAGGCTTGACATTTAATTGGGGAGCATTACTTGGATGGTCTGCTATCAAGGGTTCCTGTGATCCATCTGTTTGCCTGCCTCTTTATTTTTCTGGAGTTATGTGGACACTAATATATGATACTATTTATGCCCATCAGGTAAAGAAATTATCTTTTTCTTAACTTTGGTTTAGTTGTTGCTGTTTTTAAAGAACCAAATTAAGGAGAAAACCTTTTTTCTTAAATTTGTTGTTGTTTTTTAAGAACTTTAAGAACCAAATTAAGGAGGAAGAATTTGTTTTCTAAAAAGAAGGTCACTCACAGTTCCATGGCTCCAACAAAATTTTTTTTATGTTTATGTGTGTTTACCAAAATTCAACTCATTTATTTTACTTATAAGCAATTAAGTAGTATTTACTATATGCCAGGCACTGTTTTAAGTACTTTACAAACTTAATCCCCCAACAGCCTTGGAGGAAAGTACTTAAACATTAACCTCATTTAACAGAAGAGGAAACATGTGAAGAAGTATTTGTCATGTCAGACAGTTAGTGGGTGGCAGAACTATGATTCAAGCCCAGTGTTCAGAGACTGCTTTTAACCACTACATTTTCCTGTCCCTCTAATCGTTGAATTATGCAACTTTTATACTTGGTGTAGTTAGTGAACATTTTCCTGTATTTTTACCAATTCTTTATCATTGTCGCTTTAAGACTGTGGACTGTGAGATAGTCTATGCCCCAATTTAATATGCCACAAATTTGATGTGCCATAATTGAAACAAATTTAACAGTTTCTCCATTTTGACTACTTAAGTTGTTTGAGTTTTCACAATTATAAGTAATATTGTTCTAATCATTAATACTTCTTGAATAGGAGTTTTCAGTTAAATTTTAGAAGTGGTATTATTGACGTAAAGGATTACATGCATTTTATAGCTTTTGATTTTGCCTTTTGATAAATTCAATTCTAAAACTCATTTTTTTCTTTTACATTTATAAACTTTCCCCCAGCTTTAATGAGGAGTAATTGACAAATAAAATTATGCATATCCAAGGTATACAGTGTGATGATTTGATAGTACATGTTCTGAGAATACATTTATGAACTTTTCAAAAAAGTTTTCTCAGTATTTTCTGAAATATGATTATGTATTCTCAACCATTTACTTGAAGAATATGTCTGGATTTCATCCTGTTTTCTTCCACTAAACCCCCTATGCCCTGCTGCATTTGTAGTATCTTGAAAAGGCAGATCTGTAATCAGCCTTACTTCCAAAGTGAAACTTGACTTGCGGTTAGAAGAGATGCCTGTACTTTTTGCAGTAAAGTCTGGAACCAGTGCTTAGGATACCAGTACTCCAATTTGATTAACAACTTCAGGAAGACACCACATACTCATTGGCACTTTTGTGGTTCACATAATTACAGACAGTTTGCACCCTGAAGGCGATTGTAGTATGAAAGGAAAAACAGAAACAGCCACAGTCATTGTTATTTGGATTTGGGCCCCAAAGGAAAGCCTGTCGGGTTGCTGTCTGCCTGTAGGTCAGTGCAGAGAGTTCAGCATGCAGCCACTGATACCACGTGACCATCATTATTTACAACAGTATATGAAGATGCTTACAAGTTAACTTACTGGGAGAAACCAGGCAGCTACATGTGGTTATATCACCAAGACCTAGCTCTACCTAAACAGGATTTGATAGAAAAGGCAAGGAATAGATTGGGCTAGAAGTGGAAAATGAGTGGATGTGGTTAGGTGGTAAGTGAGCATTTTTCTACATCTGTGACTTTTGCAAGATTGAAACTGAAATGTACGGGAGATTATTGAGATTTGAGAACTCTGAGGTAGAGAGGAGCTATGGGAAGAATTAGAGCTGAATTGTAATCCTAACACTGTAAAAATATAGTTAAGAGTCATTATAGGATTATAACAAATACAATGATTTATAGAAATGAAGCTGGATGGTGGTTTTAGCAGTGGTATTTAACTTTGATTGACCTGCACATTCATTACTGATCAGCCTGTTTCTGAGTTACTGTCATCTTTCACCACTTATGGTATATCTGCATGTTCTTTAAAAGACAACGTCTTCTGAAAGTAGTTAGTGGTAATTGGTTGCACAACCTTGTGAATATACTAAAAAATACTAAACCTGATACTTCAAAATGTGAATTTTATGGTGTGTGAACTAAATCTGAAAAAACAGTTTATTTTTCTTTCTGATATTAGGACAAAAGAGATGATGTTTTGATTGGTCTTAAGTCCACGGCTCTGCGGTTTGGAGAAAACACCAAGCTGTGGCTCAGCGGCTTCAGTGTTGCAATGCTGGGGGCGCTGAGCCTAGTGGGTGTGAACAGTGGTCAGACTGCTCCCTACTACACTGCCCTGGGTGCTGTAGGAGCCCATCTGACTCACCAGGTTTGACCTTTTTCTTATTTGTCCCTCATATTTCCTTAGTATAAATTATAAAAATTATTTAAACAGTATGCCCTCTGTGTTTACCTGGCAAGGAGCTTCTTAAACAACTCCTTGGCTTGTACTACCTTTAACAGAGCCCCCCTGCCCTCTGGCCTCAACTTATAAGAAAGCTAGCTATAGTATTTTATGTTATTTTAAAACTTTTTTTTGAAACAGGGTTGTCCAGGCTGGAGCGCAATGGTGCAATCACAGCTCACTGCAACCTCTAACTCCTGGGCTGAAGTGATCCTCCCACCTCAGCATCCTAGGTAGCTGGGACTACAGTCATGCATCACCATGCCTGGCTAATTTTTTTTATTTTTTGTAGAAATGGGGTCTTAAGATTTTGCCCAGGCTGGTCTTAAACTCCTGGCTTCAAGCAGTCTTCCTGCCCTGATCTCCCAAAAGTGCTGGGATTACCAGTGTGAGCTACCAACACCAGCCAAGCTGTATTATTTAAAAAAAAAATACAGGCCTAAATCCAAATTTTCCCCTCTGATTTTCCTGGAATTACTTCTGAATTTTCATGGTTGGAAAAATTTCAGTAATATCTGAAACTTGTGGTTTGAGTTGAATTACTCTAAAAGCAAACTGACAGATAAAGCTTTAAAAAAAAACTGGGTTTCTACTGATGGTTAGTAGACTAATTATTCATAAATTTGGTTTCTGCTGGCATAAAGACCAAGGCCAGATAAGATATGAAATGCAGAACATGTCAAAGTTCTGCCAGTAGAGAGCAGGAAGCTGTCATTTCAGGATATTCACCCACACCACATCCCCTACCTGTCACAAACTTATGCTGAGAATCTACATTGTTGACTTGTAAAATGAATGAATTAAATCTAATTTTGATTAAATCACTTGCTAATAAATTGACTATATTTTTATATCAATGTTATTGTTATTTTCATTAAACAGAATCAAAAAGGTATTCATGGTAGATCACCTGAGGTCAGGAGTTTGGCCAGCCTGGCCAACATGAACATGGCAAAACCCCATCTCTACTAAAAATACAAAAGTTAGCTGGGCATGGTGGTGGGCACCTGTAACCCCAGCTACTCAAGAGGCTGAGGCAGGAGAATGGCTTGAATCCAGGAGGCAGAGGTTCCAGTGAGCCAAGATCATGCCACTGTACTCTAGCCTGGGCGACAGAGCAAGACTCCATCTCAAAAAAAAAAAAAAGTATTCATGAAGCTATATTTAGATGACTGATTTTATACAGATTATTGTCAGTTACTAGCAGTGTAGGCAAGACTTACATAACATGGTATGAAGGAAATCAGAATTTGATGTCTATAAAGTAAACCATATGCTGTGTCCCCTCCACTGTTTTCCTCACTGTGAAAACTAAAATGTGAATTGGTGACTTTCCAGGATGTCGCCATTTTTCCCTTCAGAATTTCTCAGCATCCCTTTTTGGTCGTAGCTCAGTTCCATGAGGACTGACATTGTCATTTGATTGTCTGGTCTGGATAATGGGTATAGGTTAATATTTAAACACCTGAATATTAAATAGTACAGGAAGGCAAAAATTATTAAGACAATCACAAATATTATAAGAAATACTCGGCCAGGCACAGTGGCTCATGCCTATAATCCCAACACTTTGGGAGGCCGAGGTGGGCAGATCACTTGAGGTCAGCAGTTCAAAATCAGCCTGGCTAACATGGATAAACCCTGTCTCTACTAATAATACAAAACTTAGCTGGGCATGGTGTTGTGCACCTGTAATTCCAGCCACTCGATAGGCTGAGGCAGGAGAATCACTTGAACCCGGGAGGCAGAGGTAACAGTGAGCCAAGATGGTGCCACTGCACTCCAGCCTAGGTGACAGAGGGAAACTGTCTCAAAGGAAGAAAAAAGAAATACGTGGAGCCCACTTTATATTTTAAATTGCATTTATGGTCCTCTGTCCAGTTTTTTGTTGTCGTTGTTGTTTCTTGTTTTGAAACAGAGTCTTCCCTCTGTCACTCAGGCTGGAGTGAAGTGGTACCATCTTGTCTCAGTATAGCCTCCACCGCCTCCTGGTTTCAAGCAATTCTTGTTACTCAGCCTCCTTAGTAGCTGGGACCACAGACACACACCATCATGCCCAGCTCATTTTTGTATTTTTTTAGTAGAGACGGGGTTTTGCCATGTTGGCCAGACTGGTCTCAAACTCTTGGCCTTAAGTGATCCACCCACCTCAGCCTCCCAAAGTGCTGGGATTACAGGCATGAGCCACCACACCTGGCCTCTCTGTCCAGTTTTCGATACAGTGTTTAGAGATGGTCATAGCTATCTTCTAGTATTTAAAGATAAAGGAAATCATGATGATTGTAAGTCTGCAGACCACATAATAAAGAATAGTCCCCCATGCCTAAGGAAGATAGGAACATACATGAGACTTCCTTAGTGTTATTTGCAGGGCTAGCATGGGGAAAAAGGAGTATGCTTGTTCTAGATTACTAGCAACAGATTTAGGTCTCTAGCTCCCCTTCTCTAAATGTAGGTCCCTGAACAGGAGAGATTTAGAAATGTGGGAGGGCATTTTTGGTTATCATAATAAACTAGGGAGGGGTGACTATATGGATGATGGCCAGATACAGTCAATATCTTGTGCTGCACCAGATTACCCTGCATTTTAGAGAGTTGTCCTGCCCAAATGGTACTTGTTCTCCGTTGAGAAACTTTGCTCCAGACACTAAAACCACAACTGGAGGGTAGGAGTTGCAGGGAGACAGATTTTAGATCCGTTAGTATAAGGAAGAACTTTCTAAATAGTTAGAACTAAAATTAGTATGGGTTGCCTCACAAGCATTCATGCAGCCCTCAACTGAAAGTTCTTGGGAAACAGCTTGGATGATTCCAAGTGAAAAATATGGTAAATTTTTCTTTTTCTTGTTCTTGTTTTTGAGATATAGTCTCACTCTCTCACCCAGACTAGGAGGGTGCAGTAGGGTGATCACGGCTTATTGCAGCCTTGACCTCTTAGCCTCAAGCAATCCTCCCACCTCAGCCTCTTGAGAAGCTGGGACTACAGGCATGTGCCACCATGCCCAGCTAATTTTTTATCTTTTGTATTTGTTGTTTCCTCCTCTGTGTTAACATGTTTATTTGTGATGACCCAAAGTCCAGACTAGGTATTAATACAAATTTCTATTCCTCTCTTGCAGATTTACACTCTAGACATCCACAGACCTGAGGATTGTTGGAATAAATTTATCTCCAACCGAACACTGGGGCTAATAGTTTTTTTAGGGATTGTCCTCGGGAATTTGTGGAAAGAAAAGAAGACAGACAAAACAAAGAAGAGTATAGAGAATAAAATAGAAAATGAATGAATGAAATTTTTCTAGGAATTATTAAAACATTTTTTTCAAAATATAATTAGATTTGAATATAAAATCTGATACAATATGTGAAAGAATTAAGAACCTGAAGATTTAGAGCATATTTACCTGGATTTTAATTCAATTATTTACTAGCAAAATTCCCCTGTGTCACAGAAACCAGGGACTCTTCAGGATTTGAGATGGCCTTGAGTATTTTACTTGATATATTATTCTGCCCATTATAATTCTCACCTGAAGTTATGGGGATTGTACAAGTTTTGGCACTTTAGAAAAAGCCTGATGTGGGTCTTTCGTAAATGAATGTCTCTATAAGAAAATGGACTCTTTTTTAAGGGAAAAATAAAAGCTGCTCTGGAAAGTTGGGGCTTATTGTTCTTTATTGTGACCTTTAGTCACTGCCAAAAACTGTAATTTAGGAAACCAATTCTGTTTTTTTATGTTTTAGGATAATTTAAATAAGCAAATAGAAGTATTTAGCTGTTATAGCCACACGTACCACTCTTTACCAACTCTGACTTCTATTTGGGAGATTTGGTCTTGTGTGCAGTCACAGTGATCAGAACAAACAAGTAGGCAGTCACCAGAGACTACCTTGATTTTCTGTCTATATCTTTTTTATCTTATCCCATTACAGTTTATAGGATAGTGATACTTAAATGTTTACTGTTTTTTCCCTTACCTACCCTCACCTTCAGAATATTCTCAGCACAGCAGCCAGAGTAATTCTCTTAAAACCTAAGTAAGGTCATGTCATTCCTCTCCCCAGAACCCTCCAGGATCTCCCTAGGTCACTCAGTACAAAACAAAAGTCCTACCACCTGCCAGGCCCTCCGTGATCTGGCCTCATGTCTGACTTCTCACACTCACACCTGCAGCCCCACTGGCCTCACTGTTCCTTAATCAGGCTGGGCAGACTCCTACCCCAGGCCTTTGCATTTACTGTTCACTTTGTCTGGAAAGTTCTCCCCAGATCATGTCTTACTCCTTCACTGCAGAACCTTTCTTAAATGTCACCTTCTCTAAGAAGCTTTTCTTAGCCACCTTCAAAAATCTCACATATACCACCCATACTTCCTGTCCCCTTGCTTTTTTTTTTTCTTTTTCTCTTCAGCTCTTAACATTAGCAACCTAAAATATACCTTACTTGATTTAAATTGCTCTCATAGACAGTAGGCTATAGGGCAGACAGTCATTTGTGTATGTGGGTGTGGGCAGCAGTAAATACAAAATTGTGTGATGACAACGAGGATGATGAAGATGATGACGAGGATGATGAAGATGATACAGCTAACAGCACTTACATATGCCAGACACTGACAAGCATAGGAAAAATGATTTAACTGTTTACTCAGCAAATACTGAGCCACTGAACATGACTTGGGTCAGTTGTTGCAGCTGTAACTTTGCTATAGCAGCAGTGAGTTGAAAGGGAGAAGAATTAGGAACATAGTACCCTACTTTTGAGGAAATATGATTGGCTTTGATTTTAACAGAATAGACAGAGTTTAAATCTGTGTTGGTTTCTGTTTTCTTACAGATATGACCCTATGTTTTAAAATGCTTAAAACATCTTAACCCTTTCCAATTAAAGAAGGGCGAGTACAATGTAGTTCAATTTTACAACATTCTCCTTAGTTTATGAAAGTTAAAATGGAACAAATTTTAAATCACTAAAATCCTGCAACTTTTTTGTGATCCATGGGACAAGAGAACATAACATTAGTTCATACACGCTCAAAAGCTTATTCTCAAAAGCTGCTTAAACGTAATTGAATTATTTTAATTCTTTTCATTTTCCTTCCTTCTCCCAGTAGAAACACTGAAAAAATAATATAAATGGGTAAGGAACAGATTTTTAAAAAAGAAAAAACGATTAAGTACCTGATTAGTCTCTAGAATCACAGACTTACAACTCGAGTTGGAAAGACACAGCAGTCATCCATCTGGATGAGGAGTGTCAGTCCCTGAGAGAGTTGAAAGGAGCATTGCAGGAGTTTGTGATAGTTGAAATGACCAGCATTGCGTTGGTAATTTGTTCAGCGGGGAGGGCCCTTGCCCTACTCTTCTGCGTCAAAGTCACTGTGAGTTTTTCAATAGAAATCATGTGAAAGAACTTTTTAAACTGTGGTCAATTATCTACCACAATTTCATGATGGGGGTGGAGATAGGATGGGAGCCACAGGGTCTAAAAAGTAAATGAATACAACTATTCCAGCTCTAACTGACCTGCCCTCTGAATTCCCAGAGCAGTTGGTGGGTGCCAGTGGAGCAGGAGTTATGAACGCCAGTCATGGCCATACCTTGCCAGGGTTGGAATCTGCTCTAACACCTATCAGTTGGGTGACCTTGGGCAAGTTCCCTGACCTCTCTGTGGCTCACTCAGGGATAATCATAGTACCTTTCTCATAGATTTCAAAATGTTCTGTCTTCCCCTGTGAGAATGGAGATTTCATGATAAGTGGGACCTTGTTTGTCTTATTCATTGAAATATCCTCAATATACCACATCACAAGGGCTGCCTCTCCCTCTTCCCAGATTTCTTTGCTAAATTGTTTAACGCCTCTACCAGATTTTTATAATCTGGCCTCACCCTACTGTTTCCTCCAACTAAAAGTACACCCTCCACCCTCTGGGCTGGTTCTCTCTCTAGGCTGGTGGGTGCCAGTGGAGCAGGAAGTAAGAAAGTTATCATGACGACAGCTTGCCAGGGTTAGAATCTGCTTTAACACCTGCCTACCAGTTGGGTGATCTTGGGAAAGTTTCCTGACCTCTCTGTGGCTCAAATACTCAAATAGGTATAATCGTAATACCTTTCTCATGGATTTAAAAATTATCTGTCTTCCCTTGAGAGAATGGAGATTTCATGATAAGTGGGACCTTGTTTGTCTTAATCATTGAAATACCCCCAATAAACCACGCTGTAAGCACTCAGTAAACATTTGTAATTTTTGTACATCAGGTGAACTAATATTAGAGTTATTTGTCAGACCTGGTGTTAGGTGCAACCATTAGAAATTATTAACGCTGTTCAACAACATATAAAAGGTTGGTTATGTAAGGTAACGTTATAAAAACATTTTCATGTACATATCATCAAAACTATATAAGAATATAAGTAATGCTACTCTCTGCCCACCGGGTGGCCTCGCTCTGCAGGAGCAGTCACAGCTCTAACAACACTGGAGCTAACACTGCCTTTTCCATAAAGGTGTTTTCTTCTACCTCTGGCTTGCCCTTTGCCCTTCTTTCCCCGGGCAAAGCCAAGAACCCTCATGTACTCCACGTTGGGGCTCATTTGCCCTGTATCAATGGTGATGCCTATTTCTTAGGGTTAATGTATAATTTAGAGACTATGCAACACATTTAATATAGGTGCTGGCATACAGTAACTAATTTTTAACTTTAGAAATGAGTCAGGCCAGGAATGGTGGCTTATGCTTGTAATCCCAGCACTTTGGGAGGCTAAGGCAGGTGGATCACTTGAGGTCAGGAGTTTGAGACCAGCCTGGCCAACATGGTGAAACCCCGTCTCTACTAAAAATACAAAAAATATCAGCCGGGCTTGGTAGCACACGCCTGTAATTCAATCCCAGCTACTCAAAAGGGTGAGTGAAACATGAGAATTTCTTGAACCTGGGAGGCGGAGGTTATACTATACTTCTTTTTTAAAATCTTTTTTCACTTAATATTTTCCCATTTCATTAATGCTTCTTTCAATATATTGGTGTTTTTTGGCTGCATAGGTTTTTATCATATGTATCCACTGCAATTTAATTAATCCTATCATTGAACACATAGCATTTCAATATTTGCATTTTTTCCTTCTTACAAGCACTAGGGCCATGAATAGATTTGTATCATTGGGCATATCTGTGAATATTTCCTTAGGAAAAATCCTAGAAGCAGAATGTCTTCGTGTATGTGCATGTACATTTCCAGGGACTGGAGGGTAGGTGTGGAGGGTGGAGTATGGTGGTATGCACATTTTAAAGGTTTTGGATTCATTTTCTCAAATTACCCTACAGAAAGGTACACATTGCTAATAGCAGTGCATGAGAGCCTCTTTCTCAGACCTTGGCCAATATGAAGAGATACTATTTTTAAAACCTTGACACGTAGGCAAGAATAATACGTGGTTTCACTCACAACTCTGTGATTATTAAAGTAGTTGATCTTTTTCAAAGTGTTTATAGAGCATTTTTATTTCTTCTTTGTGAGTTGCCTTCATGTCTTTGCCCATTTGGTTATTGTTGTTGATGTACGCTGTCTCGTTCATTGGTTATATCCCCAAGATCTGATATCTGACATACTTAGACTTGTGCTCTTATTTTACAAGATCATCATTTTATTAACTTTGATGGGATTTTGGATTTCATGCTTTATACTGAACTATCTCTTCCATGAGAAGGCAGCATATTTAACATTTTTATAGTTGTTCCAATTAATATGTATTATTCAGACAGTCATCAAACATTTGTTGAATATCTATGTGCAGGCACAGGCTAGTTGCTGCAGACACAGAGATGAATTAGTTTCTATCTTCAATAAGCTCAGAATCAGTAGCTGGGATTACAGGCATGCGCCACCATGCCTGGCTAATTTTTGTATTTTTAGTAGAGACGGGGTTTCATCATGTTGGCCAGGCTGGTTCCCAACTCCTGACCTCAAGTGATCTGCCCACCCTGGCCTCCCAAAGTGCTGGGATTACAGGCATGAGCCACTGTGCGTGGCCTCTCTCTCTTTCTTTCTTTCTTTTTGTAGAGACAGGGTCTTGCTTTGTTGCCCAGGCTGGTCTTGAACTCCTAGGCTCAAGCAGTCCTCCTGCCTCAGCCTCCCAAGTTACTGGGGTTTCAGATGTGAGTCACCTCACTCAGCATAAATACTTTTTTTTTTTCCAAATAAAATCGTACATAAAACCCCAACAAATGCATACAGATGGAAATCAGAGACAGTGCCCTTAAACTGTGCCTTCCTTTCTTTTAGGATTGTCACAGAGCCCAGTTTGAAAACTATCTCTTAGAGATAAGAATGAACATTGAAGTCCCTACTGTTACTAACTGAATGACTTAGAGTGAACTATTTAAACCTCTCCAGCCAGTTTCTTTATATCTAAAATGAGGATTAAAATAGTATCTTCCACATGCTAGTGTTTTAAGAATTGCGTGAGAAAATGATCTCATCTAAACTCCTGACTTTAAATGTCATCTGTACACTGATTACTCGCAAATGTGCACCTCCAGTCTTAACTTCCGTTTTGAACTTGCACTTGGCAGAAATGAATATTGAACTGCCTACTTGATATTTCAACATGAATGCCAAATACGCACCTCCAATTCAATATATTGTGAACTCCTGATCTCAGCCTCAAACCTCCTCCTCCCACCCTCCTCGCCATCTCATTAATGGTATCTACTTTTCCTTTTGCTCTGACCAAAACCTTGGAATCAGCCATAACTCCTTTTTCCCACATTCCATATTCAAGACATTAGAAAAGACTGTTGGTTCTACCTTCAAAACACATGCGGAATCTAATCTTTTCCTACCACCTCCTCAGCTGCCACCCTGGCCAAGTCCCCATCTTCTCCCCACTGGATTAACGCAATAGCCTCCTAACTGGTCTCCCTCCTTCTCCCTTGCCCCCTTTCATGTGTCCTCACCATAGCAGCCAGGCTGATCCTGCTACAACCAAAGCCAATGTATGTCATGCCTCTACTCAGAACCTCCCCATTTCACACCTCCTCATTTCTCCCAGCGTAAAGCCAAAGCCCTTAGCATGGCTGAAGTGAGCTGGCTCCTGCTGTCTCCTGGCTCTTCGTCCATTCCCTGCCTCACCAGTGCCGCTGCAGCCTTCTGGCCTCAGTGGGCTTCCTGGAATGCTTTCTCAGATGTTGCCATAGCTACTTCCTCACCTCCTTCAGTATTTGCCTAAAGGTCACCAACTCAGTGAAACCATTGTCTTCATTTTCTAAAACTTAACACATACGATTACACAAACTTCTTTTTCTCTCTCGCTGCTTTATTTTTCTCCATATTAAAACGTATGATATGCAGTCATGCGTCACTTACAGATGGAGATACTTTCTGAGAAATGCATCATTAGGCAATTTCATCCCTGTGCAAACGTTATGGAGTTCATGCACACAAACCTAGACGGTCTAGCCTACTACACACCTAGGCTATGTGGTATATAGTCTATTGCCCCTAGGCTACAAACCTGTGCAGCATACCTACTTCCTGCTGTAGGTAATTGTAACACAATGGTAAGTATTTGTATATCTAAACATATTTAAACACAGAAAAGGGCTGGGTGTGGTGGCTCACACCTCTAATCCCACCACTTTGGGAGGCCACGGCAGGAGGATCACTTGAACCCAGAAGTTCAAGACCAGCCCAGGCAACATGACTAAACCCCATCTCTACAAACAATACAAAAATTAGCTAGGTGTGATGGCACATGGCTGTAGTCCCAGCTACTTGGGAGGCTGAGATGGGAGTAATACTTGAACACAGGAGGTAGAGGCTGCAGTGATCACAACGCTGCACACCAGTTTGGGCAACAGAGTGAGACCTTGTCTTAAAAAAAAAAAAAAAAGAAACACAGAAAAGGTACGGTGAAAATACAATATCATCTTATGGGACCATTGTCCTATATGCATCCCATCATTGACCACAACATTGTTGTGTAGCACATAACTGTAACTTGTTTTACTTATTTTCTTTGGTGTGTGTCCTCCACTAACAGGAACCTAACTTCATGAGGGCACAGCTATTTTCTGTTTGAATCATCATACTTTATTTCCAGTGTCTGGAATACTGCCTAGCACATAGTAAGTTCTCAATAAATATTTGTGGAATGAATCACGTATATAAAGCTTTTGACGGCATAGTATGTGATTCATTGCCTTCAGGCATTTTTATCACTCTTTTTCTTCTCCAAAGGATTTATCTTTCCGGAAACCTTCTATGAGGAACTATTCACTTAAGAGGAAGCTGATTTTTCAGGTTCTATTTCAGGAGAACAATTTTAACATTCAGTTTCTAAGCCTGAGTTTCTGAAATGGTGTCAACTTAAGGTGTGGGGGAAAGCTGGGGACAAACAGTGGAGAACTTGTAAAAATTACAGATGAATTTTAAAAGGGATATCCCACTGGCTACAGTGACTCAGACTTGTCTCAAAAAATAAAAAAAAAAAAGGCCAGGCACAGTGGCTCAGGCCTGTAATCCCAGCACTTTGGGAGGCTGAGGCAGGTGGATCACCTGAGGTCAGGAGTTCAAGACCAGCCTGGCCAAACGGTGAAACCCTGTCTCTACTAAAAATATAAAACTTAGCCCAGCGTGATGGCAAGTGCCTGTAATCCCAGCTACTTGGGAGGCTGAGGCAGGAGAATCGCTTGAACCTGGGAGGCAGAGATTGCTGTTAGCCGAGATCATGCCACTGCACTTCAGCCTAAGGGACAGAGCAAGACACCATCTCAAAAAATAAATAAATATTAAGAAATATATATATCTAGGGATATCCTCCCCATTAATAAAGTATAAATTCAGTATAAAGAAATGGAAAGTAGTGCATGCAAATGTTAACTACATTTATATTTGTTTACCTATTTTAAAACTCTCGAACAATTTTGAAAATTCAAGTTAGTAATTTTTTTCTTAGGCAGCATTGGCATAGTAACAAACCGAAATACTCATGGCTTTTACTTGCTTTATACTTAAGCAATAGAAATGTCAACACAGCATCTGTGAAAGAATTATTGGGATCAGAGGTCATGTCCCATTGTAGGAATGCCTCATAAACATAAATTGCTCTTGGTTTACATCATTTCCTTGAAGAGAGGAAAGTGTTGAAGACACACTTTAGAATCTGAAGAAAGTTTATGGCTCTGGTCAGTATTTTTAAAATACTGCTAAAAATACACACTGAATATTTTATTTTATTTTATTTTTGAGACAGAGTCTCACTCTGTGTCCCAGGCTGGATTGCAGTGGCATGATATCGGCTCACTGCAACCTCTGCCTCCAGGATTAAAGCAATTCTTGTGTCTCAGCCTCCCAAGTAGCTGGCATTACAGGTGCCCACCACCATGCCTGGCTAATTTTTGTATTTTTAGTAGAGACGGGGTTTCACCATGTTGGCCAGGCTTGTTTTGAACTCCTGACCTCAGGTGACCTGCCTGCCTCGGCCTCCCAAAGTGCTGGGATTACAGGCATGAACCACCATGCCTGGCCATAATACACACTGAATATTTTAAACAAATCCATTTAAAAACATGCTACAAATAAAAAAGTTTTTAGCACAGATTAATTACTAATTGAAAATTGTTAAGATCTCTGACACATGGTGAAGAATGTAGGGAAAGGCATATAATTTTATAATTTTTCCTCATTCATGTATTTATGTTTCTGATTTTCTTCATTCTGTTTTTAGCTGGTCTTTATGTGTATTTTATGTGTAAAATAAAATGTGAATGGAAGTTACACTAACACATGTGAATGTGTTCCAAGAAGATGGAACAGCAAGTGCATAAGCCTTGACATAGGGATGAATGAAGCAGATTCAGGTAACAAGAAGGCCAGATTTCTAGTCTTGTTTCCAAAGCCCATAGCCATCCCACATTATAGCAAATGGTGGTAAAGATGTAGAGTAACTGGAACTCTTATACATTGCTGGTAGAAATGCAAAATGGTATTGTCACTTTGGAAAACAGTTCAGCAATTCCTTCCTTCCTTCCTTCCTTCCTTCCTTCCTTCCTTCCTTCCTTCCTCTCTTTCCTTCTTTCTTTCTTTCTCTCGACAGAGTCTTGCTCTGTCACCCAGGCTGGAGTGCAGGGGCGTGATCTCAGTTCACTGTAACCTCCGCCTCCCGGGTTCAAGTGATTCTCCTGCCTCAGCCTCCCAAGTAGCTGGGACCACCCACCTCGAACTCCTCAAGTGATTCACCCACCTCGGCCTCCCAAAGTGCTGGGATTACAGCTGTGAGCCACCGCGCCCGGCCTGGCTTGGCAATTTCTTATCATTGACTATGCACTGAGTACATGACTCAGCAAAATCACTCCTAGGTATTTACCCACGAGGAAAGAAAACTTATGTTCACACAAAAACCTGTCCATGGATGTTATTAATAGCTTGATTCATTATAATCCCAAATTGGAAAAAATAAATAAAACTTTAATGTCCTTCAACTGGTGAAAGAATAAACAAACTACGGTACATAGTTTGTTTTGTATGTATAATGAAATACTATACAGCAGTAAAGAGGAACAGACAGCTGATATATGTAGCAAAATGCATGCATCTCAAATGCATTATGCTAGGTGAAGGAAGGCAGACCCAGAAAACTATATACTACATGATTCCATTTGTGTGATAATCTGAAAAAAGCAAAACTATAAGGACAGAAAACAGATCAGTGGCTGCCAGGGACTGGAGGTCAGAGGAGTATCTGACTACAAAAGGGAAAGAGGAGATCTTGAAGGATGATGGAACTGTTCTATATCTTGATTGCAAAGGTTTTACATAGTTACAGGCATTTGCCAAAACTCTTAGGATGTACCCACACACAAAAGGTGAATTTTACTGTAGGCTAACCATACCACAATTTTTAAAAAGTGAACGAAAGTCATTTTTACCAAGTTAGGGTGAGAATAATCAAAACACAATTATATTGCTGCCATCCTAATTCAGTTAGGGGCTAAATTTCATTGCTGTAGATATGCCTGCATATAGAGTTGTGTTCTGGAAAAACCAATTCTTTTCTGAAACCTACAGTCCTTCACTTAATCAGTATTTATCAAGTACCTATTATATGCCATACACTATTCTAGGTTCTGAGGATACCTCAATGAACGAGACATATCCCTACCCTCCTAGAACTTGCATTTTAATAATAAGTGAATAACTCTGTAGGTAAATAAGTACATAGGCTACTTTAAGTAACATAACATACTGGTAAGTTGTTATAAAGAAAACTAAAGCCTGGTGAAAGAGAGTTTTGAGGAAATGAGGCTATTTTTGACAAAGTACTAAGGAAGGATTTCCGAGTGACAGTTGAACAGAGGTTTAATTGATGTGATGGAGGAAGTTATGTGAATACCTGATGGAAGAGAGTTCCAGGAAGGAGGAAAAGCAAGTGTATCAGCCTTGAAACAGAAATGAATCAGGCAGATACAAGGAACAACAGAAAAGCTGGATTTCTGGTCTTGTTTCCATAGCCCATTACCATGCCATGCTAAATGGAGATAATTTTAATTTATACTTATCATAATAGTAAAATTCCAGGGAAAATTTGTTTATTCCTCCCAAAATGACAACTTGAAGGTACCATAATGCACAACTACTGTCAAGAAAAAAAGTGGGAAACTACAAATTTGCCAGTGTTCTCAGTTGTAAACCACTCAGTTTAGGCACACATTTTCTCTAGAGGACATTAGAAAACTCACGGAAATGCTGGGAAAGCTGAGGAACCAGTGTGCTAGTTATTAATTTATTGCCTCTTAGCTCTCAATCCGTCCTTCATTATCTACTCTGCAATAGTGGGGTTGAATCCTGCAGAATTTCTCCTTTGCAGTGAGCGGGGTGTCAGACTTTTTCAGTAGAGGGCGCTGGAGGGACACTTGCAGGAGGAATGGGCTTCTTCCTGGTCAGGTGTGCTTCCGTTGGCTTCTTGCTTCTGCTCCTGGCTGTATGCAACATATGGCAGGGACATCCAGTAATGCTCCTCCCCAACTGTTACAGGCTAAATTGTGTCCCCCCAAAATTCATGTTGACATCCTAACCTGCAGTACCTCAGAATGCTACTGTGTTTGGAGATAGGGTCTTTAAAGAGATGATTAAGGTTAAATGAGGTCACTAGTGTGGGCCCTAATTTGATATGCCTCGTGTCCTTACAAGAAGAGGAGATGAGGACACAGACGCATACAAAAGAAACATATGAAGGCACTGGGGGAAGACAAGCCAAGGAAAGATGCCCCCAGAAGAAACCAGCCCCGCCAACACCTTGATCTTGGATTTCTAGTTGCAGATTGTGAGGAAATACATTTCTGTTGTTGAAGCCCCCCAGTCTGTGGTCCTCTGTTGTGGGAGACCTAGCAAACTAACACACCAGTGTGAACAGAGAGGGCACAGTCCCTTGGCAAGCCAGCAGCTCCAACTCTGTGACCACCCGGCTGCAGCCCTCCTAACACCAGGCCTCATGACAAGCAGTCAGTAAAGGGGTTCTTGATGCCCTCAATCCTTGCACAGGTCCATCCACTAGCCTCAGCCCTCCTACACCTTGGAGTGGTTTGCCAACCTTCCCACGTACGTTCCAGAGACATGTTTCCCACTTGCTAGTCCTAACTGTGGTTTTCTGGCCAGCTTCCGTCCCCCTACTCCCTAGAAGAATATTACCTGCCTGTCCAGTGACTTAGACTGGCTCTGGCCTGGGTCAACCCAGCAAACTTGTCCACCCTCCAGTGGACTGCAGCCACACCTTCTCCAGTAGAGCTGGAATTCCAGCTTGACGAGAGGAATCCCTTCCAAGTTTGCTTCTTCCTCAAGTACTTTTCTCAGCTCTAGAGTATTCTTTAGCATTCTGCTTACCCCTTTTAGTTATTTCCCTCCTCTAGTTAATAATTCTATTTATTAAACTTTCCCTGTTCAAATTATACTCTGATTCTGGACTGGCACAGAATCCAACTGCCACAAAATGGTGCTGGGAGTAGTCCTAGGAGATAGACCTGCGGAGATGGGATCTGAGGGTTGACCCCGTCCTTGGAGTTCAGCACAGTACTGAGCTCCTTAGCAGTGGGAAATGGGAAGCTAGTGACCCGTGGTGTGCAGGGATATCACACATCAAGCTAGCGCTTGTGGCTAATTGTAATGAAGTTGTAACTGAAGCAAGTGTCTTAGGAGCCCCAATGGCAGTTGCAACTAACTGTTGCGGCAGTGCATGATGTGCTGTGAGACGGACTTTTCTGAGCATACTTGAGTATTAACAGAAAGAAAAATGACAAGCCCAAATCCTTTAACTCTCAGATCAAATCATCGTTAGAGGACCACAGAGCTTTGAGGATAGCCCTGAAAGAACCTTTTATTGCTCACAGCCAGAGGGCTGGTACTGCTAAAAAATTAAACATACAATTTAAGAGTGTGGGTTGCTGACTTACAACAATAGTTGAATGTATAGTTTTGAGCTTCCCTCTCCTGTGGAAGTAGCTTGCTCTCGGTAGAAGACTAGCCTTCCTCTGCTTAAATATCTGTGATAAGCTCATCTGGAGACAAATGCCTTAAAAGGAGTTACTCATGATGCTCTAAATCTACCACAACCACCCCGTGTTGCCACTAGACTCATGATTATTGCCAAATCTCAGCATGTTCCAGTAGGACAGGGACCCACCGTGACCCAGGAAGAAATAGTTTATACGCCAAAAGAATTGCCACACTTTTCTAATGTGTATCTTCAGAGACCTGGGGAACATGTGTGGAAGTGCATCCTAAAGATGTTCAAACGAGAATAATGGAATAGAACACTAGAGCAGGCTAAATTCATTCACTTGAGCGCACTTACTAGAGAGCTTTCCTGGCACAATATGGAAGAGAGACTCCAAAGGCTTAGGGAGATAGGCACGTGGGACTGGATTTACCATGTGCAAACTGCACACCAACCTTCCAGCATGTTCCAGGAAAAGAACCAGGAGACAACTTCCTGCACTAAGGCACCTGCAGACTGGAAAAGCTCTGTGGGTGTCTCTTTTGCAGGTTGAGGTGAAAAAACCCTCAACCCTGGTCTGGAGGACCTGGAACTCCAGCTCACGCCCACCACAGTGTGAGTGATGAGGAAAGCACAAGGCAACTGGATCCAGTGGCAAATCTGCCATTTTAGGGGGCTTATTATCTTGTCTTTTCTTCTTTGAGAAAAGAGGCTTCTGGGAAGCTGTACCTGGTGCCTGTTTGTTCATGATGCTACCGTACTGATAAACGCAGACCTTCCTAGGTGGGCATGTAAGGCCTGCTTATCCCCCAGCTAGGGTGACCAAACCTCCTGGTTTGCCAGGGCATGGGAGTTTCTGCACTAAACTATGAAAATCCCGGGCAGACCAGCACCCCCAGAATCCGGCAGTCCAGCCACCACTCAGCTGCTGCATTGTTTGGGAGGGAAGACAGCAAAACAGTACGGTGATTTGCTCAGATTTTCTCTCTACTATTTTGAATCTATTAAACAAACTACAGAGACTTTTGGCTCCACTTCAGGATAGAATCAGGTATGTTAATGTAAGTGTAATTTTTTTTTGTAAAGCATACATACTTTCGAGTCTACATATTATTTGGCCATTAGTGTAGATTCCAGTTAGAAGATGGTGGAACATTTACCATAAGCTCAATAGATGGAAAGCTCATTGAGGCAGCCTTGTGGCCCAGAACTACATAAGGTCTGTGATACATTTTCTTTGTAAATAAACCTGAGTTAAAAATAACTTTATGGCACCTCTGCTTCTCAAAGGGGTTCATGCCTATAATCCCAGCACTTTGAGAAGCAGAGGCAGTGGATCACTTGAGCCCAGGAATTCAAGACCAACCTGGGTACCCCAAGGAGGTAAAATAGAGTAACAGTTAAGAGTGGAGCCTACAACTCCTGACCACCTACGGTCAAATCCCTGCTCTGCATCTTCCTTAGGAATGGTGGCTTTATCATTGTCAACTTGGCTAGACTTGGCTAGACTGAACTACATGTCCCAGAATTCTCCTGCCTGCATGGCTCTGGTTAGGGGGGACCACCAGAGACATTCTTCAATCAAGGCCCTCTGCATCTGTAAAGTTATTAAGTCTGAAAACTAGGTAAAATGCTGTGACTTTCCACTCTAATGATGCAAGCTACATTTTTGACTACCCATCCATTTTGTTCCTAGGAACACTGTGATCAATTACCACTACAGATCTTTGTGAGCTAAGGCAACTGGTTAGCAATACGTTCCTGCTGCCCTGTATTGTAAATATGCCCACGTTTCTTGTCTTTGGTGGTTAAATGCAGTCACTTTGACTCTGCCTCTCTGGATTCTCTGGGATTCCATTTCTTTGTAAATAAACCTGAGTTAAAAATAACTTTATGGCTGAGTGTGGCGGTTCATGTGGTGGCGCATGCCTGCGAGTCAGGAGTCATTCCTCACTCATAGTAGGGACAATTTGCATTTATGGAAAGCAAACTGGAGGGGTGGCCTGAGCCCACTGCCCATGGTAATGACTCCTTGCAATGCGAATAACCAAGGTGAGGCAGGTTGGGCAGATTTTATCCTCCCCACAAAGGCAAGCCTTTGTTCCACAGCCGGCACCTGGCAGAGTGGGAGAGATGGCAGAACCAGAGCTTCTCATTTCCCTCCATCAGGCTAGAGTGGGTCAGTGGGATCATGGACCGAAAGAAGACATTGAATGGGCTGGTCTGTCACTCAGAAATGGGGTCCTGGAGCTGGAGTGGCATGGGTTGGGTGGGGAGAGTAGGTGGTATGGCCCCCCCCAACCAGACCACTAGAACCAACCTCCCCCTTAGCTGCCCACCCCCAGCGAGTTCTGCCTCAGCTTCCTGTGAAAGCCCTTGTAGGATGCCCTCTAGGGCAAGACTTCTGGAGGGGATGGCCCTGCCCTGAGCCATCCTCACCTGAGGGTAGAGCAGTTCATGGATGCAAAGGGCATCTTGCTGACCGCGCCCATCTGCTGTCTCTGCCGCACCTCTACCAGCAGCATTGTCCCTGGCTGACCACTGGCAGGGCATGTAACCCATTGCCACATTCTTCTTCAGGTTGGGCAAGGGACAGCCACTGGTCACAGTACCAGTCATGGACCCTCAATGCTCAGGTGGGACTGTGTGCCTGCATCAGGACCCCCTCACACATCAACCCCACATGCCTCCACTGCACTTGCCCTTCAGCTGGGGACCAGTGACCTTGGCTCCAGGGAAGTGGAGAGCAGCTTGGTGGCACTTCCCCAATGTCCAACTGAGGCTGCCCTCCACAGGGGTAGTGTGTTCATCAGTGTCACTCCCGTACAGCCAGAGGCCCGCCTCCAGGCACAAGCTGCCAGCACTGTCAGCTTCGCCTCTGGGTTTTCCAGAAGAGCTGATGCCGAGTGAACTGCCCCCACTGCTGGCACTGTCCATGCCAAGATGTCCATGCCATTCTCTCCTGTGCAGCCACAGTGGATAAGGTGGTGGCCAGACATGTCAAACACCTCCATCACAGCACTAGTCATGAAGGCAGTTTCCTCAGGTCAGCTGCCGCGCCGGCCTATAGCACCTGAGCCACAGGAGGCCCTTGCAGGGCTAGCAGGGCAGTATCTACCACCTCCAGGCCCACATCTCTGCCCTGCCTCTGAAGTTCTCTGACCTTGACCTGCATGAAGGCCAAGTCTTTTTCCCAGCAGCCATTGTTGGATATCACATATAGATGCCCCTCAGAAGTGCTGGTCACAATCAAGTCATCGGTAAACAGCAACAGTGTCCTCTGGTTTGGCCTTAGCTCGGCAATGTCTCCAACCACTAGACTCTGCGTCAGCTTCACCGGGTCGCCACCATGTATCTTGGTCTGTGCACAACTAAGCGGATGACACAAGACAGGAGGGAATGCCTGCAGGAGAAAACCCCGATGGGCCACTGTGCTCACAGCCCACTGCATTGTCGCCTCTGACGGGTGCAGACGGTGCACAGAGGCCACCACTCTGCCACACACGCTGGGAGATGTAGTTCTTAGCATATTTAAACACCAGCAAAAACTACAGTTATTAAAGGGAACAGGTAAGTATATAGATAAACTTAATGCACAGGAGGTGAGGAACTCTCTTTTAGACTTTCTTTCAAACACTGCCCACGGAGTGCTTTTTTCTTTAAAAAATTATTGCTCTTTTTTTTAATTATACTTGAAGTTCTAGGGTACATGTGCACAACGTGCAGGTTTGTTACATAGGTATACATGTGCCCTGTTGATTTACTGCACCCATTAACTGGTCATTTACATTAGGTATTTCTCCTAATGTTATCCCTCCCCCAGGCCCCCAACCCATGACAGGCCCCGGTGTGTGATGTTCCCCACCCTGTGTCCAAGTGTTCTCATTGTTCAATTCCCACCTATGAGTGAGAACATGCAGTGTTTGGTTTTCTGTCCTTGTGATAGTTTGCTCAGAATGATGGTTTCCAGCTTTATCCATGTCCCGGCAAAGGACACGAACTCATCCTTTTTTATGACTGCATAGTATTCCATGGTATATATGTGCCACGTTTTCTTAATCCAGTCTATTGTTGATGGACATTTGGGTTGGTTCCAAGTCTTTGCTATTGTGAATAGTGCCGCAATAAACATACTTGTGCATGTGTCTTTATATTAGCATGATTTATAATCCTTTGGGTATATACCCAGTAACGGGATCGCTGGGTCAAATGGTATTTTTAGTTCTAGATCCTTGAGGAATCGCCACACTGTCTTCCACAATGGTTGAACTAGTTTACACTCCCACCAACAGTGTAAAAGTGTTTCCATTTCTCCACGTCCTCTCCAGCATCTGTTGTTTCTGACTTTTTAATGATTGCTATTCTAACTGGTATAAGATGGTATCTCATTGTAGTTTTGATTTGCATTTCTCTGATGGCCAGTGATGATGAGCATTTTTTCATGTGTCTGTTGGCTGCATAAATGTCTTCTTTTGTGAAGTGTCTGTTCATATCCTTTGCCCACTTTTTGATGGAATTGTTTGTTTTATTTTCTTGTAAATTTGTGTAAGTTCTTTGTAGATTCTGGATATTAGCCCTTTGTCAGATGGATAGATTGCAAAAATTTTCTCCCATTCTGTAGG
>NW_016806011.1:100854-102799 GCF_001698545.2 Rhinopithecus bieti | reverse complement strand
ATTACTGACCTTCTGAAGCCTACTTCTGTCAACTAGTCAAAGTCATTCTCTCTCCTGCTTTGTTCCATTGTTGGCGAGGAGCTGCAATCCTTTGGAGGAGAAGTGGTGCTCTGGTTTTAGAATTTTCAGTTTTCTGCTCTGGTTTCTCCCATCTTTGTGGTTTTATCTACCTTTGGCCTTTGATGTTGGTGACCTACAGATGGGGTTTTGGTGTGGATGTCCTTTTGTTGATGTTGATGCTATTCCTTTCTGTTTGTTAGTCTTCCTTCTAACAGTCAGGTCCCTCAGCTACAGGTCTGTTGGATTTTGCTGGGGGTCCACTCCAGACCCTGTTTGCCTGAGTATCACCAGTGGAGGCTCAGTTGAAAATGCAGAAATCACCTGTCTTCTGCGTCAGTCACACTGTGAGCTGCAGACCAGAGCTATTCCTATTTGGCCATCTTGGAACAGGAAAAACTCTTTTTTTTGTTTTTAACCCCATTTATTCCTTCCTTCACGTAGGAAGACTGATAGTTAAATGTCTAAAAGACAGACAACAGATAAAGGCCAAGAGAAAAGTAATTTTTTTTTTATCCTGGCATCACGGGCTTAATCATGTCAAGTTTCAAGACAACCCCAGCAGCCATCTGACCCTGTTCCTGCAGTTAACTAGTGGAAGGGTAGTGTCAAGAGTGATAAAGTGTAAGAGTATTTACCTGTGGTTTCCTTCTTAAAATAAAGTGGAGGCCAGGCACAGTGGCTCACACCTGTAATGCCAGAGCTTTGGGAGGCCAAGGCAGGATGATCCCTTGAGGCCAGGGGTTCAAGACCAACCTGGACAACATGGCAAGACCTCATCTCTACAAAAATTTAAAAATTAGCTGGGTGAGGTGATGCATGCCTGTAGTCCTAGCTACTTGGGAGACTGAGGCAGGAAGATCACTTGAGCTCAGGTGTTTGAGGTTACAGTGAGCTATGACTGCTTCATTATACTCCAACCTGGACAACAGAGTGAGACTCTGTCTTTTAAAAATAATTAATTAATTAATTAAAACAATAAAATAAAGTGAAGAAGATTCAAAGTCCCACTATCTAAGGTCTGTCAAGAGAAACAGATAATAGGGAAATGGTAACAGCCGGCACCCACAGAGTGCTACTTACTACATGCCAGGTGCTGTCCGAAGCACGCTACATCTGCCAACTCATTATTCAGATGAGGGAACTGAAAAAATCTTTGCTTTCAACCATCAGTTATATTGCCTTTTCACAGGCAAGGCAACTGCAGTTATGTTGCAATTTTCAATTGCATCTGCAATCAGATGCAAAGGAATTGCTAAAGACTCAGTAGTTGAGGGCTAACTTTTGATCCAGGACCAAAGCAAAGAAGAACTACTTTCATTTATAACAAGGGCCCAGATGCAGGAAGTAGACCTCTCAAACAGTGTGGTGTGAGAGCAGTATGGGATGGCAAAAATAGGATCCAGGCCATCCTGGAAATAGTCCCCTGGCCACAGAAGTTAATTGTTACCATCAGTGCCTTAGAAAGGAAGAAGTAGCGACTGACATCAGGACTTCAGAATTGCGTCAAGTTCAGAATAGATGCAGTCATTCTTTACTTCTTTTGTCATCTTCACGAAATCGTGAATTATGAAATTCCTCTGGGAATATTTATATGTTGATACCTGCACAAAATAGACCCTACCTAGTAATAATCATCTCTATTTTGGTGCATAGTTTTCTGTATTTCCTGTGTGCGTGTGTGTGTGTATGCGCACACACATGTGTTTGTGTGTGTGCATGTGTATGTGTGTGTGTGTGGTATGAATGTTTCCAATATGCATAAAGGGCCTGGACAATATGATATATATGCGTGTTTGTTACTTTTAATCTAGAAATAGGAATTTAGCATTTAAAGTGCCCTAATCAGGAATATACTCTCCAGGACAGGTTTGAGATTTTTTTTTTT
>NW_016806011.1:76323-100305 GCF_001698545.2 Rhinopithecus bieti | reverse complement strand
TTTTTTTTTTTTTTTGAGACGGAGTCTCGTTCTGTCACCCAGGCTGAAGTGCAGTGGCGTGATCTCGGCTCACTGCAAGCTCTGCCTCCCAGGTTTGCGCCATTCTCCTGCCTCAGCCTCCCGAATAGCTGGGACTACAGGTGCCCACCACCACGCCTGGCTAGTTTTTTGTATTTTTTTAGTAGAGATGGAGTTTCACCGTGTTAGCCAGGATGGTCTCGATCTCCTGACCTCGTGATCCACCCGTCTCGGCCTCCCAAAGTGCTGGGATTACAGGCATGAGCCACTGTGCCTGGCCTTGAAATGTTTTTCTCAGGTCTCCACATTCCAGAGGACCTATTACAAGTGGTTTGACTATTGCTATCTCAATGTACTAGTTGTTAATATACTTTTTAAATGATAGAAATAGTTTTTCGTTGGCAAAATGTGTGGTGTTTAAAATATGTGCATTAGCTAGGCAAAGTGGCATGTGTGTGTGTGATACTACTCAGAAGGCTGAGGTGGGAGGATTCTTTGAGTGCAGGAGGTTTTTGTCTGTTTGTTTTGTTTTGTTTTGTTTTGTAGAGATGGTGTCTTGCTATGTTGCCCAGGCTGGTCTCAAACTCCTGGCCTCAAGCAAGCCTCCTGCCTTGGCTTCCCGAAACACTGGGATTATAGGAATGAACCACCATGCCCAGCCAAGCCCAGAAGTTTGAATCCTGCCTGGGCAACATAGCAAGACCCCATGTCTAAAAAAATTTAATTTAATTTAATTTAAAAAAATAAAATGTGTTAGGCCAGGCGCAGTGGCTCACGCTTGTAGTCCCAGCACTTTGGGAGGCCAAGGTGAGTGAATCACAAGGTCAGGAGATTGAGACCATCCTGGCTAACATGGTGAAACCCCATCTCTACTAAAAATACCAAAAATTAGCTGGGCGTGGTGCCAGGCACCTGTAGTCCCAGCTACTCCAGAGGCTGAGACAGGAGAATGGCGTGAACCCAGGAGGCAGAGGTTGCAGTGAGCCGAGATCGCACCACTGCACTCCAGCCTAGGTGACAGAGCGAGACGCCATATAAAAATAAATAAATAAATAAAATATGTGGATTAATTAGCAATACTGTAGAAGAATTTGTGTCCTTATACGTATAGGAAAGCATAAAATTTATGAGCCCAGCAGCCTATCTATATCTTTCAGAGGGGTCTTCGTGGCTTAGACTCTGATTTGGACCTGAAGATTCTGGTACCTATTCTGAATAGTAAGTGAGCTTAACTTGCCTCTAGAATATTACTGCATCTGCCTTGATTAATTCTTTCCTGCAAGATACTTGGCAGTGTGCCAATGGTAGAGACAACCGGCTTTCTACCAAATGGTCCATTCTCCTCTTCTTCCTAGGGGCTTGGCTACCCCACCCATCCAGCTCACCTAAGAGATAGCTGTAGTCATGTGGCTAAGTTTCACCTGATGGCGTGTGAATAGAAGAATGTATACCTAGATTTCTGGGCCTACACCTTAAGAACATGAATATGCCTCTTTTGAGTTCTTGTTCCCTTCTTGCCATTTGGTTGGCTAGAACTTTGCTATGCAGACAACAAAAGGCCCAGACAGTAGTGCAGAATCATGCTGGAAGGAATCTGAGCCCCTGAGTGGCTCATGAAGCAGACCACCTGCCACCTGGGAACATTCACCTCCGTCTCTTGCTTTAAACCGTTGTATTATTATTACAGCAGCTTTTCCTTATCTCAACTGATACAGTGCCTAAGGGACTGAGCTGAGCTTGTAAGAAGAGGATGCCTGCTTGCTAATGATGACAGAGGTAGCAGAATTCCATCTAGGGCTGGATACCACAGTAACATGCCAACATTTAGTGAATTTGGAGGGAAGAGCAACACAGCCCTACCCCACCTCTTACATGTAGAGGCCTTCAGCATCTCCCAGTAAGAATCTAACAGGTGTTTTAAAATGCGGACTTTGTTCACAGCTAATACTATACACTACAGTGAAAACGGAAAGCCTTTCTTCTAAGATCAGAACAACACAAAGATGTCCATTCTTGCCACCTGTATTCAACATATAGTATTGGAAATCCTAGCTACAGCAATTAGGTAAGAGAAATAAATAAAAGACATCTCGCAAATAGGAAAGGGAGAAGCTAAATTACACCTGTTTGCAGAGAACATGTCCTTATATGCAGAAAACCGCAGAGACTCCCCCAAAGAACTGTTAAGATAAACAAATATAATAAAGTTGTAGGATCCAAAATCAACACACAAAAATCAGTACACTGAAAACTATTAAAAAATCATTAGAAAAATAGAAGAAGACACAAATAAATGGAAAGATAGCTCATGCTCATGGACTAGAAGGATTAAAGTTGTTAAAATGTCCATATTACCCAAAGTGATCTATACAATGGAATACTATTCATCTATGTCTGGGTGCCTTAGACCACAGAATTATCTGCCCAACCCACTTGGAGCCTATTTACAGGGCCAGTACAGCCTCTTTCCTGATTAAGTCCTCCTAAGGGCAGAATGCACAGCTGGAGTACACAACCCTAGAGGCTAAGGATGCCCAGGGGACACACATTTTATGAAGTGGGTGTGGTTAGAGCTTAGCTGTGCAGCATCAGGTGTCCACACATGTGTCCACAAAGCCCTTTGTGGTGTAGGATGGGGCATAGGTAGAAATAACAGAGGAACTGCCCTCAGACCAGGGATGGGCAGCCAGGGAGCCAGCTAGCTCCATAATCTGGAGACCCCAAGGAGTCTGAGAATTCTAAATAGGAACCTGCCCTTCCAGATCATTATAAAAGTATATTTGTCAAGATGTGAGGGTAGAACATATTTTATTTAACAGCTTGTTACAAATATTTAGACCTGGCCGGGCACGGTGGCTCACACTTGTAATCCCAGCACTTTGGGAGGCCGAGGCAGATAAGTCACTTAAAGTCAGGAGACCAGCCTGGCCAACACGGTGAAACCTGTCTCTACTAAAAACACACAAAAAAATAAAAAATAAAAACTTAGCTGGGCATGGTGGTGGGCACCTGTAATCTCAGCTACTCGGGAGGCTGAGGTAGGAGAATCACTTGAACCCAGGAGGCAGAGGTCGTAGTGAGCCAAGATCGCGCCACTGCATTCCAACCTGGGTGACAAAGCAAGACTCTGTCTCAAAATAAATAAATAAATATTCAGACCAATGTTATGTTGGCTTATTGCCCTAGACCTAGAGGAGTTGAGGGAAACAAGCTCCCAGAGGAAAGATGGCATTGGTGACCCCTGATTTATAGCATGTGCCAGTTTACACGATATAAATACCCACCGGTGATTTCGCACTATCCACGTGATGTCATTGAACATGGAATTGACCCAATTGGCTCTCGTGAGCCAGTATGAACAGGCCAAAACTCATAAATAGTAGGGGCTGGTGTCTTAGTCTGTTCCTGCTGCTAACAAAACACCTGAGACTGGGTAATTTATAACAACATACATTCAATACTGACAGCTCTGGAAACTGAGAAGTCCAAGATCAAAGCACCAGCAGGTTCTGTGTCTAATGAGGGTTCAGTCTCAGCTTCCAAGATGGAGCCTTGAATACTGTGTCTTCACATGGTGGAAGGCAGAAGGGCAAAAAGGGCAAATACTGTGTGAAGCCTTTTTTATAAGGCATAAATCCCATTCACAAGCAAGGAGCCCTCATGACTTAATCACTTCCTGAAGAACACACCCCTTGATATTATATATTGGTGACTAAGTTTCAACGTATGATTTTGAGGCACACATTCAGACCATAGCCACCATACTGGCCCTGCATTCTATCCTCTTGCTTGCTTCTCTTCTTCTTATCCAACTTTTTCTCTTCCCTCCTTTTCCATCTCTTTTCCCTCTTAGGAACAACATGGCTTTTTCTCCAGAATGTGCACAATAATTCTGTAACTATCTTCTGTTGCTTGAGCTGGACCTTGGTCTTATCCTTTACCCTCACTGGTTCTTTAAAGGACTTTTTTTTTAGGATTTCAGGAATGTTGTCATTGATACATAATAATTATACAAATAAGTGATATTTTGATACATGCATACAACGTACAACGATCAAATCAGAGTATTAGGATATCCATCACTTCAAACATTTATCATTTCTTTGTGTTGGGAATATTTCAAATATTCTCTTCTAGATATTTTGAAATATACGATAAATTGTTGTTAACTATAGTAACTTTACTCTGCTGTCAAATACTAGAACTTATTCCTTCTGTCTAGCTGTATGTTTGTACCCATTAACCAACTTCTCTTCATCTCCCTACCCACTACCCTCCCCAGCCTTCAGTAACTGTCATTCTACTCTCTACCTTCATGAGATCACCATTTTTATTCCCACATATGAATGAGAACATGTGATATTTGTCTTTCTGTGTTTGGCATATTTTATTTAACATAATGACCTTCAGTTCTATTCATTTTGCTGTGGATGATGGGATTTTTTTTTTTTTTAATGATCAAATAGTATTTCATTGCATATATATATATATATACACCACATTTTCCTTATCCATTTATCCATTGATGGATAGTGAGGTTGATTCCATATCTTGGCTATTGTGAATAATGATGCAAAAAAACAAGGGTACAGATATCCCTTGTATATACTGATTTCCTTTCCTTTGGATACCCGGTATTCGGATTGCTGCATCGAATAGTAGTTCCAGTTTTAGTTTTTTGAGAAACCGCCATACTGTTTTACATAATGGCTGTAACATATTATCTTCTCACCAACAGTGTGTGAGTTTCCTTTTCTCCACATCCTCACCAGCATTTTTTTGTTTGTTTTTTATAATAGCCATTCTAATTGGAGTGAGATGTTATCTCATGGCTTTGATTTGCATTTCCCTGATGATTAGTGATGTTCAACTTTTTTTTTCAAATACCTGTTGGCCATTTGTATGTCTTCTTTTTTTTTGAGACAGGGTCTCACTCTGTCACCCAGGCTGGAGTGCAGTGGCATCATCACGGCTCACTGCAGGCTTGATCTCCCAGGGTTAGCCTCCTAAGTAGCTGGGACCATAAGCATGTACCACCTCAAATGATCTTCCCACCTCATCCTCCCAAACAGCTGGGACCACAGGCACATGCCACCATGCCTTTTTTTTTTTTTTTTAATAGAGACAGGGTCTTACTCTGTTGCCCAGGCTGGTCTTGAACTCCTGGGCCCAAGCAGTCCTCCTGCCTTGGCCTCCCAAAGTGCTGGGATTATAGATGTGAGCCACTGTGCCCAGTTTGGATGTCTCCTTTTGAGAAATGTCCATTCAGATCATATGCCCACTTTTTAACAGGATTATTTGAGGGTATTTTTGTTTTATTTTGTTTTTACTATTGAGTTGTTTGATATCCTTATATATTCTGGATATTAGTCCCTTGTCATATGAATAGTTCTCATTTATTTTCTCCCATTCTACAGGTTGTCTCTTCACTCTGTCTTTTCACTCTGTTGATTGTTTCATTTGCAGTGCAGAAGCTTTTTAGTTTAATATAGTCTCATTTGTCTATTTTTTGTTTTTGTTCCCTGTGTTTTTAAAGTCTTAGCCATAAAATCTTTCCCTAGGCCAATGTCCCAAAGCATTCTTCCTATGTTTTGTTCTAGTAGTTTTGTGTTTCAGGTCTTATGCTTAAGTCTTTATTGCATTTTGAGTTGATTTTTGTAAGTAGTGAGAGATAGGAATCTAGTTTCATTCTTATGCATATGACTATCCAGTTTTCTCAGTATCATTTATCGAAGAGGGTGTTCCTTTCCCAGTGCATGTCCTTGGTGCCTTTGTCAAAATCAGTTTGCTGTAAGTACATGGAATGTATTTCTGGTTCTCTATTCTGATCCATTGCTCTATATGTCTATGTGTATACCAATAGCATGTTGTTTTGGCTGCCATAGCTTTGTAGTGCGTTTTGAAGTCAGGTAGTGTGATGCCTCCAGCTTGGCTTTTGTTCAGTATTGCTTTGGCTATTCAGAGTCTTTTGTGGTGCCATATCAATTTTAGGGATTTTTTTTTTCTATTTCTGAAAAGAGTGTCAGTGGTATTTCAATAGGAATTGCATTGAATCTGTAGATTGCTTTGGTAGTATGGTCATTTTAGCAATATTAATTCTACTGATCCATGAGCATGGTATGTTGTTCCGTTTTTGTGTTCTCTTCAATTTCATCAGTATTTTACAGTTTTCCTTGTAGAAGTCTTTCACCTCCTTAGTTAAATTTATTCCTAGGTATGTTATTTCTTTCTTTCTTTGGCTATTATAAATGGAATTGCTTTTCTTTTTTTTTTAGTTTAAATACATTTTATTTTTAGACAACCTGACATAGTTTTCTTAAAAACTGCCTTCACTCCAAATAAATCATAGTCAAAATAAATGAAGAGCTCAAGATTATATCAGTCCCATCCATCTTAAGTACTGGTGTTGTATGGATGACAAGCAGCAGCCAGTTATGATGACAGGTGATAGATCCAAAGAAATTGTCAACTTTGTTACCATTTTTTCCATTTCTAAATCATCCTTAAAGAAAATCATATATGAAGTCATACCATTCTCATGGTAGCTCAGTAGGGCAACCATGCCATCTGGATTCATGTTTTCACCAATAAAGAACTGGAGTTTTTGAAATTAGCAAGGGTGTGCTTGATTGGTTCTGTAGCCTCTGTCACAGAACGTTTTACTCTTTCTGGTCTCTATTCTCCAAATTTGCCTTTGATTGATTTCATGTAATCTTTGATGTACTTCTTGTAGGCTTCTTTTGTGAAGCTGGTTTCCTCTAAGTGAGGTTCCTGACAATATCAACACCAGTGATTACTGTGCTTTAGGTACCTTTGCTCTAGGGGGCCTTCAGCAGAGGCATTTCCACCAGTGAACAAGTCATGAGTGTTACCTTCTGTCCTACTTACCATCTTTCCCTCCACCTCCAGGCAAGCCTGACTACAATCTCCCAAATCTTATACATGTTGGAGAACTATTGTGACTGATGACGCCAGGGTAGATAATCATGATAGCGGCTAAAGGGAGACCATGGGGGCACTAACTTAGCAGGAGCCTGGAGCTCAGAGTGAGTGCAGGGTAGCCAGAGTGGCACCGGGTGGGGAAGTGGGTGGAAATGCGGGATTGCTTTCTTAATTTCTTTTTAGTTAGTTCATCTTTGTTGTATGGAAACACTACTGATTTTTGTATATTGGTTTTGTATCCTTCAACTTTACTGGATTTATTGATCATTTGTAAGAGTTTTTTGGTAGAGTCTTTAGGTTTTTCTAGGTATAAGATCATGTCATCTGTAAAGAGGGACACTTTCACTTCTTTTCCAACTTGGATTATGCCTTTATTTCTTCCTCTTTCCTAATCGATCAGGCTAAGACTTCCAGCACAATGTTGAATAAGAATAGTAAAGGTGGGCATCATTGTCTTATTCCAGTTCTTGGAGGAAAGGCTTTCAGCTTTTCCCCAGGTGGTATGATGTTAGCTGTGAGTTTGTCATATATGGCCTTTGTTATTTTGAGGTATGTTTCTTTTATGCCTAATTTGTTGAGAGTTTTTATCATGAAGGATGTTAAATCTTATCAAATGCTTTTTCTGTGTTTATTGAGATAATCATATGGTTTTTGTCCTTCCTTTGGTTAATGTATCACATTTATTGATTTGCATATGTTGAACCATTTTTTGCATTCCTGGGATAAATCCCACTTTATCATAGTGTATTATATTTTTGATGTGTTGTTGGATTTAGTTTGCTAGTATTTTGATGAGGATTTTTACATCTATGTTCCTGAGAGATATTTTTCTCTCATAGATTTCTTTTTTGTGTGTGTCCTTGTCTGGTTTTAGTATCAGATAATGCTGGCCTTACAGAATGAATTAGAAAGATCTCCGTCTTCTTTAATTTTTTGGAATGATTTGAGAAGAATTGGTGTTCTTTATAAGCTTGATAGAATTCAGCAGTAAAGTGATCCAGTTCTGGGCCTTTCTTTGTGGGGAGACTTTTTATTACTGATGTAATCTCATTATTGGTCTGTTCTGTGGGGAAAAGAAAGATATCAGACTGTTACTGTGTCTGTATAGAAAGAAGTAGACTCCATTTTGTTCTGTATTTGAGATGCTGTTAATCTGTGACCGTACCCCCAACCTTGTCCTTGCAAGAGACATGTGCTGTGGTGACTCAAGGTTTAACGGATTTTGGGCTGTGCAGGGTGTGCTTTGTTAAACAAGTGCCTGAAGGCAGTATGCTTGTGAAAAGTCATCACCATTCTCTTAATCTCAATTACCCAGGGACATGTGCACTGCCAAAGGTCACAGGAACCTCTGCCTATGAAAGCTAGGTATTGTCCAAGGTTTCTCCCCATGTGATAGTCTGAAATATGGCCTCGTGGGAAGGGAAAGAACTGATGGTCCCCAGCCTGACACCCGTGAAGGGTCTCTGCTGAGGAGGACTAGTATAAGAGGAAAGAAGGCCTCTTGGCAGTTGAGATAGAGAAAAGCATCTGTCTCCTGCCGGTCCCTGGGCAATGGAATATCTGGTGTAAAACTCGATTGTATGTTCTGTTTGCTGAGAAAGGAGAAAACTGCCTTAGGGCTGAAGGTGGGACGTGCCAGTGGCAATGCTGCTCTTTCTGCACTAAAAAGATTTATGGAGATGTTTATATATGCATATCAAGGCACAGCACTTTTCCTTAAACTTATGTCACAGAGATCNTCTTGGCAGTTGAGATAGAGAAAAGCATCTGTCTCCTGCCGGTCCCTGGGCAATGGAATATCTGGTGTAAAACTCGATTGTATGTTCTGTTTGCTGAGAAAGGAGAAAACTGCCTTAGGGCTGAAGGTGGGACGTGCCAGTGGCAATGCTGCTCTTTCTGCACTAAAAGATTTATGGAGATGTTTATATATGCATATCAAGGCACAGCACTTTTCCTTAAACTTATGTCACAGAGATCTTTATTCATATGTCTTACTGCTGACCTTCTCCCTACGATGATCCTATTATCCTGCCACTTCCCTTTTCAAAGATGGTAAAGATAATGATCAATAAATACTAAGGGAACTCAGAGACCGGTGCCGGCGTGGGTCCTCTGTATGCCGAGCGCCGGTCCCCTGGGCCCACTTTTCTTTTCTATACTTTGTCTCTGTGTCTCATTTCTTTTCTCAAGTCTCTCGTTCCACCTAATGAGAAACGCCCACAGGTGTGAAGGGGCAGGCCACCCCTTCATGCTCAGGTTTTCTGTTTCCTCCTGGTTCAATCTTAGGAGGTAGTATGTTTTCTGGTATTTAATCAATTCCCTCTAGGTTTCCTAGTTTTTGAGCATATAGTTGTTCATAATTCTCTCTGATGACCTTTTGCATTTCTGTGGTATCTGTTGTCATGTCTCCTTTTTCATTTCTGATTATGTTTATTTGGATCTTATCTCTTCTTTTCTTGGTTAATCTAGCTAGCAGTTTATCAGTTTTGTTTTTCTTTGCAAAAAACCAAGTTTTTGTTTCATTGATCTTTTTCCTCTTTCATTATTTATCATTGAGGTTTGGTAGTTTTCTGTAGTGGTAAGATTTGATTCCTTTCTCGTTCTCATTTGTGTATCTGCTATGCCAGTGAATTTTACACTCTTGTGTGTTTTCTTGATGGTAGACATCATCCTTTCCGTCATGTGCATCCATGTGAAGAGACCACCAAACAGGCTTTGTGTGAGCAACAAAGCTGTTTATTTCACCTGGGTGCAGGCGGGCTGAGTCCAAAAAGAGAGTCAGCAAAGGGAAATAGGGGTAGGGCTGTTTTATAGGATTTGGGTGAGTAATGGAAAATTATAGTCAAAGGGGGTTTTTCTCTTATGGGCAGGGGTGGGGGTCACAAGATGCTCAGTAGGGGAGGTTCTGAGCCAGGAGAAAGAATTTCACAAGGTTAATCGCTCAGTTAAGGTGGGGCAGGCACAAATCACAATGGTGGAATGTTATCAGTTAAGGTAGGAACCCGGCATTTTCACTTGTTTTGTGGATCTTCAGTTGCTTCAGGCCATCTGGATGTATATGTGCAGGTCACAGGGGAGATGATGGCTTAGCTTGGGCTCAGAGGCCTGACACTTCCACTTCTAGATGAAGGACTCTCAAACATTTCTTGTAAGACTGGTCTAGTTGTGATGAATTCCCTCAGTTTAAAGTATTTCTTTTAAACAAACTAACACTTTTCTCTAGAGAACTTCTTAGTGAATCTAAATCTCCTCCAGCTTGTTCCATTGCAGATTGGCTTATATCATTTGATCTGAAGATAATTCATCTTAGAGAAGATGATGAACTCAAAACAGAGAAGATGTTAAGAAGCTTTTGAAACTATAAAGCAGTCCCACTACTGTTGTCCGAATTTATCAACTCTTTGCAAATTATGTATAAGTCAACACTACTGCTTACCTGGCTTCTACTTTATGAGTAACAGCTAAATAAATGAGTCTAACTTGGAGAAAATCAATGTTCATTTTCTTTTGCAGTTGTCATCTGCAGCAGGACCTCACTTGAGTACTGCCTCTGAGCCTAGGTTCTGAAAGCTAGTTTAAAATTCCCTCTTTAAGTTTGTCTGCTGAATGTTCTGTGACAAATTCCCTACTTCATCTCTCATGCTGAATATAGTCCCTGCAGGGATGCTACGTGGATACTTTAATTTTTTGGAATGATTTTTAAAGATTGGTGTTATTTTGGTAATAATAATTGTTTTTATTTTGGTGAATATTTAACCTTAATCAGGTCTTCATTAAACTTAAACTAGTTGACTTTAATAGTCATGGAATGCCTTTAATACTCAAGAAAATAAAAAATAGGCTGGGCGTGGTGGCTTACGCCTGCAATCCCAGCATTTTGGGAGGCCAAGGCAGGAGGACTGTTTGAGCTCAGAAATTTGAGACCAGTCTGAGCAACATGGCAAAATCCTATATTTACTAAAAATACAAAAATTAGCTAGGAATGGTGGCATGTGCCTGTAGTCCCAGCTACTCAAGAGGCTGAGTATTGCTTGTGCCTGGGAGATCGAGGGTACAGTGAGCCACTGCACTCTAACCTGGGTGACAGAGTGAGACCCTGTCTCAAAAAAAAAAAACAAAAAAACAAAAAAACAAAAAAACAAAAAACAAACCAAAAACTAAAACAAAACAAAACCAAAACCAAAACCAAAAAACTCAGGAAAATAAAGATGAATATAAAATTCTGGAAAAATGCTACAGCTCATATGTTAAATGTAAGTCAATAATAAAGTTTCTATGAAATGTTATCCCTTTTAAAAGACTTCTTCTTATGAATATAGGTTTCTTAGTGTATATTTCAAGAATAGACAGTAAGACAGTTTGTTTCTGCCATCCCAAGTTACTTGAGAGTAAAAACTATATTTTCTAAAATTTGGTTGCTGGCAAGGAGTTTGTCTTATCGTACTTCTTCAGAATTTTTCTAGGCCAGTAATGCCTGTAATCTCAGCACTTTGGGAGACCAAAGTGGGAGGATCACTTGAACCCAGGAATTCAAGCCCTGGGCGACACAGCAAGACCCTGCCACTCTATTATTTTTTTAAATAAAAAAAAATAAAATTTGTTTTCTATAGCCTAAAGAAAATAATTGCCTCCATTAGTATTACATTTCCAAGAAAATTGTCTGCAAATAGTTTAATTTTAGATGATTACCCCTCTCCAAAGTAGGGCTGGAAGGAGGATAAATTTGGCAGAGATGTAGGTTGCACATATTGATCTCAGTTTGTGTTAGGTGCATATAAACAAAAAAAATAGTTTCTTCATTTTATTAAAGCCCTGTTTTTGCATCATTTCTAGTAATGTAGACACCAACATAAATGCTTGATCTCAGTCTCTCTTAATTACAAATCAACATATCTAATGCTTAAAATTACTATTGAATTAATGTAGAATTGTCAGGTCTTCATTAGAAGTAGTAAGTAGAACATAGAGATTGCTTAAATTTTTGAGTACTTATAATTTTGAAAAAAAGGAAAGAATATTCTATTCCTGCCAATTAGTATAGTCTTTAACCTGATAAACAATGTCAATATATGTTATGATTTTAATTATAAACCCCCTGAAGACAGCAAGTATGTTTATATTTTATTAGTCATTGTACTTAAGAAGTACCAAAGCTCTCTATTCTTAGTTCAGATTTTCTTTTGTTTGTGTGTTTGTTTGTTTGTTTTTTGGATGAAGGTTAAGAGGAAGCTTTCTTTCTTACTTAAAGGTTTGTATGCTGGGCAGATAGTTAATGGTACAGAAATCCCAGCTTTATTTGGGGGAACAAGAGAGCAGACAGGACATAGAGGTCTTATTGGCAGAAGTGGCAAACAAAGTAGGGGACAATCTTTCATAGGATCATAAAATTATAGCCCCCAAACACAATCTAGTGAAATCCACATCTTGTTTCTAAGAAGGTTTTCACAAAGAGCTAATACTAAAGAATTGGAGTTATAGAATATGTGGTATTATCCATGCCAAATACAAACACATGGACATCTTTATTGGAGAAGTTTGTTCTACTCAAGAACATCTTAAAGATTTCTATTTTCCAGTCATTATTCTTTCCCACAGTCCCCTCCCAATAATTAGTCCAGAGGTAGGTCTGGGTTCCCATGATGGCAGGATATTCAAATATCTCAAGATGGCTTACCATGTCATGAATGACACCTTAATTAATCACAGTCTTCAAATCAGGGGACACAGTGAGAATAAAGACTCCATGTTTCCTGATCTCAAAACAGACTTGAGAGTTAAGAGCATGGGAATGACAATTCTGTGAATTACCACTTAGTACCTCTTCATTTTTCTCTGCTGAGCAAAGTCCTCTCTTGTGAAATTCTAATACTGTGCATAGAATATTCAGAATTTCCAGACCTCATCATTGAAGATTTCTTTTCCCTTCACAGTCATAAATATGATGTAAGATTTGTGTTCCCGAGATCAAAGACAGGACCCACAAGGGGTCCCCTGTTCTACTACCAGGACATCAACATTCGTTCTTGGTGTATCTTACATCAGCAATCTTTGAAATCCATTAGGTGAGGTCCTACATCCTTTGTTGTATCAGTCATCATCCCCAGCACAGGTTAAACCTCAGATTTCTCAACTCTGAGTGTCCTTGCCCTCAGGGAGGGTGACAGGATGTGGGGTTTCTTTCCAATGTTTTGGGACAAACTCACAGCAAAACATGTCCACATCTTGTTGCAATCCGTTTGGTCAAATAGTGTGGAACAAATCAGCCCTTCCTGATATCTTCTGGATCTGAGGCAACCATGTTCCTTATATGATGTCTGCAGTCAAAGGTTAGACTAGACTAGACAAAGGTTGGTTAGAAAACCAACCCTCAGCCGGGCGCTGTGGCTCAGGCCTGTAATCCTAGCACTTTGGGAGGCCGAGATGGGCAGATCACGAGGTCAGGAGATCGAGACCATCCTGGCTAACATGGTGAAATCTCATCTCTACTAAAAATACAAAAAATTAGCCGGGAGTGGTGGCAGGCACCTGTAGCCCCAGCTACTCGGGAGGCTGAGGCAGGAGAATGGTGTGAACCTGGGAGGCGGAGCTTGCAGTGAGCCGAGATCATGCCACTGCACTCCAGCCTGGGCGACAGAGCGAGACTCCATCTCAACAAAAAAGAAATAAGAAAAGAAAAGAAAAGAAAACCAACCCTCAACCACAGACCTTGGTAGTTTCACAACTATTTTTAAATAATCTCTTACTGCCCTCTTTCTCTCCCTTGTCAATGGGGAAATGGTGGGAGTTTCTGGAGCAGAAGCCATAAGCTAATGAAATGTCATGAGGCTGAACACACTAATGTTAAGGTCTGTGGGCTTTATATCCACAGTTCCAAAAGTCTGTCATCTCAGAGCATTAACATCCATCTTTTTTGTTTTTTCTTTTTTTTGTAGAGATGGGGTTTCACCATATTGACCAGGCTGGTCTCGAACTCCTGGCCTCAAGTGATCCACCTGTCTCAGCCTCCCAAAGTGCCCTGAACCAGTACGCCTGGCCAAGTATGTCTCTCTTTAAATAACTCTCCCCCTTTTCTTCGTGTTCCACATCATCCTGTTTGAAAGACACAGATTTCATTTTGCAGCATTTCTCCCAAGCACTTGACATCTTCTCTTTGGGAGTCTCTGTCCAGGGAATCTTATTATTTAGGAAAAATTTGTAGATGTGTCTTACCAAAGTCTCGGATATATATCTAATGATGGCCAACTCTCCCTATCATGAACTCTAGAATAACCTGATCACTTTTGCCCATGGGTTTCTGTCACTTCTACTTCTCAGACTAGTTCCTTCTTGTGGCCAGCATTTGGTACTTACTTCCTCCACTTTCTGTGAAGACTCTCATTTAGTTAGGAAAAAAAAAAATTACTGATGCCATGGAGCATAGTATTTGTAGAGAAAAAGGACCTAAGAGGTCAGCCCCTCTCACTTGTTATATGAGGCATCTAAAGTTCTAAGGATGGAGATGTTTGCCCAAGGTCACGTAGTTAATAAATATCATCTCTATCAGGCCACTTCGTATGATTGGGCAGGATGTTTATTACCAAAAAGCAACCACCTGAGGGGTGAGTAGGAACTGAAATCCAGTCTGTGCTCCTCCTGCCTTGCCAAGCTGTGAGTCCTGCTTAGGATTGTATGCCACCCCCCACCACCAGAGAAAAGGGCCTCTCTGTAATTTTTACAAAGGCACTATTTGGCTAATAGTGACGCTAATCTATATGTAAACCTTTCTTCCAATTATCTCCAACCTAAATGTTAGAAAAAAGTGAATTAGGAAGAAATTTTGCATTTTTATTTTTAAGGAATTAGTATCCTATAACTTTTATGTTCCTAACAGTTCTTACTACATCTTTTTCAAATACTGTTTGTGAATTCTTAAGCAATCTTGGCATTCACAGATTGGGTTGTTTGTTTATTTGTAGAGACAGGGTCTCACTATGTTGCCTAGGCTGGTCTCAGACTCCTGGGCTCAAGCAGTTCTCCCACCTCAGCCTCTCAAAGTGCTGGGATTACAGGCATAAGCCACCATGCCTTGCCAGATTTGATCATATTTGCTTCACCTACTCAAATTATGAGGATGGGGTACAGGTCCAGTCTAGGGTCTCGGGATCCAGGACTCGGCTTGAGAATGAGAAGGGCTGCCCCAGGATCATAGGGTGGAACCAAAGAGAGACTTAAGCCCCCACCCACACAAGGGCAGCTTTCTGTCTGATACAAAGGACCTAGTCCAAGGAGACAAGAAGTTAATCCCAAGGGAAAAGTCTGGAGTAGAGGACAGGACAGAGAGAGGAGTTCAGAGGCAGAGCTTGGAAAGATTTCCTGAGACAAAGGTTTCCTGGAAAGTGTTCTTTTGTAGGGGCCTCCTGTGTGCTTTGGATAAAACTGGAAAGTTCAAAAGGCCTAGTCAGTCTGCAGAGTTCCGAGTCAATGCAACAATGCCACTGGAGGTCAAGAGGAGGCAATGACATCAGAGACCAACGCCCTGGTTTCAGTGGGACAAAACACTGCAACCAGAGCCCAACAAGAGCCCACTGGGCCAAACAAAAGCCCACTGTGAACCAGTCACAACCCCACCAATGCCAGGTGAGTGCGTAAACTTTCCCTCTCCCAGAGGCCATCTTGGCTAACGGAAGGGGAGAGAAGAAAATGCCTAAAATGCAGAGCATGTCCCCAAAAGAGATTAGGTTAACCCCAAAGTAGACTCTGGCTACCTTTACTTGGAAAGTTTCTGTTTGGTGATCTACTTTCACTTCATCACCCTATCTCCCCATCAGAGGAAATGGGGCTTTCTGGACAAAAGAGAGTAGTTACAGAAAACAAAAAGGCTACATGTTCAACCTTTGAGTTCAACTTAACCTGGTCCCTCGAATCCCAGAGAGCATGCTTTGCACATTATTCAGAAGTTACAGAGTTCAAATATAAATGTAGATGAGTCTTTTGATGCCCTTGAGGTTGGCTTTAGGCATAGAAAAAGGTTATTCAGAGGTTACTTAGCTTTAAAAATTAATATTTAATTTACTAAATTTACAACTTAAAAACTTCGTTTACCGCCAGGCGTGGTGGCTCAAGCCTACAATCCCAGCACTTTGGGAGGCCGAGGCAGGCAGATCACAAGGTCAGGAGTTCAAGACCAGCCTGGCCAACATGGTGAAACCCCCATCTCTACTAAGAATACAAAAATTAGCTGGGTGTGGTGGCGTGCGCCTGTAATCCCAGCTACTTAGGAGGCTGAGGCAGAAGAACCGCTTGAACCTGGGAGGCAGAGGTTGCAGTGAGCCAAGATCACCCCACTGCACTGCAGCCTGGGTGACAGACCAAGACTCCATCTCAAAGAAAAACTTGGTTTACCTTAAAATTGAAGTTCAACTTAGAATTCTTGTTGTTCTTTCACAAATATAGCAAATTTTCAAACCACTTGAAGGGCCTAAATATTGTTTGGTTCCATTAACAAATGCTATTAGATAAACTCCTTAAAACCTCTTAAGGTGCTTTTATAAATTTAACATAATTTATTTATTTTTATTTTTATTTTTTTTCTTGAGACAGAGTCTAGCTCTGTCACCCAGGCTGGAGTGCAGTGGCCGGATCTCAGCTCACTGCAAGCTCCACCTCCCGGGTTCACGCCATTCTCCTGCCTCAGCCTGAGTAGCTGGGACTACAGGCGCCCACCACCTCGCCCAGCTAGGTTTTTGTATTTTTTAGTAGAGACAGGGTTTCACCGGGTTAGCCAGGATGGTCTCGATCTCCTGACCTCGTGATCCGCCCGTCTCGGCCTCCCAAAGTGCTGGGATTACAGGCTTGAGCCACCGCGCCCGGCCTATTTTCTTAATATCAATAATTATTCAATTTAATGTCAAAACTTTCCTGGGAACCTAAATAATGCATACAAATCTAGTAGATCAAGCATATAAATATGGTGATTTTTAAGTTCTTAAGAGATCTTAGTAAGAATCTGACTTAGAATGTAAATCACTTACTCCCTTTGGTGTTTAGGAAACACAAGACTGATCTCTAGTTTCAACAGATCAAATTCTCTTAGACATTACAACTACTTACAGTAAGTAATGTATAGGTTCTGCATTAATACAAAAATATTAATACCATAGGTAATATCCTCTTAAACATTTCTACTCCTAAATCTAAATCTTCGCAAGGTTGAAATATGATTACCCACCATGTTAGTTTGCAAGAACTGCTATAACAAAATACCACAAACTGGGTGGCTTAAACAACAGAAATTTATTTTCTCGTAGTTCTGAAGGCTGGAAAGTCCAAGGAGTCAGCTGGTTTGGTTTCTTCTGAGGCCTCTCTTCCTGGCTTGCAGAGACCAGCCTTCTCACTGTGTTCCCAAGTGGTCTTTCTTCTGTGTGTGTACATCCCTAGTGCCTATTTTTGTGTCCAAATTTCCTCTTTTTTCTTTTTTTTTGAGTTGGGGCCTTGTTCTGCTGCCCAGGCTGGAGTCCGGTGGTGCGATCATAGCTCACTGCAGCCTCAACCTCCAGGGCTCAAGCAACTCCTTCTGCTCAGGTTCCTCAGGTGTACACAACCATGTCCAGCTAATTTTTGTATTTTTTATAGAGATAGGGTCTCGCTATGTTGCCCAGGCAGGTCTCAAACTCCTGCCCTCAAACAATCCTCCTACCTCAGCCTCCAAAGTGTTGGGATTACAGACACGAGCCACCACCCCCACCCCAAATTTCTTCTTATTATAAGGACACCAGTCAGGTTGGATTAGGGCTCACCCTAATGGCCTGATTTTAAACCAGTCACCTCTTTAAAGGCCCTATCTCCAGGCCAGGTATAATGGCTCACACCTGAAATTACAGCGCTTTGGGAGGCTGAGATGGGCAGATCACCTGAGGTTAGAAGTTCGAGACCAGCCTGGCCAACATAGTAAAACCTGCTATCTACTACTAAAAACACAAAAATAGCCAGGTATGGTGGCATGTACCTGTAGTCCCAGCTACTTGGGAGGCTGAGGTGGGAGGATCACTTGAACCCGGGAGGCAGAGGTTGCAGTGACCCAAGATTGCACTACCGCACTCCAGTCTGGTCAACAGAGTGAGACTCTGTCTCTGAATAAATAAAAATAAAAAATAAATAAAGACCCTATCTCCAAATAAAGTCCCATTCTGGGATACTCGGAGTTTGGGCTCCAGCATATAAATTTGGAGGGGGAGACACAATTCAGCCCATAACATTCACCAGGGAGACAGTTGTGCCAACCCAACAATTTGAGAGATGCCTTTCCAGGCAATGCCTTGCCAGGAGGATGACTGAATGTTGCTGGTGATCTTGATGGAACATACCGAGCCCTCCTTTGAGTGACTCTCATGGGGTGGTCCTGTAGCCCTTAGAGTCCACATAGTCTACATCTCTATTTCTCACTTTTGCCTCATTACAGAGGACCACATCCCCACCCAGTCTGCTTGGTCAGCGTCCATATTTCTGCAAGTCTTTAATACAATGTCTTTTATCTAGCTCTGAAGACCATGAGCTAGATGGAATTTTGCAGTTTTTCCATATCCTTCTTTCCTGGTAGAATCACAAAACTCTTTTAGATATTAATTTCTTTCAAATTTTTTATTCTAATAAAAGCTGAAAGAAAATACAATAAAGACCCATATATCCTTTGCTCAGGTTCAATGGTTGTTAACATTTGACCATATTTGCTTTCTCTTTCTCTCTCTGTCTCTCTCTTTCTTTCTCTGTTTCTTTCTCTCTCTCTCTCTCTCTCTCTCTCTCTCTCTCTGTGTGTGCGTATGCGTGTGTGTGCGTATGTGTATGTGTGTGTCTATGTGTCTGTCTGTTTATGTTTGGCTGAGCCTTTTGAAAGTACTTTGTAGAAATCATGACACTTGCCGGGCGCAGTGGCTCACGCCTATAATCCCAGCACTTTGGGAGGCTGAGGTGGGCAGATCACAAGGTCAAGAGATCAAGACAGGCCGGGCGCGGTGGCTCAAGCCTGTAATCCCAGCACTTTGGGAGGCCGAGATGGGCAGATCACGAGGTCAGGAGATCGAGACCATCCTGGCTAACACGGTGAAACCCCGTCTCTACTAAAAATACAACAAAAAAACCTAGCGGGGCGAGGTGGTGGGCGCCTGTAGTCCCAGCTACTCGGGAGGCTGAGGCAGGAGAATGGCGTAAAACCCGGGAGGCGGAGCTTGCAGTGAGCTGAGATCCGGCCACTGCACTCCAGCCCGGGCGACAGAGGAAGACTCCGTCTCAAAAAAAAAGAAAAGAAAAGAAAAGAAAAGAGATCAAGACCATCCTGGCCAACCAACATGATGAAACTTTGTCTCTACTAAAAATACAAAAATTAGCTGGGCGTAGTGGCGCACGCCTGTAGTCCCAGCTACTTGGGAGGCTGAGGCAGGAGAATCACTGGAACCCAGGAGGCAGAAGTTGCAGTGAGCCAAGATCACACCACTCAACTCCAGCCCGGGTGACAGAGTGAGACTCATCTCAAAAAAAAACAAAAGAAAAAAGAAAAGACACTTCACCTTTAAATATTAATATATTAATATCCTAGAAATACAGACAGTCTCATACATAAACAATACCATTTTTATCTAAAAATTAATAGTAATTTGATAATATCCTCTAATTTACAGTTTATATTCAAATTTCACATATCCCATAAATGTCTTTTATAGGTGTGTTTTTCCAGAGTAGTATCCCATCATACATTTGCGTTTGGTTATTATATCTCTTTAGTTCCCCTGCTTTTTTCCCCATAAGATTGGAATACTCCCTTATGTGTCAAGGATGCTGTTTGAGCACTTGGTTAACATGGTGAGTGCCAGGTCTCCCTATGGTAACAGTTCTTTTCTGTTTGCAATTAGTGAACAATCTGTGGAGTGATTCTTTGTCACCATTGGGAAAGAGAAAGATAGATGATATATACATAGATCCTAGAAAAGTTCTTTAGTTTTCTTTACAAAAAAATAGCAAAATAATTTATTGAGACTTTGTAAATGTTAATATCTTCATTTTATTATACATAATTCAAGGTGTTTTTTCTCAAATGTGGGTAAACATATCCCCAGAGACATGCTGTAAAAGGCTGAGTTAGGCAAAGTGCACAGGACAGATCAGAACTTACAGGAATGATTTTATGTAGTGATATTAACACAATTGTAAAAACACTTTCATGCTGAGACAATTGCAGATGTATTAATGGAGTGAAATGTAAAATCCACACATATTTTTTAAATGAAGCATGCAAATTCAAAGAAAATTTGAGCTTAGGGAGTTTAAAATAGGCTGCTTTGGACTATTTCCCTAGCTTCCCACAAGTCCTTTTCTACTTTTCTGTCCTTAAGGGGATGGCCATAGGAAAGTGTGAGAAGTGCTGGCTTTAGAGTATGTATCTGTATTTTCTGCCTGAGGCACTGGTGGGAACCTCACTTCTAGAGTATCTAAAGGAATCGCCCCTGTTCCCATGTAAGCTACTCCAATTCTGCTGAAACCCCTCTTTGCCACTTTTCAGGGGCATGTTTGTGAAGCTATTCTGGGCTCATGTCAAATGCACTAGTTTCTTGGTTCCTAGTCCTTATTATTATTTTCAGATTGTTCTTGGTCTTTTTTAATGCAATTTGTTCAATGTTTGACTTAAGTATCATTTATTAGTTGATTTTTTACAAAGTTTTCTCCCTTCAATATTCACTAGGCAATGCAGGCAGCCTGTTGTCTCTGTTATCCAGGAATCACACCTTGCTGTAAAGTATGCTTTTCCTTTATTGACCTTCCCTGTCCTTGCAGCCCAACAGATCGCTGATCCAGGAGCACATGTTACAACAAGCTGCCATCATTGGGGTCATCTGCCCCTTTGGGAAGGGAGCTTAATTGGGCTCCAAGGTGAAAATGTATTTCCCTTACTTACAATACTTTAACCAGTGCTGAATTATCCAACAGTCAGACAAAGTATGCATTTGACCAGTGTTAAAGGTAAACTAAGGCACAATAAACTTTTAAAGAGTTTATTTGAGCAAACAGTGATTTGTGAATCAGGAAACACCAAATCAAAGCTGGTTTGGGCTCTGCCAAGGGGATGCAAGAGGAAGTCTTCTATAGGGTGCACATGAAGGTAAAGTGTCTTAATTTTGTGTTGCTTCACAGAATACCACAGACTGAGTAATTAATTTATAAAGTAAAGAAATTTATTTCTCACAGTTCTGGAGACTAGAAAATCCAGTATCAAGGTGCCAGCATCTGGCGAGGGCCTTCTTGCTGCATCACCCCATGGCAGAGGGTGGAAGGGCAAGCAAGCCAGCTTGCAACCTCAAGCATTAATCCATTCATGAGGGTGGAACCCTCCTAGTCTAATCACCTCCCAAAGGTTCCACCTCTTGACATTGTTGCATTGGGGATTAAGTTTCCTACAAATGTTCTTGGGGAAACACATTCAAACTATAGCATAAAGCAAAGGAAATATTTGATTGGTTACAGTTATACAGTTGTCTTATTTGATCTTTCCTACTGGAAATTTCTGGTGGCTTCTGATTGGCTGAACTTAAGTTTCATTTTACTTTAAGGTAGACATTTACAAAACAAATAACCCCAAGCTAAGTTTCACTTACCTTTTCAAATCAAGCATGGTCAGCGTTGCCTCCATGGCTTAACTGCTTTGTTTGCTTTGTTTGCTCAGGAATTCTTCAAGCCTGGTCTCCATTTTAATTTTTAACACCAGTAATAAAGCAGAAGGATCCAAAAATTATTTTTTTGTGAGATAATTAAACATTCCCTCAAAGCATAAAATTTGTCAGCCTAGGCAAAGTAAGAACTTTGTCTGACCACCTTATACTTATTTTACAATTTGCTGTAGTTTTAATTTGTAATTACATACCTGGGGAAGAAGGGAGAAACCATCTCTTCAGTGTTCAAGGTTTCTACTGGTCTCAGTGGGTCTCTGGGCCATGCATGTCCTGACACCACTGCCAGGCATCACCCCCCTTGCTGGCAACAGCTCAGGTCCATCCTGGCATGATTACTCTCTGGCATGCACTGAAACCATTAGAAAAGCCACAATTTGGGGAACATACCTACATTTCCTTTAATTGTAATCCTTTGTTGGGAATAGACTTGTGGTCTATCACCTTTGGGGTTACCATACTTAGGTACTTCTAACAATGAGAACTAAGCTCAGAGTTCACGGCCACCTTTGTTCCTGACCATGGAAAAGGGAGTATGGCAGTGGCTGAGAATTAAGCTCTAGAGCAGTTTTCCAAACTGGATCCAGAACCTTGGATGGGGGAGTAATATATCTTTGTTTTCACTAACCTTAAAATAAAATTTAGCATTTTGCTTAATTATGAGTGTAGGCAAGAAACCCCAGTAGTTTTAACAAAACCCATGACTTTCCACTAGTAGAAATCACAGATATTTTCAGAGCCAATTCAACTGTTAGACATGCCTTGAAATACCATTTCACTCACTACTGCTTCAAAATTATTGAAGTTTTTTGACCCCTGATAGGTACAGTCTTCTTGTAATCAATGCTATTAAGCAATTATCAGCCTATTTCTCCTGTGTTCTATATTGCTCATTCAGAGACATACATTGTTTCTCTGTAATTCCATGTCTACAAAGTTCTCTGTCCATTTATTTAAGAAGAGAAAGCTAAGTACATATGGAGACACTTAAAACTCTTTCAACAACTATTTCTGTCATAATGGCATCAAAGCTGAACCATGAATTCACAGTCATATCCTTTTTACTATAAGTTGTATTGGTTTGAGACTAGCCTGGCCAGCATGGTGAAACCCCTCTATTAAATCTCTATTAAAAATACAAAATTTCTATTATTACAGAAATCTCTATTAAAAATACAAAAATTAGCCAGGCATGTGATCCCAGGTATTCAGGAGGCTGAGATAGGAGAATTTCTTGAACCCGGGAGGCGGAGGTTGCAGTGAGCCGAGATCATACCACAGCACACCAGTCTGGGCGATAGAGCAAGACTCCGTCTCAAAAACGAAGAAAAGAAAATTAGAGTTGAACTTTAAAAGTCTTAGATAATTCTGGTGTTCCTTGAGAGAAGCCTTGAAAAATGAGATATGAAAGCTGTCATTTCATTTGCAACAAAATATCTTTGTAAAACAAGATTTTTAACACTTGTAATTATCAAAACTAAAAATAAAATAGACAATGTCTACGATGTCATGCATATTGCGTTGTTGTTTTAAAATGTAGGTTTTCATATTATTTAGGTATGGCAAGACCAACAGATCATGAGATGACTGCCATTGACACAACAGTTGGTTATATTCACAGATCCCAAGAGAAGGGGATGCACCATGCCATGGGGGCTGAGGGATGTGACATGTAGAACACTGGGGTCAGTCAGGAGGCAGAGACAGGGGAATACATGGGCAAGAGCCTTTTGTGGTCTCCTTGAGAAGGAACAAAGTGGGCAGCAGGGTAAGTAGGCCTCACATTGGCTGGTTTGAATAATTTCAGTGGGCTCTGAGGTGGAGGGACTGTCTCTAGTTGTCAGGGGCCAGGTACCAAGCCCTGGGGTGATTAGGCCTGGCAGACAGTGGCCTAGAGTGTAAGAAAGCAATAAAGGAGGTGATTGAAGCCAGACACAGTGGTGCACACCTGTAATCCAGCACTTTGGGAGGCCGGGGTGGGCAGATCAGTTGAGCTCCAGGAGTTCAAGACCAGCCTGGGCAACATGGCACGCCCCGTCTCTACTAAAAATACAGAAATTGGCCGGGCACGGTGGCTCAAGCCTGTAATCCCAGCACTTTGGGAGGCCAAGACGGGCAGATCACGAGGTCAGGAGATCGAGACCATCCTGGCTAATATGGTGAAACCCCGTCTCTACTAAAAAATACAAAAAACTAGCCGGGCGACAAGGCGGGCGCCTGTAGTCCCAGCTACTGGGGAGGCTGAGACAGGAGAATGGTGTGAACCTGGGAGGCGGAGCTTGCAGTGAGCTGAGAGCTGGCCACTGCACTCCAGCCTGGGCGGCAGAGCAAG
>NW_016806011.1:67284-75958 GCF_001698545.2 Rhinopithecus bieti | reverse complement strand
AAAAAAAAAAAAAAAAAAAAAAGACTAGCTGGTTTGCATATGAAACACACACTCCCAGGTGGGTGAATCATTTATTATCTCTAGGCTTTGACTAGCCCTGGGAATGGCAGTCTCTCTAGGGTCACAAGGCCCCAAATGTCAAATATCAAATACAGAAACCAGAAAATGTGGTTATTACACTTGACAACGTTTGTCCCACTTTCTAATCTTCTTATTCAAGCCAAGGAACAAAGCCTTCATGCCAATATGTCTTAAAATACAAAATCTAACTTTAATTTGCCTGTATTTCAGACATGCCTTCTCACTAAGACCATATGTATATATATCCCAAATTTATTTTATTTTAATAGGTTGACATATTATTTATCGCTGCATAGCAAATTGCTTCAACCCAAGTGATTAAAAACAGCAAACATTTATTATCTGTGGTTTGGAAGGCAGGTACAACATAGCCACGTGGTTCTGGGTCCAGTTGTGTCACAAGGCTGTAACAAGGTGTCAACCAGGGCCTCAGTTCTCTAAGGCCACACAAAGTGGGGATCTGCTTCCAAGCTCCCTCACGTGGTTGTTGGAAGGCCTCAGGTCTTAGACACATGGACCTCTCCACCTTACAGCTGCCTTAGGACGTGGCAGCTGGCTTCTTCCAGAGGGATCAACTCAAGAGAGAGCGAAAGAAAGCATTCAAGAAGCCACAATATCTCTGGAACCTAATCTCAGAATTGGCATCCCATCATTTCTCCCATCTGTTCATCAGAAATGAGTCACTAGGGTCCAGCCCCAACTCAAAGGGAGGAGATTACATGAAGGAATAAATATCACGGGTGGGGACCACCTTCGAGGCTGCCTACCACAGTTGAAAACTATACTTCGGTATTTCAAGGCCAGGTGTGATGGCTCATGCCTGTAATCCCAGCACTTTGGGAGGCCGAGGCGGGTGGATCACTTGGGGCCAGGAGTTTGAGACCAGCCTGCCCAACATGAAGAAACCCCTCCCTACCAAAATACAAAAATTAGCCAGGCATGGTGGCTTGTGCCTGTAGTCCCAGCTACTCAGGAGGCTGAAGCAGAAGAATCGCTTGAACCTGGGAGGTGGAGGTGGAGGTGGCAGTGAGCTGAGATCATACCACTGCATGCCAGCCTGGGTGACAGAGAATTGCTTTTCTTTGTACTATGTATTTTATCTTTTGCATTTGAAAATCATATTCTGAGAAGAGGTCCAAAGCCTTCACCAGCTGTATAGAACACAGATAAAGAGTCCCTGCTTCAGTGCCAGACAGATTTGGGTCCAAACCCTGCCTCACCCACCAGCCATGTGGACCTTGAGCAGTAACTTCACCTTTGCAGGCATCGGTTGCTCCAGCATAAAATGGACATAACAGCATGTACCGTAGACTTGTTGTAAGGGTGAAATGAGATCATGCAAAACATTAACATTCTGCCCAGAATATATTAACAAATGGTAGTTATTATCAGTTTAGAAAAGAGTGTACCTAAATTTCATATGTATGCATAGTGTTCTACTTCACATGATTATAGAAGCCTGGGATCATGTTTATTAATGGTTGGGTTCTACTCTTTCTTCTGTTGTATATTTTAAATATCTTAACAAACGTGATGAAACCCAACGTGTTTGTATCTGCTCCCTTACCAAAAGCACCACATAGGCTGGATGTGGTAGCTCACACCTGTAATCCCAGCACTTTGGGAGACCGAAGCAGGCAGATAACTTGAGGTCAGGAGTTGGAGACCAGCCTGGCCAACATGATGAAACCCTGTCCCTACTAAAAATACAAAATTTAGCTGGGCGTGGTGGTGTGTGCCTGTAATCCCAGCTACTCAGGAGACTGAGGCAGGAAAATCACTTGGACCCAGGAGGCAGAGGTTGCAGTGAGCCAAGATCACGCCACTGCACTCCAGCCTGGGCAACAGTGCAACACTCTGTCTCAAACAAAAACAAACAAACGAAAAACAAGAAAAAAACACACAATAAAAAATACCGAGTATTATTATATCCAGATATATTATATTAACACAAATGACATAAGCATAAGAACCAAATACTGGGCCAAAACGTCCATAGCGGGGAAATGCATAATCCAGCAACCTTCTCACCCACAAAATCTCAGTCCTGATGGTTTGCATTTTCAATGCATTGGCCACCTGTTACACAGTATGCAGGGGATTATCGTGGAAGATGAGTCGGACTGGAAAAAGATTAAAACCCCTTTCTTCCAGCCACCTGCTTCAGACCAGGTGTTCCTTCCTGCCAATGCAGTACAAAAAGGAGGAGGCAGACAAGGACTGCAGTTACTCTGTTATCATGTGATCGGTAACACATGAATCACATTTGACAGAGGGCTTGTGCTATCCAGGAATCCAGTGACCATTCAGAGTCAGCGTGGACACCTGAGAGTCAGGAATGGCTTGCTGCCTCCTTTTGTTAGTTCCCCTGAGTCTGGAGACCAGAAAGGCGGGATCTGGAATGGGCAAGTGCAGTGTTTTCTCAAATTCTGACTTGGAGTCAGGACACAGGTAGAAACTGCTGGTTCCACTTTGGTAGAGAGCCTGTCCTCCAGCTGGCCTCCTTTGCCCTAGCATGTCCAGCACACAAAGGAGGATATCATTAATATAAATGAGGGGACAGCATCTGTTGCCAGAGAGACTTAAATTAGTCCCCAGCTGAGACTGTGCCACGGACACATTGCATGTTAGTTGTGATTTCCCAGAAACAATGAGGGAAGACTGAAAACACATTGTTCCTCCACAGCCCCGCCCTCCCCTGCAACCTCACTCTCAATTCTGGATTGCAGTTTTTCAAAACAGTACTGGAGAGTTTGATCTGAAATCTCTTGATTAGTACTGGAATGAAAATAAATTAAAATTAAGCAAATTGTACATGGGATCTCTTGGTACTGTTTCTTACCAACTGCATGTGAATCTACAATTACCTCAAAATAAAAAGTTTAATTTAAAAAAATCAAGCTGCTTCCTGTGACAGGAAGAAAAGAAACTGAAAAGATGGAGGAAGAAGAGGAGGGAAAGAAAGCCCTATTCTGAAAATCAACTTTCTGTTTTTTTCTTAAATGAATTTCCTCAATCAAGCTATACCTATCCAAATGATGTTCTGTGCCTGTTGAAAGGTTGTGGAACAGAAAATAACACCTGCTCTTTTCCTCTCCTTTCCCCTGACCAATCTGACAAGATCCTTAATAGCAACTGTAAAGAGTATCTCTGGTATTATAAATGAGAGCTGGTCAAGGCCACCCACAGTGGCTCAGGCCTATCATCCCAGAACTTTGGGAGGCTGAGACTGGAGGATCAATTGTACCCAGGAGTTTGAGACCAACCTAGGTAACATAAGAAGACCCCATCTCTACAAAAAAATGTTTTTTTAATTATCCAAGCATGGCGGTGTGCGCCCATAGTCCCAGTGACTTGGGAGACTGAGGCAGGAGGATCACTTGAGCCTGGGAGGTCAAGGCTACAGTGAGCTATGATCGCACTATTGCACTCTAGTCTGGGTGACAGAGTGAGGCCCTGTCTCAAAAAAAATAAAAATAAAGAGAGCTGGTCAGAGTTGCTGCCTCCCCTCCAGAGAGAAGGACAGAGAAGATACACTTTTCATGATAAATCCTTTTAGACTTCTAAATTTTGTAGTGTGTATATATATTACCTAGTCCCAAAATATTATTCCTCAAATCTTACATAAGGTCTAGCTCAAACAAGTCCTTCTTGATTAAGCCTTTCCCGTTTTACCACTTAGAATTCACCACTAACAGAAGGGTAGTGCTCAAGCCTGGCTGCCCGTAGAAAACCTGAGAGCTTTTTAAAAGATGCCGAAACTCAGCGTCCTCCCCAGACCAGCAGACTGAGAATCTTGGAGGGGAGGAGGTCAATCTGGGTATTTTTCAAAGCTCCTCAGGTAATGTTAATATGTACTCGGGGTTGGAACTTTTGCCCTGACCCTTTATGGAGTCCATATTTAAGCACTCACCCTATGAGTAAACTGAGTGATTGATTAAAAAGTAAAAAACACTTTCACACCTTTTATCTCATTTTGTCTCTACCACAACAACATGTAAACTGGGCTTCATTTTCCCACAGCACAGAGGAGGAAGTGGAGAGTTGACCTGCTAGAAGTTACCAAGGTCCCTTTGAGATCTTCTGTTCTGCACTTCCTTGTATTTGATCATCTCCCCTGAGATTAACAGATTTTGCTCTCCCCACTCAGAGCCCAGTGTCGTACCTTTCATTCAAGTAGTTCAACTTCAATAACTAACACTGTCAGGAGCCGTGAGGCCCGGAATTGCCGCGGCCTCTGTTTCTTAAGCTCCGCATTGTGGAGACAAGATGGCGCACTTCCTGGTTCTTTATCATCAACTTTTCCCTCGCGCGGAACTTTTCCCCACCGCGCGTAGATAACCTCTCGCGCCAGGGAAAGACTAAGTCTACCGAGCATGCGCCTGGTGACGTGTCTCATTATTCTCCTCCCCGCCTGCTCTGAGCCGTTCCTCTTCCCTGCCAGCCTATATAAGGCATTGCACCGCCGACATTAAACGAGACTTGATCAGGATACTGTCTTGTCTCCATTTCTTGTGTCTCTTGTCTCTCTAAATTCCCACCCCCTCCTCCAAGGTCTGTGTTAACGATCCCGCTGGACGGGACAAACACAGTGAAAAATGAGTAGCTCAACAGGACACCAGGAAGTCACTCCCAGCGACAGAACCCCACAGGGTGGTTCAGCTTCCTCCGAGATTTCTCACATTGTGGGTAACAGTTCATGTTCCTGTTTCTCTCACTTCTTGTTTACCCCATCAAAATCAATTCAGTTGCATGTTTGAAATGCATTTTCCCAAGCCCCAGATTAATCAGGATCCTTGGGGGTGGTGTTCAAGGTTATCTTGTGTGTATGTGTGTATCTGTGGGAAAATATACATAAAATTCACCATTTTAGCCCATTTTGTGTGTGATTTAAGCAACAAATATTCATTTTCTCACGGTTCTGGAGGCTGGAAGTCTGCAATCAGAGCAGCAGCATGGTCAGGTGAGGGTCCTCCTCCCGGCTGGCAGGGGCCCACCATCTCAAGGTGTCCTCACTTGATCTATTTGGCCTTTGCAGAAGACAGGCAGATCTGGAGAATGAGAGATGACTACAAACTTAATCAGGTGGTGGCCTCAATTGTAACTGCTGTTCCTGATGTGGACTCATTCTGGAGCAATCAGCCCAGCCCCTGGTGCCTAGCAGGCAGCTATTGGTAGGCGAATGCTTTCTTCTCCATCCCAGCATCTTGTAGCTCACTAACATGCATGTGAGCCTGGCATGCCAGGGCCACATGCTGCGCCAGTGGCTGGGCTTCCAGCGAGGTACAGAGAGGAGGCACACGCCTTTCAGGGGGAGAAAGGGGCAGGGAGGGCCTCTAGTAACACCACATCAGGATCCTCCCACTGCACCCAGGCCTTGGAGTGGGCCCACCTGCCCGGGACCCATCTTAACCATTTTTAAGTGCACTGTTCAGTGGCAGTAAGTACATTCACATGTTGTGCTGTCATCACCACCATCTATCTCCAGAACTTTTTAATCTTCCCATACTGAAACGCTTATTAAACAACTTCCTATTCCCCTCTCCCCAGCCCGTTAACCACCATTCCGCTTTCTGTTTCTAGGAGTTTGACTACGTCATTAGATTGCTGCAAAAGTAATTGTGGTTTCGATATTTAAAAAAAAAAATGGCAAAAGCTGAAATAACTTTTTTTTTTACTTTTTTTTTTTTTTTTTGAGACAGAGTTTCGCTCTTGTTGCCCAGGCTGAAGTGCAATGGCACAATCTCAGCTTACTGCAACCCCCGCCTCCTGAGTTCAAGCGATTCTCCTGCCTCAGTCTCCTGAGTAGCTGGGATTACAGGCATGCGCCACCACGCCTGGCTAATTTTGTATTGTTAGTAGAGACAGGGTTTCTCCATGTTGGTCAGGCTGGTCTCGAACTCCCGACCTCAGATGATCCACCTGCCTCCGCCTCCCAAAGTGCTGGGATTACAGGCATGAGCCACTGTACCCAGCCTGCCTATTTTTTAATTGAATTATTTGTTTTTATGTGGTTGAGTTGGAGAAGTTCTTTATATATAGTGGATATTAACTCCTTATCAGATCTATGGTTTACAGATATTTGCTCCCATTCTGCAGGTTGCCTTTCCACTCTGTTGGTTGTTTCCTTTCCTGCACAAAAGTTTTTGCAGTCCCATTTGTCTATTTTTGCTTTTGTTGCCTGTGCTTTTGTGTCATACGCTAGACATCATTGCCAAATCCAATGTCATGAAGATTTCCTCCTGTATTTTCTTCTAAGAGTTTTATAGCTTCAGGTCTTACATTTAAGTCTTTAATACATTTTCAGTTAATTTTTGTACATTCAAGAGTCCAGTTTCATTCTTTTGCAGGTGGATATCCAGTTTTCCCAATTGCATTTGTTGAGAAACTATCCTTTCCCCGTTGTGCTGTCTTGACACTCTTGTTGAAGATCATTTGATGATATACATGAGAGTTTATTTCTGGGCTCCTTATTCCATCCCGTTGGTCTATATGTCTGTCTTTATGTCAGTGACATTCTGTTTTAATTACTCTACCTCTGTAATGCTTTAAAATCAGGAAGTGTGAGGCTTCCAGCCTTGTTTTCCTTTCTCAAGATGTTTCAGCTATTTTTGAGATTCTATATGGATTTTAGTACTTTTTTCTATTTCTGTAAAGAATGACATTGGAATCTTTGATTAGTATTGCATTGGATCTGTATCTTGCTTTGTGTAGTATGGATATTTTAATGCTTCCAATCCATGAACATGAGAAGTCTTTCTGTTTATTTGTGTCTTCTTTAATTTCATTTAGCAATGTTTTACAGTTTACTGTATGCCTTTCACTTTCTTAGGTAAGTATTTTATTTATTTCATGCTATTGTAAATGGGATTGTTATATTAATTTTTTTCAGATTAATCATTGTCAGTCTTTAAAATGCAGCTGATTTTGTGCGCTGAATTTGTATCCTCCAACTTTTGCTAAATTTATTAGTTCTAACAGTTTTTTATTTTCTGGAATATTTCAGATTTTCTACATATAAGGTTATATTATTTGCAAAATACATAATTTTTTTCTTCCTTTCTAATTGGAGTGCTTTTATTTCTTTTCTTACCTAATTGTTTGGGCTAGTACTACCAGTAGTATGCTGAGTAGAAATGTAGACTGTCTTGTTTCTGATCTTGAAAGAAAGGCTTCAGTTTTTCACCACTGAGTATGATTATTAGCTATAGCCTTTATTATGTCAAGATAATTTCCTTCCATTTCTAATTTACTGAATGAGACACAGCTGAGTCTGTACCTGCTCCCGTACCTACTCCTGTACCTGTTCTCAGAAAAAGCCAGCTATGAGTGGAGAGAGGCCCACCAAATACCTCACAGGCTTCAGAGCTTTCTAGTGCTGAGTGGTCAAGTGTCCCTCTGGTCTGCTTATCACTTCCTCTACCTGATGCTTCCTCAGAAATCACTGTCTTCCCTCATTGAAGAGGAGGAGAGAGTGAACAGTGTACCAAGTGCTGACATGCATTATCTCGTTGAAGCCTCACTAAGTATTACTATCTCCATTTTGTAGATGACAGAAGTGAGGCTCATAAAGTTTAAGCAACTGAGACAACCAGCATCAAATAAGTGGACAATTAGAAGCGGTGGAGATTGGACCCCAAAATGAGTCTCTCCAGACATAATACCCAGGTTCTTCCCACTGTAGCTACTTCTCTCATTCATTCAACAAATGCCTACTACATGCCTTTCCCTGTGCTAGGAGCTCAGAGAACTACAGGGAAAAGCAAGATATGGCACCTGCATTCAAGGAAACCACTGCTAAGAGAGGATATAAATGCCAAATCTGTAATTATAACAGATGGAAAAAAGTGCTAGGGGGTGTAAACACTATGGGAGCACAGACAAGCAGGGATTCTGGGGTATGAGTTGAGATCCGCTCACCCAAAGCAATGTCCAGTCCTGTAAGTTCCATTTACGGTAAGTACCCTATACAGGTGTACCATTTTTAATATTTTATACTGTATTTGTATTGTACTTTTCCTATGTTTAAATACACAAATACCATTGTGTTATAGTTGCCTAGAGTATTCAGTATAGTAACATGCTGTATAGGTTTGTACCTAGGAGAAATAGGCTATATCATATAGCCTAGGTGTGTTGTAGGCTGTACCATCTAGGTTTGTGTAAGTGCGCTCTATGATGTTCATACAAGGATGAAATTGCTTACCAATGCATTTTTCAGAGTGTATTCCTGTTGTTAAACGATGCATGACTATATTATCATCATTATTATCCTCTGATCAAACTCTCCAATGCCTTCCACTCTGACTCAGATAAAAGCTGAAGTCTTCACAATGGCCTATGAAACCCAACATCGGGGTGTCCCATCTTTTGGCTTCCCTGGGTCATGTTGGAAGAATAATAGTCTTGGGCCACACATAAAATACGCTAACTCTAATGATAGCTGAGAAGCTAAAAGAAAAAAAATTCTCGCCGGGCGCGGTAGCTCAAGCCTGTAATCCCAGCACTTTGGGAGGCCGAGACGGGTGGATCACGAGGTCAGGAGATCGAGACCATCCTGGCTAACACGGTGAAACCCCGTCTCTACTAAAAA
>NW_016806011.1:44207-66990 GCF_001698545.2 Rhinopithecus bieti | reverse complement strand
AAAAAAAAAAAAAAAAAAAAAAAGAAAGAAAAAAAATTCTCATAATGTTTTAAGAAAGTTTACGTATTTGTGTTGGCCGCATTCAAAGCCATCCTGGACTGTATGAGGCCTGTGGGTACCTGCGGGTTGGACAAGCTTGCCCTACGTGTTCTGCCCCCAGTTATCTCCTGTTTCTCTCACTCATGTTTTCTCTACTTAAGCCATCCTGACCTCTTTGCTCTTCCTTGAAAGTGCCAGGCATGCTCCCACCTCAGGACCTTTGCACATGCAGTACCTTGCCTGGGGGGCTCTTCCCCAGGTCTCTGCCTAACTCACTGTTTTTTCTTACCTAATTGTTTGGGCTAGTACTACCAGTACTATGCTGGTGACATCTCCACATTCCTGCTCAAATGTCACTTTCCCTGACTACCCTATCAAAAATTGCAAACAACCCCACTCCAATACTTCCCTATTGTATTTTTCTCCATATTTTCTATTACCATCTAATATACCTATTTATCTGTTTCCCTCACTTAAGCTCTACCAGGGCAGAATTTTTGCCTGTTTCATTTGCTTCTGTAACCCCAGCATCTACAACAGTGCCCGACACAGAGTAGGCATTCAATAACTGTTTATTCATTATATCAGTTAATTAATTAATGGCAAGTCTGCACTGACACGCCAACATCTCTGGCTTTATTAAATGTCTCTCATAACTGTGGTGATTATTTCTGTATTGGCAGACATGCATTTCATCCATTATGTCCAATATGCAAACACTCTGTTGGAGACAGATACAGTGACATATGAGACACGGCAGTCCCTTGTCTCCAAGAAGCTGTGGTTTGACCATAAACGGAATATCTGAAATTGAGACAGTTCTCAAAAGTCTGGAAACCGTGGTTCCCGGTATCTCAGACTGGAATCTGCAGAAAGAGCAGCAGAGAAAAAGTCTTTGCCATGTCTTCATAATTAACTGTCTGGTCCAGTGGTCCACGGAGCATGTTGTTCATTCTGGGCCTGAGAACATCTAGTGAAGATGGCTAACGTTCATACAGTTCAGTGAAATTAATACTAGCTAATTAACAACCAGGTACACCGTGCAAATATCTGAAGAAACCTGCTCCCTGGTTTTAATAGAGGAGTGGGTTCTTGCCTGTGTTACTGTTAACTTTTGCAATTGTGTCTTGTTAATGCTTTCCTGTCCATTTTTCCCATGATTGTGTCAATTTAGGGGAAGAGAGCAGAGTAGACATCATTTTCTCAAGATTTACGTCAAGTCAAATGGCATTTTTTCCCCCTCACAAACAGGACCATACTTGTCCTTTCCTTTGCTTAAAGTAGCATAACATAGTAAGTGATAGATCAGGTGTTACTTCCTTGCCCAGGTGTTAATTCTAATTTTTGCACCAACTTGGCTATATTTAAGCAGAAACCTCATAGAGGGTGTGTTTCACACTGTGCACATACTAAAGCCGGTTTCAGCCGGTGTGGGTGCCCACAATTCAGTTTAATCCACCTGGGCAGTAACTACATCCTCCCACAGAACAAAACCAACTTGAATGGCTGCAGTCAACAGGGTCCTGAAACTGTTTTCAGAAGGAAAATTCTTGTCTGTCACACCCTCCACCACCCACACCCACACCCACAACTCAGCCTAGGTGGGGTTCTTGAGTTTCATTCTCCCAAAGCACCCCTTTGCAGTACTTAGCATGTCTGTAGTTGTGTGTTCGATGGTGATTATCTGCCTTCCCTCACTATAGCGTCAGCTCAGTAAGGGACTGTATTTTCGCACTTGCTGCAGCATTCAAATGCCTTGCTCAGTAAGTGTGCAATACACATGCGCATTGATGAGTGACTGACAACTTTCTAGCTGTGCCAAATGTATGGGGACATAAAGAGGATCTCCATATTTAACCAGAACACCCACCTTTAATCCAAACTCTGCCCCCTTCTAGCTTTGTGACTCTGGAAGTCCTTCAGCCTCTCTGAGCTTCTATGTCTTCATCTGCAAAATAAAAATGATAATGATATTCTCCTCTGAGGCATTTCTAAGGAGTAAATAAGACTGACTTCTAAGTGCTTAGTAGACATTCAATGGTCATAAGACAGATTCATTTAAATGGCAAACATGTTAAGCACTAATGTTACAAAATAACTGTATAGTGGCAAATAAGATGAGATTTTAAAATTGAGGATATGGTCATCTATATCTTTGCCATTTAAAATAAGTTTGAGGGAAAAAAGGATACCCATAAGCATGTAGGAAATTGTGGAAGTGGCTGCAAATAAACAGGTATTTATTGTCTGCTTTATATTTTCTAGACTACAAGTGCCTTGTGCCAGAGATCCTACTTTATTTTCGAGAGCCGAATCCAGCCTGGGCACAGTTGATACATATTAACTAAATGGATGACCACCTGACCTATATCATTTCTAAGTTTCCTCCAGCTGTTAATCTGCCCACTCCTTCAAGCACAAGGCATTTGGCTAATACCTGGGAATTAAATTGCTTTACCTGGATTCAGACAGTCTTATGATGTTTATGAATCCAGCCCTGAATACTGCTTTCTCTTTGTTTAAGGTTGTATGAAGCTACTGATTCTGTGGATTAGCCAAAAGACTGCCCTAATTCTATGGGTACCTAGTGACTCTGGATTCTGACTTAAGTCTCAGGGATATGGTAAGGTCACCCACCACCCGGGCAGGTGAGGACAGAGAAAGACCCTCTCATATTGTTTTATATTGTTTTATACTCAGTACCTGTTTTAAGAAAAAAACAAGGAAGTAAAACCAAAGACAGGTAGCCTGGTGCCAGGCCCAAAACCAGGCCTGGGCCTGCCTGGCCTAAACCCGTAGTTAAAAATCAACTCATAACTTAGAAACTGATATTATTCATAGATTCCAGGCATTGTATAAAAGAACGTAGTGAAACTCCCAGCCATGTTTTGTTTCTCTCTGACCACCAGTGCATGCAACCCCTGTCACATTTCATGTGAAATCTTTAGTGTTGTGAGCCCTTAAAAGGGATAGAAATTGTGCACTCTGGGAGCTCGGATTTTAAGGTAGTAGCTTGGTGATGCTCCAGCTGAATAAAGCCCTTCCTTCTACAACTTGGTGTCTGAGAGGTTTTGTCTGCGGCTCGTCCTGCTACGTAGGGACCAGTCCAAAAAAAATAAAAGTAGGACCGGGCGCGGTGGCTCATGCCTGTAATCCCAACACTTTGGGAGGTCGAGGCCGGCAGATCACCTGAGGCTGGTAGTTCAAGACCAGCCTGACCAACATGGAGAAACCCCGTAAAAATACAAAATTATCCGGGTGTGATGGTGCATGCCTGTAATCCCAGTTACTTGGGAGGCTGAGGCAGGAGAATCACTTGAACCCGGGAGGCAGAGGTTGCAGTGAGCCAAGATCATGCAACTGCACTCCAGCCTGGGCAACAAGAGTGAAACTCCATCTCAAAAAATAAATAAGTAAGTATGTAAGTAAGTAAATAAATAAATAAATAAATAAAAGTAACCATCAGGATTGTTGTCGGCCTAGGGGAGGAGGAAAGGGGGAGTTGTGGTTTTCTGGGTACAGCATTTCAGTTTTGCAAGATGAAAAGGTTCTGGAGATTGGTGGCACAGCAATATAAGTTTACTTAACATTAGTGAGCTATACACTAAAAATGATTAATGTACATTTTTTGTGTTTTCTACCATCATTTAAAAAATGTAACTATCAGAGTCTCTATAATACACTGAGGAAGCCACCATGAAATAAAGATGCTATATTTTGTTTTATGGCCGTGTATGGAAAACTTGGGGTGTCCTTCACTCCAGAATTCTTGCAAACGTAAGAACAGGTCTGTAGGACCAAATAGGAATAAAATTATCTTCCAAATATTTCACATTGCAAAGATGAAAACTGAGCTTACAAAATGACTGTCTACACTATGAAATAGTGTGTTGAAGTTGTTAAATATTTGTACAAAATACATGAACCCCAATTAACTCTGCTTTTTCACCAGAGACAAATCAAAGTAATTGAACTGAAATTTATTGCAGCGCTTGGGGTTTGAACAAAGGCCTAGCAATGATAAAGCTTCTCTAGCAATGACTACAGACCTGTTGGGGTGAATACACACCTGGTTTCGGCTCACAGAGTTCTCCAGCTCCATTCAAATTACTCTGCTGAAGTAATAAGCCTTTTGTCTTCTTGCTTCACAAAGCAAGGTTACCTAGGGTTCAATGCCTAATGGTAGTAGAATGGGTTTTCAATATCTACGTATACCTTCTTTAGAAATCAGACTAGCCTCATCCAACAGCTTTGTCTCTTGTCATATTTCAGCCATTGTTTTAGGCAGCAACATTTTAAATACAGTTAATCCAGAGCTTTTCAAATTCCTCATTTGTGTTTGTTTCTTAAAGCATTCAATACTGCTGATCGTGTCTCCTTTTCAAAAAGTTCTCTACAGCTTTGTCTCTAGCTGTGGTTTTCTGGTTTTCTTCCTCCTCTGACTCCATACTTCTTGCTGCCTTTGATCCCTTGCTTCTTTCTCTTCTATTCATTCAATGAATATGATGGAGTGAGGCACTCTCAGTGAGGAGCAAAATAGATGTGAAGCCTGCTCCCGGGGGTGCAACTGAGAAATGAGAGACAGGTGTGGATCAAATCATCACAGTAACAAGAGTCAACTTGCAATGAGTGCCCATGCTGAGGACACTGGGCCATGAGTGGTCAAGGAAGGCTGCTGGGGCTGAGATTTGAAGCACGAATGGGTGTGTACTGATGAGGTGAAAAGGCAAGGTCATAACCCCAGTGTTCACTCCCTAGGCAGGCTCCATCCTTTACCAAAAGCCTTAATTTACATTGTGCTTACTGATTTGCAAATCACTTCCACCTATATCTTGTCATGCTAATATTCTGAATGAGGAAAGATGGGTATTATTAGCCCTTCATAAAATTGAAGACACAAGGTTAGAGCCCTTAAATGGCATACCCAGAGCCAAGAGGTCAGTAAGTAGCACCACTGGACTGACCATGAATCCTGGGAGTACCACATCTCTTTCTTAGTGACTCATTCACTCACTATCATGACCTCAACTCTCACCTCAACAGAAAACTCTTAGATTCCCCCTCTCTATCCAGATGTACATTTCATATTAGCTGCTAAATATTTCCACCTGGACATTCCAATAATGTCACCTAAATAAAATATCTAAAACTGTTAGTCTTCTACAAAAGCCAGTTTTGCTTTTGAAATTTCTTACATTTGTTCTAATGGTATTGTTCTGCCAGCTAGTTGGGGCCAAAGCCTGGAATTCATTCTCTTCTCTTTCTCATTTCACCATGGCTCCTGGGTGAGTCACCAAATCCACTGAGGATCCCTTCACAAAGATGTGTCCGTCTATCTGTCCAATTTCATCTCCATTTCTGTTTCTACTCCCTGCATCAGTGTGTCATTCACAACTGTTGGGCAGCAATCATCTGTTGCTCCTACTCTGTCTGTGATACCATCTTCCCCTCAAGGAGTTTACAGCCAATAGGGAAGATTACACATCCACAAACACCCAGAGATCATAATCCAAAGTTGAAAATGCTGTGTCATTACATAAATGCTTATTAACCGCCTAATGTGTGTCAGGAATTCTTCTGGAATTCCTGCTGCGATTCTTGCTGCAAGCTAATTCTTCCTTTGCTCTGGAGCACTGGACGTATAAGAATAAGAATAAGACTGGAATAATAAGAAGACATGCTTTCTGTGCTTGAAGGGGAAAGAAGGAACCAGAACATAAGCTCCTTGAAGGCAGAGAGTTTTGTCTGTTTTGATTCACCACTGTATCCTCAGCTTTTAGAACAGTGCTGGACACTTGGTAGGCTAATAGTGAATATTTGCTGAATGAAAGACTGAATGAGCAAATTTGTAACTGCACTTCTGGCTTCACTTGGCCATGTCTTAGAGGTCCCCTCCCTAGAATGCAAACATTGATTAAGGCTGAACTGGTTATTCATTTGCAAGATAGATACCATGAACTCATAATTTTCCCTCCCCTCTCATACTGAGACACTGTTCTTGACCCCAACATAGGACCCCTAATTCTTTTTCTCTTGGAAGGCGTTATTCCCTAGGGGGCTTTTTGAGTCCTCATGAGAATAGATTCTTGTAGGCCCACCCCATCAGTTCTCCTGAGTAAATGTGGACTGAAAACAGCTGCCTACAATCCTAAAATAGGATTCCCCAACCACACCCCAAAACTTCAGATCACCTGGATTCTCCTCACCTGAGATAAACCTTATTAACATTTTGATGGCATTTCCTTGATGCATCTCACTATATATTCATATATCTACCTATAATTTTACATAAAAGGAATCATACTATATGTAAGAGTTAAAGAAAGAGGAAAGAAACAAGAAAAGTGGCTCAACAGTCAAAGGCAGGTCTACTTTGGAGAATAAACCTGAGAGGGGCTTCTGGCCAATTTCAGTCAGGAGCATTCTCTTTTAAAGACTAAGGGTATTTAAGGGTTTAGGAAGAGGGGAGCTTATCACAGGCTCAGAATGTTTGTTTGTGAGGGAAAGTTTATTGCAGGATTGGAATGTCTCTGGTCGGTGGGGAGGCTATCTTGGTGGTGGCATGTTTGTGGTCAGAGGGGGGTTTATCTTAGGGCTGGAATGTTTTTGGTTATGCTGACATCAGCCATTAGGCTGTTGTTCTGGGGCTGGATTTAGGTGGTTTTTTTAAATCAAGAGGAACTTAAAATGGTGGCGTTTGTCCAAGATGGCAATGCTACTGCTCTGTCAATCCAGTCCCTGTAGTTATAAAAAGAACAAGGGGCGGCATTTTCTTTTTGGCTACTTCCTGCTGAGGGGTGGCAGGCAGAGAGTTCTTTGGGATTGATTACAGGAGTAAGACTGTCTGTAGATGTTTTTGGGTAATTGTCTGTGAGATGGCCATGACCCTATCAGATAAAAATCTTTGAAAAGGGTTAATTAAGCAGGATAAGAACATTAGTCCTAGGTGTATCATTAGGAAAGGCCCCAGGAATGGGATGACCCATGTTAGGATTTTGTTCCTAAAACAAAAATCTATTTGTTTTTTTTTGGTATTCCCTTAGCTTTTTAGCCCTTTCCTTAAGTTTTTCAGCAGTGTCTCTTACTAGGCCCGATTGGTTGAGATAGAAGCAGTGTTCCTCACTCAATGAGAGACAGGAGCTCCTTTTTCAGTCGTTATAAGATCTAATCCCCATCTATTTTGGAGGACTACTCCAGCCAAGGAGTGTAGTTGGTCTTGGACTCTTATAAGACTTCAGGTTATATCTTCTAATGAACCCTGTAGTTCTGTTGAAAGAGGTTTAAAGTATGTTAAGAAGGTGACCAATCTGCCTACTCCCAATCCAAGCCCAGAGGTTATACCTAAGGCAGCCATTGAAGAAATGACTTGAATGGCGCTCCTTTTTCTAACATATCGGACAGATGGAACGGTTAAAGATTGATTAGGAGTAACTAGTCCAATGGAGAGAGAAAGATAAACTAGGGGTACAGGTTCCGATCCAGTTGATGGGCAGACAAAGATACGTGTGGGTGCCACACAAAAAGAACAAGCCTTTGTCGTAAATACAAGTGGAGATGTGGAAAGAAAATAAGTGAATTAAAGACGGGGTGTTTCTTTCCAGTGGTTCATTACTCCAGATGGACAAGGAGGAGGCCAGGGAGACACCCACTATAGTAGGGATATAGGAAGAGTTATTTCTTACACATTTAATGTGATTGGATGTTGCACCATTGATATTGAGCCACGGAAAAAGGTGAGCATCAGGGACAGCACAAGTTAGGCCAGAGGCATTTGTTGAGGGAGAGGCTGAAAACGAGCCGTTGGCAGAAATGCTCTGTTTGCTTCAGATGATACTTGGTAGTCAACCCTGTTAGTCTGAATGGTCAGAGGGGTGTCTAACAAGGAAAGTGCAGTTGCATTGATTAGAAGTCAAAGACCCTATAGGGAAATTTTGCTCAGAGGCTGCAAAGTGAGGCTTGTTGTAAAAGAGGGGTGGGGCCAGGCGCAGTGGCTCACACTTCTAATCCCAGCACTTTGGGAGGACGAGTGGAGTGGATCATGAGGTCAGGAGTTCAAGACCAGCCTGGCCAGCATCGTGAAACTGCATCTCTACTAAAAATGCAAAAAAATTAGTTGGGCATGGTGACATGTGCCTGTAGTCCCAGCTACTTGAGAGGCTGAGGTAGGAGAATTGCTTGAACCCGGCAGGTGGAGGTTGCAGTAAGCCGCAATCGCGCCACTGCACTCCAGCCTGAGTGACAGAGTGAGATTCGGTCTCAAAAAAAAAAGAGGGTGTGTTTAGTTGTGGGCCCTTCAATGGGATGGCCTTGGGCATAAGGCGTTGTAGGAAGTTATAATAGGTTTGAAATAATTTGTTGGCCTGATTGGCCCTGGAAGTGGGATAATCGCCAACCAGGGAGTCAGCTCTTTCAAAAAAGAAAGCTCCTTTTTGCAGTTTATAAATTAGAGCTATGCTTCCTGTTAAAAGGTCATGAAGGGGTGTAGGAAGGGCTGTGTAAGCTGAGGAAGACAGCAATAAGCACATCCAGCACTCCGGAGCAAAGGAAGAGTTAGCTTGCAGCAAGAGGGATTGTATAAGGTTTATAGAACGTTCTAGTTTGAGAGCAGTGAGGAGTGGTTGTATTGGTGAGGTTGATGTGATTAGGGAATTTATATTGAAAGAAACAAGCAAAAAAAGAAAAAAGTTATTTGGGTAGGAGTAAAGTCCTGGAAAGTTCCTTGAAGCCATAGGTCCCATAGAACGGTAAGGAACTGATCAGGATGTATAATGGGAGCTTTGTAAGGATACCAGTGAAGGTCTGTAACAAGGTTGGTTAGGAAGTGATGAAAGTTTGGGAAAGGGACATAAGCGGCTTATGTGAATTTCTCCTCCTTTTCCTCAGGAATTTGGATGAGGCAAAGAGAAGTGGGTCCTGTGGAGACACAAGAGAAGACTGAAGGGGTTTTAGATTGGGTTGTTTGGGTATGTGATGAAGGCAAGTCTGTTTTCTTGAGAGAAGTATAATGAAACGGTTGGAGAGTCTCTGGAGTTTTGCTGCCGTGGGTGTAGTAAGGATGGTCTGGTAAGGTCCCTTCCATTTAGGTGTGAGGGGGTAGTTGGGGGTAGGACTGGGATCTTTTACCAGAACCCAGTGTCCTGTCTGTAGGAAGGGATTAGAGGAGTCAGCAACAGGTTGTGGCAGATATTTGTCAGCATATTCCTGAATGAAATAGCAGATGGTATGCAGAAGAGGGGAAACGAGAGGGGTTGGCAGAGGTGGGGCTTGACCCTGAGGTGGAGTACAAAGGGTGAGTGGTCTCCCATATACGAGTTTAAGAGGGCTGAGCATTGAAGGTTTACGTGGGAGTGCCCAAATTTTTAGAAGGGCTACAGGCAAAAGTCTTTATGTGTTTGGAGTGAGTACCTGGTGAGGGTGCTTTTTAGAATGCCATCCATTTTTTCAACCTTTCCTGAAGATTGAGGTTGATAGGGGATGTGTAGCTTCCAGGTGATATATAGGGTTTGTGCAAGTGTTTGAGTAATTTGAGAAATGAATTCAGGACCATTATCAGATTGAAAAGAAAGAGGCACCCTGAACCTGAGGATGATTTCTGTTATTAATTTGGAGGTGACAGTAGAAGCTCATCTGTGGGTTGTGGGAAAAGCCTCAACCCCTCCCGAAAAGGTATCAACCAGAACTAAAAGAAATCGAACCCTTTTTACTGGGGCATATGGGTAAAATCAATTTTCAATCCTGTCCTGGAAGATGTCCCCTGGTTTGATGTGTTGGGAAAGAAGGGGGTCTAGTGTTGGAGTGAGGTGAATCTTTTTGGCAAACAGAGCGTTGATGGGAAATGGCTTTTAACTGTTCCTTTACATCTGGGGTTATGTGTATATGGGAACTTAAGAAATGTTGTAGAGGGGGAAAATGGCTAGTGTGGACGAGGTTGTGAATGTCCCGTAGAAGTGTTGTTTTTTCAGGGTCAGGTAGAACTAATTTGTTTTGTATGAACAAATACGGGGGTTTGAATTGTGCCCCCGCCATGATTAGTTGTTGTGTTTGGTGTTCTGAAAAAAAGGAGGGGATATATTGTATGAGGGAAAATAGGTATTGGGGAATTGGGTCATTGGTTGAGGTGTGTTTTGCCCAGTAGTCAGCCTCATGGTTCTCTAAAGAAATGTGGCTTTTGTCTGATTGATGTGCCTGGCAATAATAACTGCAACATTTTCTAGAAGTAGAGTTGCCTTTAATAGATGATGAATGAGTTTTCCATTAATGATCGGGGTTCCCTTAGCTGTGAGAGAGCCCTGCTCACTCCAAGTTTGGGCATTGCAGTGGATGATGTTATAGGCATATTTAGAATCAGTGTGTATTTTAACTTGTATGTTTTTTGCTAGGGTTAGTGCTCTTATTAGCACTAATTCTGCTTGTTGGGGGATGTGTCCAAAGGCAAGGAGGCAGCCTCTATGACTCTTCTAGGTGGGAGAAAGTGGGTACTATCATGATATCCTTCAATGATGGCATATCCTGGTTGGAGGGGATAGATTTTTGATGCACTGCCATTCATAAACCACTCTGGGGCTCCTTTTATGTGAGTGGAAGCAAGGTGGTGAAACATGGTGAGAGAACTTTCAATTAGATCAGAGCATGAGCGCTACTCAGGGTCCAAAATTGTTGTTGAAGGTAAAAGAGAGGTGGGATTATGGGGGGAGCATCTATGAAGAGAGATAGACGGTTGAAGGAGGGTTGAATGTAGGGCTTGCATGTGAGAGGATGAGATGGAGGTGAGCGCCTTATGGCTGAGCATATCTTGTAGATTGTGAGAAGAAAATACCTGAAGAGGCTCATAGAATGTGAGTTTTTGTGCCTCAGAGATAATTAAAGAGGCTGCGGACAAAATTTTTAAGCAAAAGGGCCAGCTTTTATAAACGGGGTCTAGTTGTTTTGAAAAATATGCCACTGGTTGGAGGGAGTCTCCCATGGGTTGAGCTGATAGTCCAAGGGCCTTATAATGAGAACTGTGTAAATATAGATGAAAAGGCCTTAGGGGATTTGGAAGGCCTATAGCAGGGGCCTGTAATAAGGCACGTTTTAGGTGAGAGAAAGCATAATAGAGGTCTGGAGTGGAAGTGAGTGGTTGGTCAAGTTTCCTTTTGTGTGTCCATAAAGGGATTTAGCGATAATGGCAAAATTTGCTATCTGTAATCGGAAATATCCCAGTAATCCAAGGAAGGAAAGTAAGTCCCTGTTTGTTTTAGGAAACGTGATTTGTTGAACACCTTGCTTTCATGCTGGTGGCATTTCTTGGGTGTTTGGAGTTATGATCAGTCCTAAGTATGAAACTTTTGGAGATGTTAATTGGGCCTTCCTTTTAGATACCCAGTACCTGCATTCAGCCAAAAACTTTAAAAACTTGATGGTGTGTTAAATACAATGTTCTAGACAGGGGCTGCAAGAACCAGACCTTGTCTCAAAAACAAAACAAAACAAAACAAAAAACCTAAATCATTCTTCTTAAAGGTCACATTATACTCCATATAACGTGGATGTATCACAGTTTGTTCATTCATTTCCTTTGACATTCATTTTGTTTCTAGCTCTTTGCCGCTATGGACAATGCTATAACAAATATGTTTGCATGTATGTTTGCACCAATGAGATAGATTTCTGAGAGTGGAATTGTTGAGTCAACAGGTATATGCATTTTATTTTTCAGAGAACTTTTGTTTACTTAACAAGAATGTACATAGCATTTATTATGTGACAGACACTGTTTTCAGCATTTCTCAGATATTAACTCATTTATTAATCCACATTGCCTTCCAAAAAAAGCCATAACACTTTATGTTTCCACCAATAGGTATGATGACATTTTCTCATATCCCACTAACAAGTGACAGTATGATTCCTTTGAACTTTTGCCAATCAGATGGATATCAAGTACAGGTTGAGGTCCCTTACCCAAATGCTTGGAGCCAAAATGTTTCAGATTTTGATTTTTTTCAGATTTTGGAATATTTGCATTACCCTCTGGGTATCATGTGGGCCTTCTGGACATTTTCAGCAATCTTTACACAACAAGGGAGAGAATAAGCGGAAAAAACCACAGTGAGTAATGCACATAGGTGTTCGCCCCATGTAGGGTATCGTGGCAAACCTGCCATTGGCATATCTGGTCTTCACACCTACCATTCTAAGACCTTTTGTGGGTTTGCTTGCATGAGGGAATCTGGCCATGCACAGGAAAGATACGCCATAGCTGATGGGGGCCGAAAGGGTCTCGATTACCTTGGAGATGCTAAATAAACCGTGCACTTTGCATCTGCGTTTTGACTGAGATCTGTCACGTGAGGTCAGTGTGGAATTTCCCACTTATGGTGTCATGTCCACACTCAAAGTTTCTGATTTTGGAGCATTTCAGATTTTCAGATTAGAAATGCTTAACCTGAAATATCTTATTGTTACTTTAGCCTGTATTTCCCTAACTTTAGTGAATTTAAATGTCTTTTCATATGTTTGTGGATCTTTGGATTTCATTTTCTCTCTATTGTCAATTCATATTGGTTGTACATTTTCCATTGGGTTTTTGGTCATTTTTCTTGTCAATTTGTAAGAGCTCTTCATCTACTTTTTAAAAATCAACCCCTTTCCTACCATATGCTTTATTATTATTTTCAAATCTATTGTTACAGACTTTGTTTATGATTGTTTTGTCTTAAATTTTAAAATGTTTTATATAATCAAACATGGCTACCTTTACTTTATCACTTGTAGGTTTCTATTGATCACATAGTTACCTAGATTTCTTGAGTAGAGTTTTAAAATTTATATCTAAGCTTTTTATTTATCTGCAGTGTAGTTTCATATATAGTATAAGACAGACTCTTTTAAAATTTTCTTCCAGAAAGTAGTCAGTTGTTAATCAAATAGCCCATTTCTTTCCTCCTGAATTAAATTACCACATTTGTCTATGTGAACATCTCCTCAGAATCTAACTCTATATCCATACTTGCACAGGTTTGATTATTGTGGCTTTAGTTTCTGATTATCTGGTAGGGCAAATCTCCCTTACTGTTTTTCTTTCTCATAGTTTTCTTAACTAACAAAAATTGACTTTTTTATGATCTAAGATGTCCTACCCAAAAACATGGAAGGCTTTTTCAGCTATTCATTTTTTTTGTCTCAAAAACATTGTAAGAGTTTTTCCTCTATATTTTCTGTTACTTACTTGTTAGAACTATTCCTAAAGAATGTCTAGTTTATTTCAACATTACATATGCATAAATATGTTCCCATTCTTATTTTTAGTTGGTTCCTATTAAAGTAGAAAAAAACTATTGTGGGCTGGGAGCAGGGGCTCATGCCTGTAATCCCAGCATTTTGGGGAGCCAAGGCAGGAGGATCATTTGCAGTCAGGAGTTAGAGACCAGCCTAGCCAACATGGTGAAACCCTGTCTCTACTAAAAATACAAAAATTAGCTGGGCATGGTGGCATGTGCCTGTAATCCAAGCTACTCGAGGAGCCAGTGGTACCCATGCCACTGTACTCCAGCCTGGGGACAGAGCGAGACTCTGTCTCAAAAAAAATAAAAAAGAAGGCAAAACAATTACAAGACATATTAAGAGAGTGTGATAAGATATATGGGTGCAACATAGATACACGGAAAACAATAGCTTTTTTCTGTTTCTCTTTTTCTTTTTCTTTTTTTGTCACCTAGGCTAGAGTATAGTGGTGCGATCTCGGCTCACTGCAACCTCTGCCTCCTGGGTTCAAGGGATTCTCGTGCTTCAGCCTCCTGAGTAGCGGGGACTACAGGTGCATGCCATCACACTTGGCTAACTTTTTATATTTTTGGTAGAGACGAGTTTTGCTATGTTGGCCAGGTTTGTTTCAAACTCCTGGCCTCAAGAGATCCTCCTGCTTCAGCCTCCCAAAGTTGTGGGATTACAGGCATGAGCCTGTTTTGCCTTCTTAATTATCCTGAGTTTTCTAAATACACAACCATATCAAAAGACATGCTAACCATATCAAAAGACATGCTTTTATTTTTTTCTTTTCTGATGTTTATACTTACTAGTTAACTTTTTTCTTCTTGCATTTGCTAAATTATCTAAAATAATATTAAATGATAATGATGCAGGTATCTGTTTCTTGACTAAAATTAAAATGCTTTTACTGTATCTCTATATAAGATAATATTTGCTATTGGTTTCTGGTAGCTTTTGTCATTTTAAATGTTTTTATGCCTACTTAGAATTTTTATTAGGAATGGCTGCTGAATTTTATCAATTATCATTTGACCAGCTGCTGATGTTTTTCTTCTGTAGTTTATCAGTGTAATGGATTAGGTTACTGGGATTTGGATATTGAACCACTCTTGCAGTTGTGGAATAAACCTTGCTGTTCATTGTATTTTACTTTTTTGATATAATGAAGACCTACATAAGCTAATATTTTATTTATAATCTGTATTTCTAAATCATAAGTGAAATTAGTCTATAATTATACTTGTAATTAACAAATATTTATCTATCCTTTTTTCTTTCTTATGTTTTGGTATAAAACTTGTATTGGCTTCAAAATGTGAATTTAAAAGATTTTTATATGGCTTGGTGTAGCTAAACCTGCATTTCTAATCAGCATCTAGGTGGTATTAATACTACCAGTCCTTGGACACACTCTGAGTAGCAAGGGTTTAAAGAATTTAACATTGGGCCAGGTGCAGTGGCTCATGCCTTTAGTCTCAGCTACATGGAAGGCTGAGGCAGGAGGATCAGTTGAGGTCAGAGTTTGAGACTGTAGTGTGCAATGATCATGCCTGTGAATAGCCACCGCACTCCAGCCTGGGCAACATAGCCAGACCCTGTCTCTTAAAAAAAAAAAAATCACTTAACATTGGAATTATCAGACCTTTAGAGGTAAATTATCAGAACTTTAGAGCTTAGCTGAAACTCAGCTACATATGTACAACTATTACATATTAATTTTAAAACAAAAAAATGTACAACTATTATATATCAGTTAAAAAAGAGAAAACAAACTCAACTCTAAGGCCATCTGGCCCTAAGGTCTTTTCAATAGTAAACATCCAATCACTTTACCATTACTTCTGTAATAATTGGTCCATTCATGTAATAATTGGTCCATTCACGTTTTTCGTCTCTTCTTGGATCAATTTAAACAGTCTGTATTTTGCAAAAAAAAATCATGTTTCTTATAGTTTTTCATATTGACTGTCATAGCATTGGCTGTGGTGAGTCTCTTGAATCTTTTAATCGACTTCAGCTTCCTAATCTCTTTTTTCTTTTTTCCCCTTCAAACGTATAAGCTGTTTATTAGTCTATCCAATAAACATTTGGAGTTGTTTTTAGTAGATTTCACATATTTTTCCCTCCTACTGTTCTTTATTCTTTCTTTTTTCTGAATCATTTATTCTAAATTTGACTTTTGTCAATGTCAATTTCCTGATTTCTGTTTCTAAATTTTTTTTTTTTTTTTAAGATGGAGTCTTGCTCTGTCACCCAGGCTGGAGTACAGTGGTGCAATCTCGGCTTACTGCAAGTTCCGCCTCCAGGGTCACACCATTCTCCTGCCTCATCCTCCCGAGTAGCTGGAACTACAGGCACCCGCCACCACGTCTGGCTAATTTTGTGCGTGTGTGTATTTTTTTTTAGTAGAGATGGGCTTTCACCGTGTTAGCCAGGATGGTCTCGATCTCCTGATCTTGTGATCTGCCCACCTCGGCCTCCCAAAGTGCCAGGATCACAGCCGTGAGCCACCGTGCCCAGCCTGTTTCTAAATTTTTGAAAGAATATTTAGTTCCTTTATTTTTTGGTTTTATTTTTAAGTTGTGAGGCATTTGTGAACTCTAAATGTTCTCTGAGTACCATTCTCAGGGTCCTGTCTGGTGGAATAGAAAGTGATTTCCTTTTCATTGGTTTCTAGATACTTTGCGAGTCCCCTTTTACTTCCTTTTTGATCCAAGACTTATCTAAGAGTTTGCTTTTTAATTTCTACATACATAAAGTTTGTTAGGTCATTTTATTATGTATGTGAAATTTTTCAGTTTTTGATTTGAGAATATGACCTGTAAATTCCGTTGTTGTTGTTGTTGTTGTTAAAGCTTTCCTTGTGACCAAGCATATCAAAACTGGCTGTACTTGGGATTTTTCAGTTCCATAAGCCAAGAAACCTCCTTATTGCTTAATAGTCTGTGACTTGCATTAGAAAGAGTCCTGACTGATTTACAACCCTTGGCCGGTGTGTCAGGCCAGAAGTGCGAGAACTGTCTTCACCTCTTCCCTCTTCCTCACTGTGCACAGCCGGTGGGCCAAGTCGGCACATTCTACTTCCTCAATTTCTTTTCACCCTGGTTCCTTTTTTCACTCCTCTAATTCGAAGGGAGGGGCAGGAGAGAGGGTAGGGGAATGAATATTTGCTGAGTACCTGTTAAATACTTACAGACTGTGCTAGGACTTGTGAACTTTTGAACCCTGACAACAACCCCATGAGAAATCTAAAGCCCAGAAACAGTAAATAGCTAGTTCAAAGTCACACAGTGAGTGAGTGGTGATACCAACTCCAGAGGGCACATTTGACACCACTATGCCATACTGTCTAGACAAATGTTTGCTGAATGGTTGATACCTATAAAGGCAATGCCTACAGAATTTACTACAGTCAACGCCCTACATGGCATTGGCCTACTCAGTCTTTTCTGAAGATAGCAATGACCCTAAAGCAGTCTAATCATTGTCAGGAGTCACATACACCTGTCCCGACCTGTTTTTTCAGGGAGTCCATCATCAACCACTAAATCTACCTATTCTCTGCCCAAAGCTTGCTGAGTCTGTTTGCAGAGAAAGGAGTCACACCAGCCAGGTTAGGGCCATGCCACATTAATCAATCATAGAGATACAAACCATGTCCTGGAGATTTTCCCAGCATTAATTCACACACACACACACACACACACACACACACACACACACACTCTAGTCTACCAGTCTGACTCCTTAAAAATCTAGCTCTCTACTGAGTCTTTCCTGAATGGCCCTGTAAAAATATTTCTACCCCCATTCCTGGGCTCCTTACAATGTCCATTAGAATGTTTATTGCTTGTTCCTCAAATCTGCTGAGCTCATGCTGGGATGGTGGCCCTAGACCCAGAGGCTTCTCCCCACACAGCCAGCACCTGTTCTTCCTTTGGGTCTCGCTCTTGACTTCAGAGGCCTTTTCTGCCCGTCACACCTAAGATAGACCCCACTTCCTTCCACCACTTTATTCAGAATCTCAGCCCATTGATGGCTTCCTTTGAAGCTTTTAGAACAACATGCAACTATTTGTTTCACTTGTGTGCTTACTGAAGGTTTGTTTGTATTCAAATATTTCTGTCTTGTGTCTTTCTCCTTTAGTAGAATAGAATCAAATGGGCATCTTGAGAGCAGGAAGCCTGCTTGTTGCCATTGTATCTCTAGAGCCTCGCATAGGCCTCATGTGTATATAGTAGATGCTCAATATATATTTGTTGAATTAATGAAAAAAAGAATCTAAGACTTTGAACCTGAAGGGCTGATTTTATCCCTGTCACCGATGATCTGGTGGATCCCTTTTAAGCTGTGTGATTGGAACAAATGGGTGAAATCCCCAAACTCTGGATCCGTCTCTATTTGATAGACTTTGGTTTGTCTCTGAATGATTTTTACATTCTTTTCCTATCTGTCTCACTCTGTTGCCCACACTGGAGTGCAGTGGCACGATCTCACCTCACTGTAGCACTGACCTCCTAAGCTCAAGTAATCCTCCTGCCTCAGCCTCCTGAGGAGCGGGGACCACAGGCACGCACCACTAAACATGGCTAATTTAAACAATATTTTTTGTAGAGATAGGGTCTCACCACGTTGGTGTTGAACTCTTGGGCTCAAACAGTCCTCTCACCTAAGCTTTCCAAAGTGCTATGATTACAGGCTTGAGCCTGTAATATGTAATATGCTCAGCCTTTGAAGGCTTTTTTTTTTTTTCTTTGAGACGGAGCCTCACTCTGTTGCCCAGGCTGGAGTGCAGTGGCCTGATCTTGGCTCACTGCAAGCTCTGCCTTACAGGTTCACACCATTCTCCTGCCTCAGTCTCCCGAATATCTGAGACTACAGGCGCTCGCCACCACACCTGGCCAATTTTTCGTATTTTTAGTAGAGACAAGGTTTCCTCATGTTAGCCAGGATGGTCTCCATCTCCTGACCTCGTGATCCGTCCACCTCGGCCTCCTAAAGTGCTGGGATTACAGGCATGAGCCACCGCACCCAGCCTCTGAAGGCATTTTAAATGTCATCCCATGGAATCTTAAATTTCTCTGATGCCTTTGGTTTGGCCTAAATGATACGGCTCTGATGAGTGGAGGAACACCAGAGCTCTTGTGTCACCTTGAATTAGATAAAACAACCAGACTCGCGTGGAGTGGTTTTAAGGAGCAGAGAGTTTAACAGGCCAGAAAGGAAGAAGGTGGAAGGAAGAAGCTCCCACATACAGAGACAGAGGGAGGGGGGTCCAAAGCCCAAAGAGGAGACCCAAAGTAGGGTGGAAACCATCCCGGTGTATGTAGAGGCTACAGGAGGTGATGTCTGATTTGCACAGGGCTCAGGGGATTGGTTTGACCAGGCATGTCATTCATGTAGCCCAGAAAAAACTGGCCTTCCATCCTAGCCTTTTAGTATGCAAATACAGGGAAGGGTGATGTTCTACACAGGTAGGGATATGTGGGGGCGGCCATGTCACCAGGCACATGTGGGGGCAAGAGCAAGGAGAAGAGGACAGGAATGGCCATGTTTGGGTGCACCCAGTTTCTACTGGCCGCCATTTGCATATCAAAGGTTGCTGGCCTGGCTTTCCTGCTAGACAAGAAACGTTTCTGACTTTAAAACAAAACTTTCCAAGGACCCCTTTTCATCTCTATCTGCCTAAAATAATTTCTTAATAACTCCTACCACATTAACTCTGAAGTTGTGACAATAGCAAAGCCCCATCCTGCTCCTTCAAAGGGCTGGCGTTCAGCTGGGGAAGAGGCAGATGAGCCATCCCACCGTGGAGGAGAGGCATAACCAGGAGATGGTGGTGTAGCAGGAGGAGCCGCAGACAAGAACCCCTCAGACCCGGAGTTGTGGAACAAACGGGCTTTATTCAGCTGGGAGCATCCCCGACTCATATCTCCAAAAACCGAGCTTCCCCAGTGAGCAATTCCTGTCCCTTTTACGGGCTTACGACTCTAAGGGGGTCCGCGTGAGAGGGTCGTGATCGATTGAGCAAGCAGGGGATACGTGACTGGGGATGCATGCACTGGTAATCAGAATGGAACAGAACAGGACAGGGATTTTCACAATGCTTTTCCATACAATGTCTGGAATCTATAGATAACATAACTGGTTAGGTCAGGGATCAATCTTTAACTACCAGGCCCAGGCATGGCGCTGGGCTGTCTGCATGTGTATTTCATTTCTGCCTTTTAGTTTTTACTTCTTCTTTCTTTGGAGGCAGAAATTGGGAATAAGATTATATGAGGGGTGGTCTCCTCCCTTATCATCACAACTACCCTGATTTGGGGTGGTCAGGCTTAGCTAACTTATAGCATTTCAGACTGATGTCAATATTTGCTAATTAAAAGCATGAAGGAAGAGGGATATAGCTTCTATTTTCAGGTTTTGGGGATGCTTTTTTTTATTTGTTTGTTGTTTTTGCCCCTTTCACCAATCTCTTTCTTTAAAATAGCAAGATTATTTTTTTTCGATTTTCAAGACAGTTATCCTTAACAATGTCTATCTTGCATTTGAAGTGTGTTTATATTTAATAGAAATTATACTTAATTTTTGCAAAGCTATTCCACAGACATTATCTTAATTGTTCCTTAGGAGAACTCTGTGAAATAGAGATGATGATGATGATGATGATGATGCCCATTTTGCAAATGAAAAAACTGAAACTCAGAAAGGGAATTTAAATATAGTAATTGACAAGATATTAGCACGTGAGTTGAATTCTGAAGTCAGGTTCTCTGACACCAAACCCCACTCTTTCTTATGGTTCTCTGACACTAATCTCTGCTCTTTCTCACTATGTAACTGCAGATAAAAGAAAGACAGAAAAAACTCCAGCAATAATAATGACTTTTACTTCTCCATAAATTTGTTATCATTAAAACAAGTGCTTCCAGCTAATGTCAGCATTCATTGCATGACTATAGGTGGTATGCAGATAGTTAAAGCTTTAACAGAAAACCTAGGTTACTCAATAAAATGATTAACTTTCTTTTGTAAAAGTTTAAGACCAGAATCTGATAAAAGAGACTTCAAGGCCTCACAGAGAAACTCAGTTTTGCAAAATCAACAGGAAGTTCCTTAGATTGGTGCTTATACTTGCCATATTTCATCCAGCAACCAAATCTCAGAGCTCCTACCCAGTCAGTAACCTCAAGAAAAAATGCATTTGGTTTCACCATGCCTAATGTTAAAATTTTCTACTTTGTTGTTTCAAATCTGCTGTGCCGTTGTTTGGCTGGTAGTCTTGCTCTTGATCCCTTCTTATCTACCCTGACCAGTGGCAATAATGCCCCATTTTCCCTCTGCTTTGCTGCCTTGAATATTTCTCCACTATGTTGCCATGGAAGGCCCCAGTCAAAGATACTATCATGGTGCTTCCCAAACCGGGCTGTGCACTAGGTTCAACCAGAGTGCTTGGTTAAAAATACAGATACATTATTCTGATTCAGTAGTCTGAGGTGGATCCTGGTTGTGTAAAGGGTTTTTTTTTTTTTTCTTATTTAAGAGATAGGGCTCTTGCTATGTTGTTCAGGCTGGATTTGAACTCCTGGACTCAAGAGATCCTCCCACCTCAGCCTCCCCAGTACATGGGACTATAGGTGCTCACCACTGCAGCAAGGTTTATGTAAAATTTTTAAGTGATGCTGACATAGCCAGCTCTGAAGACCAGTATTTTACATGTCATTTTGCTATTTCTTCATCCTTCCTAAACGGGCGTCTTATGTCTTTGCCTTACCCCACTCCTCTTCCTGATTACTTTTGTCTACTCTGACATCTGTGGCTGTCATTGATTCCCACTAACAGCCTAATCCCTCTCCCTGTCCCACAAAGAAGAGTGGAAGCTCTATAGGACAGTAAAAGCCAAGGAACTTTGAACTGCCAGAGACCAGTACCTTTGATATTTATCATCAAGATCTTGCTTTATGACACAAAGGGAAAGCAACCCAGATTTGAAACCACCTTTGCAAAAATTATGACGGGGAGAGAAATCTGATGCAGCAGGCTCCCTCTCGCTTCTAACCTCCAAGCTGTTCTTGCTCACTCCTGGGCACAGGCCAAGCTGACTATGGGAGGAATTTAGTTTATCATTTAAAAAGATGATAACAGCCCCTTACCAAAACTAACCCCCTCTTGTTTGGGGCTCAAGGGTCATACAGCCAGAGGTCACAAGATCTGTAACCTCCCCAATTGCTCCTATAAGTAATATGACTATTGTAAAACCTAAGATTGGTGTTTGAGATATTTTTCAGATCCTGTATTCTGATTGATCAGCCAGTGCCACACAGACCCATACCAATACATTGTTTCATCTGGTCTTGTGACTCTACCCAAGAATGGACTCAGCCCCCGAAGACAGCTCTGACCCCCTGTTATTTCATCCCCAGCCCAACCAATCAGCAGTCCCCATTTTCTAGCCTCCCGCCCACCAAAATATCCTTGAAAAACCCTAATCTCTGAACCTTTGGGAAGGCTTATTTGAGTTACTACTCCTGTCCTTCTCTGCTTGACTAGCCCTGTGATTATTAAACTCTTTCTCTATTGCAATACTTCTGTCTCAGTGAATTGGTTTTATCTGTCTGGTGGGCAAGAAGAACCTGTCGGGTGATTACAGATTGAGAAGTCTGTATAATTATGGTCACCAGGAACCATGTTTAACAAGGTGTAGATAAATATTTAAATGGAATCTGAAGGTCTTTCTTTTCTTTGATTAATTGGGAGGATAATGATATCTTTTCTAGTAACAGAGGAAAACCTATGACTATCGGATAGCGCAAAGACTACTAACCGACAGGTGTAGTAAAGAGCTGGCTGGGGAATCTTACCATAGTGCCTAGCACTCAGCAGACATGCAAGAGAATACTGGTTAAAGAATGAATCATCAGAGAAGTGATGGTTGTAAGTCATGAGAATGGATAATATTGTCCAGCAATTGAATTTAAATTTGTGACGAGGCAAGGTCACTTTTTAGTTTTTGTATAGTAAAAGTGTTTTGTAGTGCTGATTACAATGGAGTATTAATAATTCAAATCTTCTACATAACAGATATTTTCCACTGGTTTCTGTCTACAGAGACATTCTGTTTTAGAGAATCACTGCCATATTGTTAGCTAACATTTGTAGTGTAACTTATTTAATGCAGTTAAAAACTTGTGAACAAATTTTCCTTTAATTTTTCAAACTTTAGTGTAAGAATTACCTGAGCAACTTGTTAAAAATGTCGCATCTCGGCCGGGCGCAGTGGCTCAAGCCTGTAATCCCAGCACTTTCGGAGGCCGAGACGGGCGGATCACGAGGTCAGGAGTTCGAGACCATCCTGGCTAACATGGTGAAACCCCGTCTCTACTAAAAAATACAAAAAGCTAGCTGGGTGAGGTGGCAGGTGCCTGTAGTCCCAGCTACTCGGGAGGCTGAGGCAGGAGAATGGCGTAAACCCGGGAGGCGGAGCTTGCAGTGA
>NW_016806011.1:35330-43098 GCF_001698545.2 Rhinopithecus bieti | reverse complement strand
CCCCCACCCTCCCCACCTCCCCCCAAAAAACTAGGAGAAATAGAATTATCACAGGGTTCAGGAGAAATTGGGGAAGGGTGATTGGAGGGCATGGAATTCTTGTCTAGAGGTAGGAAGTACAGAATTACAGGCAGTGGAAATACTTTGAAGAAATGCCTAGGGGAAAGAATGTGTGTGATGCACGAGGAACAGTAAAAACATCAGCTTTTTGGAGCAGGAGGCAGGACTGCAGTGCAGGAAAGGCAATGTGCAGCAGGCACACCTCAACATGTCCTTCCCCTACACACAGCAGATGTTGCTAATTGATTCCAGAACATTCCTGCTGCATATATCTTAGAATCCTTCACAAGACTGCTTGGAATGCTACTACTATTTGATCAGGGTTGGCACATGATATGAACTCCATCTATTGTCTGAGAAATATTTATAAATAAGAATAAATTGTAGAGGCAATGTGTTATCCAATTCTGAATGTTACATATATACAGTTGACCCTCCATATCCATGGGCGCATCTGTGAATTCATTCATTCAGCAAATAGAAAATATTTGGGAAAAAAAACCCCAATACAACAGTAAAAAATAATACAAATTAAAAATCCCAATATAGTATAACAACTATTTACAAAGTATTAGGTATTATAAGTAATCTAGAGATGATTTAAAATATATGGGAGGAGGCTGGGTGTGGTGGCTCATGCCTGTAATCCCAGTACTCTGGGAGGCTGAAGTGGGAGGATCACCTGAGGTCAGGAGTTCAAGACCAGCCTGGGCAATATGGTGCCCAACCCCATCTCTACTACGAATACAAAAATTAGCTGGGCACGGTGGCACGTGCCTGTAATCCCAGCTACTTGGTAGGCCGAGGCAGGAGAATTGCTTAAGTCCGGGAGGTGGAGGTTGCAGTGAGCCAAGATTGTGCCATTGCACTCCAGGGCCTGGGCAACAGAGTGAGATTCCATCTCAAAAAAAAAGAAAAAAGAAAAAAAAAAGAAAAGAAAAGAAAATATAAAGAAACACCTGAGGCTGGGTAATTTATAAAGAAAAGAGATTTATTTTGGCTCGTGGTTCTGCAGACTGTATGAGAAGCATGGTGCCGGCATCTGCTCCTGGTGAGGGCTTCAGGAAACTTTCGATCATGACAGAAGGCAAAGCAGGAGCATGTCACATGGCAAGGGAGGGAACAAGAGAGAAGGAGGAGGTCCCAGACTCTATTAAATGACAAGATCTCATGTGAACTGAGACAGAACTCACTCATCACCAAGAAGATGGTTAAGCCATTCATGAGGGATCTGCTCCTATGATCCAATACCTTCCACTAGGCGCACCTCCAACATTAGGGATTATATTTCAGTATGAGATTTGGAGGAGACAACCCTCCAAATCATATCAATATGTAAACCAATACCTATATATGTATCAAAATCTGCTGCTGCTGCTCTGTGGGTGGGTGTGTATCGTTAAAGAAAGAAAAATGTACCAGTAAGGATATATTTTTAACAGAAAATTGCTTCTTTAATAAAAATAATGCTTTGGGGAGAAACATCAGCATAGCCAATCAAAATTAGTTCATCCAACATATCAAAATGGAAAACTATGCTAAAGTTCAAGAGACCTGTCTCAGTCAGTTTTCTGTTGCTTATAACAGAGTATTTGAGACTTGGTAGTTTATAAAGAAGAGAGGCTGGGCATGGTGGCTCGCGCCTGTAATCCCAGTACTTTGAGAGGCCAAGGTGGGTGAATCACGAGGTCAGGAGATCAAGACCATCCTGGCTAAGACAGTGAAACCCCATCTCTACTAAAAATACAAAAAAAAAAAAAAAAAATTAGCTGGGTGTGGTGGCGGGTGCCTGTAGTCCCAGCTACTTGGGAGGCTGAGGCAGGAGAAAGGCATGAACCCAGGAGGCGGGGCTTGCAGTGAGCTGAGATTGTGGCACTGCACTCCAGCCTGGGTGACAGAGCAAGACTCTGTCTCAAAAAAAAAAAAAAAAAAAAAGAGAAATTTATTTCTTACAGTTATGGAGGCTGAGAAGCCCAACGTCGAAGAGCTGCATCTGGTGAGAGCCTTCTTGCTGGTGGGGACTCTCTGCAGAGTCCCAGGGTGAAGTGGCCCAGGGCGTCACATAGTGGGGGAATGAGCATGCTCTCTCAGGTCTCTCTTCCTCTTCGTATAAAGCCACCAGTCCTACTCCCAAGATAACCCATTAATCCATTCATGAGGGACGGCCCTCATGATCCAATCACCTCTTAAAGATCCTACCTCTCAATTAAGGATTAAGTTTCAACAGGAGTTTTGGAGGGGACATTCATACCATAGCCAACTTCCAAAGCTAAAATTCCTCTGGGGCAAATACTGTATTTTAAATATTCTTTCAGTGCTTTATAACTGTTTGTGCAGCACTGGACACATATGCTTGTTGTGTAGAATAATTTCGAACAAGGATAAAATACGTTGTGTTTGATGTAGGAAAAAAATAACAGTGAGTAAGTTTTGAGAAGTTCTGATATAAATCCTGGAATGGGCATATGTTGCAATTGCTATATACAAAAATCACTTCTAGCCAAGTATATAATGTATCTGTTAATTGAAATCCTAATTTAACACAGCAACTCATGTCATCTGCTTTTAAATCTCTACATTCCGTTACTAAAAATGTTTAGAGGTATGTTTTGAAAACACACTAGGATATGTGTATGTATAGATATAGATATAGATATAGATATCTGTTTCTCAACAGATTTTGTACTTCTGTATGTCATAGATAGATCTATGCTGAACATCAATATAGATCAGTGGTGTTAAGTCATAATGTGCACAGGACTCATCTAAGTATCCTTCTAAAATGTAGATCCTATCTCGGTAGGTCTAGAGTGGGTCCTGAGATTTACCTTTCTAACAAGTTCACAGTTGGTGCCAATGCTGATGGTCTCTGAGCCTTGCTTTGAGTAGCTAGGGTCTAGGTCACGGTTAGGAAGTATGGAGACAAGCAAACCTGGGTTCAAATCTACTTTCCACTCTCTGTATGTCCGTGGACAAGTAAATTAACTTCTTTGAGGCTCAGTTTTGTTTTGTTTTGTTTGTTTCTTTGAGACAGAGTTTCGCTCCTGTTGCCCAGGCTGGAGTGCAGTGGCATGATCTCAGCTCACTGCAACCTCTGCCTCCCAGGTTCAAGCGATTCTCCTGTCTCAGCCTTCCGAGTAGCTGGGATTACAGGCATGCACCACCACACCTGGCTCATTTTGTATTTTTAGTAGAGACAGGTTTTCTCCATGTTGGTCAGGCTGGTCTTGAACTGCTGACCTCAGGTGATTCACCCACCTCAGTCTCCTGAAGTGCTGGGATTTCAGGCGTGAGCCACTGTGCCTGGCCTGAGGCTCAGTTTTGATATCTTTAAAGTGAGTGTAATACAACTTATCTCATTGGGTTGTCATATTAATGTGTAAGACTGTGTCTGTTAACCATTGTCCTTCCTCTTGACACATACACCATTGTCTCTCTTTCAAATGAAATGTTGCTAATAGCAGGGCCTGATTTCATGATAGGGGAAACTGTTGAGAGCACTGAACCCAGAAGGATAATGACAGTGTGGTGGTGTAGGCTGACCAATGGGCTAGGCTTAGATTTTAGTCATTGCTCATATTTGGGAGGCTCAAATAAGATTATGTCCATGAAGATATTTTGAAAACTGCAAATCACTGCAAGTACACAAGAATCCAAGCACTAGTGAAAGTCAGTGGAAAAAAATGTCAGCATGATATGTCGCCAGTATAATGAAAATGGCTTACACTTTTGTAGACCAGTTTGCTTTACAAAGTATTTTTGTATGCTTGATCTCTATTTAACATTGATCTCTATTTAATAGTCACAGCAGACCACTGATTAAACTCTTACTGCAGACAAGAAAACTAAGGCAAAGAGGTTAAGTGACAAGGCCAAGTAAAAATCATGATTGCTACTCCAGCCTCTTTATTTTATAGATGAGTAAATGAGGCTTGTCTCAAAGTGTTGGCCTTTCATCCTCTTCCCAGTCTCTGCAGGGAAAATACATCACAGAAAATGTTACAAAACCAAAAGATCAGAAAGTGGACCTAACTGCACAGTCTAGTGAGTAAGAGCATGGATTCTGGCCTTAGACTCCAGCTTTCCCACTGACTAGCTGCATGACCCTGGAAAAGTGACTTCAACTCTCTGTGCCTCAGTTTCGTCATCTGTGAAAATGAGATGTTAACAGTATCCAGCTTGTTAGGGTGTCAGGGGGACTAAATGAATTAATATTTTAAAATGCCTTAAAATGGTGCTTGGCATATGGTATCTCATGAATATTAGTTACATAAATGTAGTACTTGGCCCTGGAGGGAAAACCAATAGTATCCCTAGCATCCCACTCTCTTTATGTTCTCCTAGTTATTGTAGGATATGAGTACCTGTTCTACAAGCCTATGGAAAGAAGGAAAAGAAGCAGAAAGTAAGTTACATATCTCAAGTGACAGAGTGGCAAGGCTAGAATTTGAATTCAACTCAATGGAACCCAAAGCCTTCATTCTTCTTTCTGCTGAACTCCTCTAAATCTTGGCCAGCTAAAATGGGCAAGCCTTGCTTAGGAATAAAAGGTAAACATTTTCCTAGAGTGTCCTTGCCAAAATTTTGAGAAGGGAAGCTAGACTGTATGTGACTAACTTTGCTTTCTCTTTATGTATTTATTGAGTTACTTATTTGTTTTTGATATCTTAAAATGAATCACTCAAAAACTTGACCTAGAATTGTATAACGTAGCTTTAGATCACTGGTTCTCAACCAGAGATCATTTTAACCTCCAGGGGCATTGAGTTTGAATATATTTTGTTTTCACAACTGGGGAAAGTTGCTATTAGTATCTAGTGGGTAGAGGCTGGGGTGTTGCTAAACATCCCACAGACATACAACAGCACCCCCAACAAAAAATTATCCAGCCTGAGATGTCAACCAGGTTTAGAGAACATCAACAGCATCATGGATCATGAGCACGAAGGGAGGGGGATTCTAAAGGTTGTCTAACCCAGTTTCCTACCATGCATAAATTCCCTCTACAGGAAGTCTGAAAAACAATCCATGTGAAGAATAAACACAATACCTTGCTTCTTAGTTCAAAGTATTAAAAATGCAAGGCCTGGAACTCAGAACTGATTATGTAAACCTGGTGTCCCTACAGATATACTCACATCCTGTTTGGAACTTCCTCTTGTGTGTGCAATTCCTGCTGGGTTCTGTACCCCTATAACCGATCTTTTTTCTCTTCCCTCTGCTTATTGTTCCTATGTGGACAGTTTGACCTATCCAATTATACTACTTTTTTTTCTATTTATTTATTTATTTATTTATTTATTTATTTATTTATTTGAGATGGAGTCTTGCTCTGTTGCCTAGGCTGGTGTGCAGTGGCATGATCTCGGCTCATTGCAAGCTTAGCCTCCTGGGTTCACACCATTCTGCTGCCTCAGCCTCCTGAGTAGCTGGGACTACAGGCACCTGCCACCATGCCCAGCTAATTTTTTGTATTTTTAGTAGAGACGGGGTTTCACCATGTTAGCCAGGATGGTCTTGATCTCCTGACCTCGTGATCCACCCACCTCAGCCTCCCAAAGTGCTGGGATTACAGGCATGAGCCACCATGCCCTTTCTTTTTTTTCTATTTAAATAAACTTTTAATTGAAGTGTAATATACATACAGTAAAAAGCAGAAAACAAATGATTGATTAATTTTCACAAAGTGAACAATTCTTGTAACCACAACTTGATTCAAGAACTAGAACACTGGTGAAGTCCAAGATGGCTGAATAGGAACGCTCAAGTCTACAGCTCCCAGTGTGAGGTGAGCAAGGCAGAAGATGGGTGATTTCTGCATTTCCAGCCGAGGTACCGGGTTAATCCCACTGGGGCTTGTCAGACAGTGGGTGCAGCCCACGGACCATGAGCCAAGCAGGGCGAGGCATCGCCTCACCCGGGAATTGCAAGTGGTCAGGGAATTCCCTTTCCTAGCCAAGAGAAGCCGTGACAGACGGCACCTGGAAAATCGGGTCACTCCCACCCTAATACTGCGCTTTTCCAACAGTCTTAGTAAATGGCACACCAGGAGATTATATTCCATGCCTGGCTCGAATGGTCCCACGCCCATGGAGTCTTGTTCACTGGTAGCACAGCAGTCTGAGATCGAACTGCAAGGTGGCAGTGAGGCTGGGGGAGGGGTGCCCACCATTGCTGAGGCTTGAGTAGGTAAACATAGCAGCCAGGAAGCTCCAACTGGGTGAAGCCCACTGCAGCTCAAGGAGGCCTGCCTGCCACTGTAGATTCCACCTCTGGGGGCAGGGCATAGCTGAACAAAAGGCAGCAGAAACTTCTGCAGACTTAAATGTCCCTGTCTGAGAGCTTTGAAGAGAGTAGTGGTCTCTCACCACAGAGTCTGAGATCTGAGAACAGACAGACTGCCTCCTCAAGTGGGTCCCTGATACCCGAGTAGCCTGACGGGAGGCACCTCCCAGTAGGGACCAACTGACACCTCATACGGCCGGGTGCCCCTCTGAGATGAAGCTTCCAGAGGAACGATCAGGCAGCAACATTTGCCGTTCTGCAATATTTGCAGTTCTGCAGCCTCTGCCGGTGATACCCAGGCAAACAGTGTCTGGAGTGGACCTCCAGCAAATTCCAACAGACCTGCAGCTGAGGGACCTGACTGTTAGAAGGAAAACTAACAAACAGAAAGGAATAGCATCAACACCAACAAAAAGAACATCCACACCAAAACCCCATCTGTAGGTCACCATCTTCAAAGACCAAAGGTAGATAAAGCCACAAAGATGGGGAGAAACCAGAGCAGAAAAGCTGAAAATTCTAAAAATTAGAGCACCTCTTCTCCTCCAAAGGAACACAGCTCCCCACCAGCAATGGAACAAAGCTGAATGGAGAATGACTTTGATGAGCTGAAAGAAGAAGGCTTCAGAAGATTGGTAATAACAAACTTCTCCAAGCTAAAGGGGATATTTGAACCCATTGCAAAGAAGCTAAAAAAACTTGAGAAAAGATTGGACGAATGGCTAACTAGAATAAATAGAGTAGAGAAGACCTTAAATGACCAGATAGAGCTGAAAACCATGGCATGAGAACTATGTGATGCATGCGCAAGCTTCAGTAGCCAATTCGATCAACTGGAAAAAAGGGTATCAGTGATTGAAGATCAAATGAATGAAATGAAGCGAGAAGAGAAGTTTAGAGAAAAAAGAGTAAAAAGAAATGAAAAAGCCTCCAGGAAATATGGGATTATGTGGAAAGACCACATCTGATTGGTATACCTGAAAGTGACTGGGAGAACGGAACCAAGTTGGAAAACACTCTGCAGGATATAATCCAGGAGAACTTCCTCAACCTAGCAAGGCAGGCCAACATTCAAATTCAGGAAATACAGAGAACGCTACAAAGATACTCCTTGAGAAGAGCAACTCCAAGACACATAATTGTCAGATTCACCAAAGTTGAAATGAAGGAAAAAGTGTTAAGGGCAGCCAGAGAGAAAGGTTGGGTTACCCACAAAGGGAAGCCTATCAGACTAACAGCGGATCTCTTGGCAGAAACTCTACAAGCCAGAAGAGAGTGGAGGCCAATATTCAACATTCTTAAAGAAAAGTATTTACAACCCAGAATTTCATATCCAGCCAAACTAAGCTTCATAAGTGAAGGAGAAATAAAATCCTTTACAGACAAGCAAACACTGAGAGATTTTGTCACCACCAGGCCTGCC
>NW_016806011.1:16267-33724 GCF_001698545.2 Rhinopithecus bieti | reverse complement strand
CTCAGGATACAAAATCAATGTGCAAAAATCACAAGCATTCCTATACACCAATAACAGACAAACAGAGAGTCAAATCATGAGTGAACTCCCATTCACAATTGCTTCAAAGAGAATAAAATACCTAGGAATCTAACTTACAAGGGATGTGAAGGACCTTTTCAGGGAGAATTACAAACCATTGTTAAACAAAATAAAAAAGGACACAAACAAATGGAAGAACATTCCATGCTCATGGATAGGAAGAATCAATATCGTGAAAATGGCCATATTGCCCAAGGTAATTTATAGATTCAATGCCATACCCATCAAGCTACCAATGACTTTCTTCACAGAATTGGAAAAAACTACTTTAAAGTTCATATGGAACCAAAAAAGAGCCCTCATTGCCAAGACAATCCTAAGCAAAAAGAACAAAGCAGGAGGCATCATGCTACCTGATTTCAAACTATACTGCAAGGCTATAGTAACCAAAACAGCATGGTACTGGTACCAAAACAAACAGAGATAAAGACCAACGGAACAGAACGGAGGCCTCAGAAATAATGCCACACATCTACAACCATGTGATCTTTGACAAACCTGACAAAAACAAGAAAAGGGGAAAGGATTCCCTACTTAATAAATGGTGCTGGGAAAGCTGGCTAGCCATGTAGAAAGCTGAAACTGGAACCTTTCCTTACTCCTTATACAAAAATTAATTCAAGATGGATTAAAGACTTAAATTCAGACATAAAACCATAAAAACCCTAGAAGAAAACCTAGGCAATATCATTCAGGACATAGGCATGGGCAAGGACTTCATGTCTAAAACACCAAAAGCAACGGCAGCAAAAGCCAAAATTGACAAATGGGATCTAATTAAATAAAGAGCTTCTGCACAGCAAAAGAAACTACCATCAGAGTGAACAGGCAACCTACAGAATGGGAGAAAATTTTTGCAATCTATGCATCTGACGAAGTGCTAATATCTCAAATCTACAAAGAACTTAAATAAATTTACAAGAAAAAGATCAAACGACCCCATCAAAAAGTGGGTGAAGGATATGAACAGACACTTCTCAAATGAAGACATTTATGCAGCCAACAGACACACAAAAAAATGCTCATCATCACTGGCCATCAGAGAAATGCAAATCAAAACCACAATGAGATACCATCTCACACCAGTTAGAATGGCAATGATTAAAAAGACAGGAAACAACAGGTGCTGGAGAGGATGTGGAGAAATAGGAACACTTTTACACTGTTGGTGGGAGTGTAAACTAGTTCAAACATTGTGGAAGACAGTGTGGCAATTCATCAAGGATCTAGATCTATAAATACCATTTGAGCCAACCATCCTGTTACTGGGTATATACCCAAAGGATTATAAATCATGCTGCTATAAAGACACACGCACATGTATGTTTATTGTGGCACTATTCACAATAGCAAATACTTGGAACCAACCCAAATGTCCATCAATGATAGACTGGATTAAGAAAATGTGGCACATATACTTCATGGAATACTATGGAGCCATAAAAAAGGATGAGTTCATGTTCTTTATAGGGACATGGATGAAGCTAGAAACCATCATTCTGAGCAAACTATTGCAAGGACAAAAAACCAAACACTGTATGTTCTCACTCATAGGCGGGAATTTAAAATGAGAACAGTAGGACACAGGGTGGGGCACACTACACTCTGGGGCCTGTTGTGGGTTTGGGGGAGGGGCGAGGGATAGCATTAGGAGATACACCTAATGTAAATGACGAGTTAATGGGTGCAGCACACCAACATGGCACATGTATACATATGTAAAAAACCTGCCCTTTTGCCCCTGTCCCCAAAAAAAAAAATAAAAAAAAAAAAAAAAAAAAAACTAGAACATTGCCAGCACTCTAGAAGCTGTCTCTCCCCTACCTCCATCATAACCCCTTCACCATCTTCAAAACTCTCCACCCAGAGGTGACTTCTACCATGTCTTCTAACACAGGAGGCTGGTTTTGCCTGTGTTTGAACCTTACGTACAGGTATATTAAATTCTAGATTAATTATAGATTATGTCTTCTTTTGTGTCTGACTTCCTTTGCTCAAAATTTTTGTTGTGAGAGTCAACCACATTGAGTGCACAATAACTCATTCATTCTTATTGCTGTATAATATTTTATTATATAATTATACCACTACTTATTTATCCATACTATTTTTGCATCATTTCCAGTTTGGACTATTATGACTAGCATAGAGCTGCTATGAGCATTCTTGCACTATCTTTAGGTGGATATATATATGTATTTCTGTTATGTTTCAACCTAGGAGTGGTATTGTGGGGTTAATATTCTGGAGTGGTGGTGCTGTTACCTGCAAGAAGTCCAGGTGGGCTCTGCAGTCCTCAGTTTTTATCTTCTTGGGAGAAAGAACCTGGCCAAGAGAGAGAAGTAGATTTAAGGCAGAAATGAGAGTTTACTGAAACAAAGAAGAGTACGCTTGGAAGAAACCAAGTAGGCAACTCAAAAGATTGAGTTCCTCACCTGATCATTGGCTCAGGAGTCGTATAGATTTACTATTTCCTGTGTTCCCTGCTCCCACGTCTCTTCTCCTTGTCCCTCCCTCTGGGTGGGCTGTTGGCTAATCACCACATGTGCGGTGTCTTGCCAGTATCTGGGAGGGGCTACATGTGCCCTTCGGTGGTTGAAGTTATGCACATGCTCTCTTAGTGCAATTTCCCTTACCAGTCTAGTGCCCCAGAGAAAGGTCATATTGTGTCAAACTCTGTCATTTTGCCCCTTACTGTACATGCCTGGACATGCCCCCAGAGGAAGGGCAAACTCCACCATTTTGTCCCTTACTGAGCATGCCTGGACATGTCTCCAGAGGAAGGTGCTCCACCATTTTGAGTTCTTATCAGTAAGTTGTTGCCCACAAGTCAAGAAGTCTCCTGTTTGTTAGGAAACTTTCTGCTTCCTGTTACCAGTCACCTGACAATCACTGGACAGTCGCCTGACATTCTTTAAGGCCCTATCCTATCCTGCTCATATCTGGCTGTCTACGTACTCTAACAGTAGCAATTTACACTCTCATCAGTAATGTATGAGAGTTCCAGTTGCTCCACATCCTTGCCACTCTCTTGGTATTATTGCCACCATCTTTCTTTTTACTCAGAGGTTGCTAAAGAACCTGGGAACCAGGAGCCTCGGTTTTAAGTCAAGAAAAACAGAAGTTGTACTTGGATGATTGAATAGAGTTGCCACATGTAGGAAAAAAACAACAACAACAAACAACCACAGACTATTCAGTTAAATTTGAATAAGTATGTCCCATGCAATATTTAAGGCATACTAAAAAATTATTCATCATTTATCTGAAATTCACATTTAACTGGCATCCTGTATTTTTATCTGGAAACTCCACTGGGTGGGTATGGGGAATGTCTTTGTGATTGATGCTGTAACAGTAAATAACTGTTCCCCACATGTCTATGGGAATGGAGCATGGTAGAGAGGAAGCAAAAACAATGGAACTTTTGTAGGTTGTGCAGGAAGCCTTCCTCCCAACCCCCAGATGGAGGCCAAAGGACACTAACAGTAGCAGTGATCTATCCAATCTCTAGCTAAAGTCTTAAAAGAGCATTTCCTCTGGGAATACACAATTGTTTATTCATGGATAAAGGAAGAAAATGGAAATCTCTTGAGAAGTTTTTCCTGCCAGCTTCCATATTAAGCAGCCTTATGTATGCTTTCAGATTGCCTTACGACCATTTTTTCTTCTTTTTTTTTTGAGACAAGGCCTCACTCTGTTGCCCAGGCTGGAGTGCAGTGGCACAATCTCAGCTCACTGCAACCTCCGTTTCCCGAGTTCAAGCGATTCTCCTGCCTCTGCCTCTTGAGTAGCTGGGATTACAGGCGCCCGCCACCACGTCCAGCTAATTTTGTTTTTTTTTTTTTTGTATTTTTAATAGAGACGGGGTTTCACCATATTGGCCAGGCTGGTCTTGAACTCCTGACCTCAGGTGATCCGCCTGCCTCGGCCTCCTAAAGTGCTGTGATTACAGGCGTGAGCCACACATCTGGCCCTAAAGTCTTAAAAGAGCATTTCCCCGGGGAACACACAAATTGTTTATTCATGGATAAAAGAAGAAAAACTGAAATTTCCCCTGGGAACACACAATTGTTTATTCATGGATAAAGGAAGAAAAACTGAAACAGGTTTCTCCTGCCAGATTCCATGTTAAGCAGCCTTATGTGTGCTGTCAGATTCTAGCCTTGTGACCATTTTTTCCTTTTTTTTGAGATAAAGTCTTGCTCTGTCACCCAGGCTGGAGTACACTGGTGCGATTTCAGCTCATTGCAACTGCTGTCTCCTGGGTTCAAGTGGTTCTCCTGCCTCAGCTTCCCGAGTAGCTGAGATTACAGGCATGCACCACTGCACCCAGCTAATTTTTTGTATTTTTAGTAGAGATGGGTTTTCACCATGTTGGCCAGACTGGTCTTGAACTCCTGACCTCAGGTGATCTACCCGCCTTGGCCTCCCAAAGTGCCGGAATTACAGGCTTTAGCCACCAGGCCTGGCTCTTCTATTTTGAAGTTCAAAACTTGGAAAACTTAAGCAGCTATGTCAGGCTCAAGGTCAGGTGAGCTATAGTCAAAGACTGTGCTCTTCCATTCTACCAAGTCCCCTGTCTTTTGGAAGGAGTTTTATTCTCAGCAGTTACTATTTATTGACTACCCGCGGTTTTGCACTGGGCTCTGTTTCTCTGAGCCAACCTGAGCTATCCGGATGGGATAGGGTAAAACAGCTGCGTAACAATCTCCTTGGCATTCCAGGGCTCTTAATTCCCCCTATTTCCAGCTCCTCCCTTGCCCTCTCTATGCCTCCTTCTGGCATTCAGTCACCTACCAAATAATTCCATGGGTCGCATCAACCCACCAGCCCCTCATTAGAGATTAACCTAATTTCTGGAACAAGAGAGTAAAATAAAGTCAATGGAGAAGGCCCTACCTTTTGTTACCTGTGTTAGGCCATAGCCGGGGAAAGGATCCCTTCTTCTGTATACATTGAGAGTGGAGAAAGGTTAGTCTCAAACCAGTAATTAGCTTCTGGACTCCTATATCTCCTGCAGCCTCCCAGATCCCTTCAGATCTGCTCCTTTCAAGGATCTCCCTTGTTCTTGAGCTTCTTCAGAAGCCAGAAACCCCACAGTAAGCCCTTTAGTCCTGCAACTGGGTGTGTATTTAGGGCCAATTCCCTCCCCTACTCCCGCAGAACCTCTGGGTCTCCCAGAATTTATAAGTCTCTGCATCAGGATAAGATTCTGCCTCATCTACCAGTGGTGTCGTTTCTGAAATTTTAGCCAAAAGAATGAAAACTCTCAGTTATAAGGAAATTTAAAAATGACTATGTGTAGTTGAAGATATGAAATTTCCTAATTTAAGCTAAACAATTTATGTAAACAAAGTGTGCTCCAAAACATTTTCTTCATGTTAAAATGGTGCTCATTCTTGATAATGCTTAAATTTGGAGCCCTCTCAGGAGTATTTGTGTTTTTGATAGCATAAGGCTGGGAAATTTTCTGACACTGGCAAAGTTTAGTTATCCTCCTTTCATCAAGGAAGTCAAAGGGACTTGGCTCACTGAAACATTTAATTTGGGGTGAGTGGAAGAGATAAAAAGCAGATGGTAAACTGGGTCTATCGATGCCTCCATTGTCTTCCATCATTAACCTCTCTGGTAACCAAGTTTATTAAGCTTCTTCTCTACTTTTATCCTATAATTTATTAAACTGGTGTCAGGCATACATGGTTCCAGAGGAAGACTGCCCTTTCACACCCAGACCCTCTATGCGTGCCCTCTGAAGCTCTTCACAATATGACCTACCCTATTTCTCCAGTCCTTTTGATTTCTACTTCCATAAATTATCCCATCACCACTCAGCAAGCAGCCCCTCTATATCTGTTCCTGCTGTCAGTTACGGTCTCCTGTCTTCCTCTTTACCTGTTAACATCCCATCTCTAGTGCCCCTCCACCAGGAAGCCATTTCTAACCTTCCATGTTGGATTTCCCTTTCCATCCTCTGAACTTGCAAACCCCTTTCCAGATGTGGTAGAGAGCCCTCTGGTCTGGGGCTTGGGACACTAGGGATGTCATTATTGCACTGATACTTGGCTCCCTCTGTGTTTTTTCTCTAAATGACAATGATACTATCTTCACTTCCTTCTTCCCACGGTTATTAAAAATCTACAGGAATCCATACTAATAGCAGACATGAGATTTAGATACATGTAGTCTAAGCATGTACACATTTTCTTTTGACTTATTTGTCGGTTTTTTTTGAGGACAGGTAACTGGACCTCAGTCATCTTTGTGTCCCCTAAAGATAGTGGCCTACACATAGCCTAGAAAATAGTAGGTGCTCAACACCATTTTATTTATTTATACCAGTGGTTTTCAACCACATGGGTGATTTGCACCTCCCACCCGCCCTGCCCACTCCCCACTCCAACCACCTGTCCGAGACATTTGACAATGTCTGGTAACAGTTTTGGTTTCCACAACTCAGGGAGATGGCAGAGAATTGCTACTGGCATCTAGTGGGTAGAGGCCGGGAAAGCTGCTAAGCATCCTACAATGCACAAGACAGGCCCTGCCTTCCCTAACTCTCAACAAGAAGTTATTCGGCCCAATGGTGGCGAGGCTGAGAAACTCTGATTTATACCCTTGATGTTAAGAAGATTTGAGCTATTTACAAACTCACATGTACGATGAGATACCAAATGCAAAATGAAGAAATCAGGCACAGGACAAATAAAGCCTGGAGCAAGTTTAGTGCATGCTTTAAGGTTCCTATACAATGCTAGACATCACTGCACATTAGACCCTGAGCTTCTGATCAGGCAAAGCAAAGAGGGAACACAAATATTTAGGAGACTGGCCATGTCCATAAAAGACAAACAAATTGAAGCCTAGAGAAATTTCTCATCAAAATGGAGGTGATGCATGAAAAAGAGTGATCCAAGCCTTTAACAGTAGTTCTACAATAACTAGAACAGACTTTCCTAATGTAGACTTAAAGAGTATGGAGGGATTAGAGTATGAGCACTGAAAGTAACGTATAAGAAGCTAACGTGATCCCATCCAAGTACTTATCCGTCTGATAATCTGAGATAATTCAAGATTAAAAATCAGATTTTGGCCGGGCGCGGTGGCTCAAGCCTGTAATCCCAGCATTTTGGGAGGCCGAGACGGGTGGATCGCGAGGTCAGGAGATCGAGACCAACCTAGCTAACACGGCGAAACCCCGTCTCTACTAAAAAAAAAATACAAAAAACTAGCCGGGCGACGTGGCGGCGCCTGTAGTCCCAGCTACTTGGGAGGCTGAGGCAGGAGAATGGCGTAAACCCGGGAGGCGGAGCTTGCAGTGAGCTGAGATCCGGCCACTGCATTCCAGCCTGGGCAACAGAGCGAGACTCCGTCTCAAAAAAAAAAAAAAAAAAAAAAAGATTAAAAAAAATTTTTTTGAAACAGAGTCTTGCTCTGTCATCCAGTCTGGAGTGCAGCGGTGCCATCTCAGCTCACTGCAAACTCCACCTCCTGGGTTCAAGCAATTCTCGTGCCTCAACCTCCCGAGTAGCGGAATTACAGGCATGTGCCACCACGCCTGGCTAATTTTTGTATTTTTAGTAGAGATTGGATTTCACCATGTTGGCCAGGCTGGTCTCTAACACCTGACCTCAAGTGATCCGCCTGCCTCGGCCTCCCAAAGTGCTGGGATTACAGGTGTGAGCCACAGAACTTGGCCTAAAGGTTGTTTAGAGAAGTACAAGGGGGCATGTTCCTTCGTAATTCTCCATAAATAGCATTTTTACCAGCTGTTTATGAGGTTTGGTAAGAATTGGGCAGTGGTGAGACTGAATTAAAAGTCTGGCAAGACCTTGAGTTCAGATTCCCAGCTCAAGCTGCTTATCCATGAGAAGAGGTATGCAGATGGAAAGGCATATAATGTATTGTATTGTTATAAAATGTATATTGTTATAAAAATTAAGGAATGGAATGGGGACACACAGCTGAATAGAAAACCACCCTAGTGTAGCCTGGAGGTGAGCTCAGGGCATCTACCTATGGGAAAGTTTGTTTCCCTCAGAAACCACCTCTGGGACTGCTTCAGCAAGTGACCATATGGCTGATAAAAGTCCCCAGGTTCTGTACCATAGAGCCTGGAAAACTTTTGTAGTAGGTATTACCACCCTCTCCCATGGTAATAAAAGAATGTAAAATACACCTACAGAGTCGAATTTTAAGTACAGAAAGTCCCTCAACTTATATGGGGTGATATCCAGATAAACTCATTGTAAGTAAAAAAAAAAATTATTAAATTGGAAATGCATTTAGTACCCGAATAAATTCATCAAGAAGTTGAAAAATTGTAAGTGGAATTATTGTAAGTTAGGGAATGTCTGTAATGTAACTTCCTAGTCAATGCTATAAAGACAAAAGAATTGCAGTATGGAACCTTAGATATCGTAATAAGTTGATCTTCTAAAAATACTAACAATTGGCCCTATTCTGATTCTGAACCATTTGGTCTGGTTGGAGAGATTGAGTGAGTGATCTGGAATTGGTGTTTTTAAGGCTTCCCAGGTAATTACAAAGTGCAGCCAGGGTTGAGAACCACTACATTAAAGGAAATGATGATTTTTGAGTATTGAATTAGTCTATCCTGAGTCTTTTCTACAATAATAAAATACATTTCCTCCCAATTTCAAACTTCGCCTACCACTTAAATTTTCTCCCAAAACCATGTATAATTAAAAAAATTAAGCCAAAGGAAACACTCATTCTATGGCACAGACTGAGGTGTTGCTTGATTCTAAAAATGAATGAAGGAATGAATGAATAATATGCTCAATGAAGAAAATCTGAAAATTACAAAAGTATCAAAACAAAAATCTCTAGCAATTCCACCGTACAAAGCTTAACTACTTGTGACATTTTCAATGTATGTCTTTCCATTTAGTCCATTAATACAGTCATTAGTGTGCAGGACCAGTTTTTAATGAGGATATTCCCAATTGAGGGAATAAAACCATTTCTCCTGCGATGTGGAGAAGGCTGCTTTCCTTTCTGTTTGTTTTACGTGGAGAGCAAGCATTCATCTCTTTTAAAACTGGCATCCAATTATGCTGTAGCTCAGAATTACCTAATTAGTTGAGATGCCCCTACCATAACTCTTCAGTTGGTGTGAAAGGGTAGAGTCTATCTAAAAAAGTCAAGAACTTGAGTTCATCCCAAGGGCTGAAATACTATTGGTTTAATGAATAAATCTTTGAGTTACCTTCAAAGTCCCAATTTATATGCAGATATCCTAAAAGCCCTCAGCTAAAATCAGATTTCCTACCTAGGCAATGACTTATTTCCTCAGACTCATGTTTTGCCTTTATTCTGTTTCTTCACATCTGTCTTGGAACTATTTGTCTCCAATAGGAGCTCAGCAGAGAGGAATCCCAGAAGCAGAAGAGGGTACCTATCAGCCCCCTGGATTTGCAGAGGGCTCAGCTCTAACCATACTTAGCATATCTGGTATCTGCCCATGTTCACAGAATAGTCCTTTAGATGTCTCACATTTAACATCTTGGCTAAAAAAGGCAGAAGACCTGTAAAGTGCAGCACTGTATTTTAAGTCTCGCTGTGACTCAAATGTGAATTGGAATTGCCTGTTCTTCAAATCATGTGGGCTGAAGATCACTTAGCTGGTCAGAATCCAGCTAACAGCTGCATTCACTTTGGTATAAAATGACTCAAAGGGACTTGGTTGGCCAGGCACAGTGGCTCACACCAGTAATTCCAGCAATTTGGGAGGCTGGGGTGGGAGTATTGCTTGAGCCAAGGATATTCAAGACCAGCCTGGGCAAGATGGCATCATCTCTAAATAAATAAATAAATAATTTTTTAGAAAGGAACTTGGTCATTTTTTTTTCTTTTCCCTTCTTTTGTATTTATTTATTTATTTCGAGATGGAGTCTCTCACTGTCCCCCAGGCTGGAGTGCTGTGGCGCAATCTCGGCTCACTGCAAGCTCTGCCTCCCAGGTTCACGCCATTCTCCTGCCTCAGCCTCCCAAGTAGCTGAGACTACAGGCACCCACCACCACACCCGGCTAATTTTTTGTGTTTTTAGTAGAGATGGGGTTTCACTGTGTTAGCCAGGGTTGTCTCGATCTCCTGACCTCGTGATCTGCCTGCCTCAGCCTCCCAAAGTGCTGGGATTACAGGCGTGAGCCACTGCGCCCTGCCTTCTGTTTCTTTTTTTAACTTTTTCAGTGAACAGTCGACTTTGTTAAATTATTTTAAATTTTGTTTTCTTGTGGAAAGGGGGAAGGGTTCCTTACAAAATGCTAACAACTTGTACTAGGGATGGAAGTCAAGAGAGCTAAGATAGCCTCAGCCGTGAAACTGATGGTAAAAACTTACAGAATGTTGACTTTGGGTGGTGTCTATAATCTATAACTTTAACAAGTCCCATCTAATATTTTATAAGAAGACTACAAAACTGTTCAATGAGTGCTCTAGCCAGTATAAATGGATCTCGAAACTTCAGTCAACATGCAATTATCTTGTGGCCGTGAAACAGTTAGATGTTGATACATTTCATTCAGGAAAAAGGCAGCATCCTAGGCAAACACTTGATTATGAAATATTTCTTTTTCCCAAAAGCCTCCAGATGCATTCTTCCCAAACATGGTGTATGCACTAAGGGACAGCCATTAAGTGGCTTTGTCTCTGACTTCACTGCCCTACGTTTGTCTCTGTCTTCATTCCCCCAAGGAAAACCTGTGTGTTTCCATGCAGTGTTACATGCTAACTGCTCAATACAACTGATGGTCACTACTCAAGTGTTTGCCCAGTCCTCAGGGATTCCTCTGAGTTTTATGAATACCTTCAAGTGCTCTTAGCGTTGTTCTTAGGGTTGGATTTCCCAGGTAATGGAAGCACAGCCTTAGGACACTCATAACGCTAGGGCAACAAAATAAAATAAAATGTGGAAAATATGTAGCTCCTCCTACCTCAAGTAAATGTCGTCTTTAAGGAAAGTAATCACAATTACATTGGACTTCTTTACACTTATTTACATATGTGTATAGATTTACATATCTATACCATGTGGAAATGACATATTACATATGTATATAGATTTACATATCTATACCACATGGAAGGCTATAGATGGGTAGCACGTCACACACTGTTCAGTGTGTTTAAGGCCTCTAAAGACATTTGCTTGGTCCTGGTTATATTTTAAGGTCAGTTGTTTTCAGGTCTCTTCCCACTACCCGAGTCTGAGCTCCACAGGTGCCGGTCAGTCATCTTTTAATTCTGCCACAGCACCTGGAGCACAGTAGCGGCTCAATGAGCATTTTAAAAAAAAATAAGTGAATGAACAAATGTTTGAAGACAGAACTGTGAGTCTCACATACACAATTTAGGGGTCTCTATTCTAGACAACTAGACATCACAGAAATATTACCTCCCAACGCCTGTCCACTTCCCCTAATCAACCATCTTTAAGTGATGTGTTTGCCTTAAAGACTAGGAAGAGGGAGACAAAAAAAAAAAAAAAAAAAAAAAAAAAAAAAAAAAAAAGAAGCTTCCCTTTCCCCTTTCCTTGAATCATGCAGAATGAGAAAGGCTAATCCTCCGCTAATGAAAATACGAAGCTGCTTATGATTGTTAGGCGACAAGCTGCACAGGAACCCCCCCAACTCCCCTTACCTGAATGCTCTGCACCTGATACTTAAACACTTACTAGGTGCCACAGCAAGTACCAACATGCTAAGTGGAGCAAACCCTCTTACAGCCATTTGGGCAGCACAGGGGAATCGATGGGGAAAGTGACAAACCCTTAGTACACATTCTGAAATTCCTGTTCATCTAAGTGCTGCCTAAAGTAAGGGGATGATGTGTTATAGTCTATTACAAGCTGATAAACTACCTTTGTGTCTTACAACGAATAGATTCTCTGGGCGGTAAAGGATAAACCAACAACCCCAGAGCGTTATACCCAAAACTCCCTTAAGGCCCTCTGACCCCATATAAGCCCTCATTCCGTGAGCCAGGGCTGCTCCCTGACTGTTAGGGAGCAGGACCGGCAGGTTAATTAAACTTGCTTGCCTGGGACTTTAGTCAACTCGTCCTTTCTCTCGACTACCTTACAGTAATATGCCAGTAATAATAAGGCTACAAATCAGCTAGAAAACAATGCCAGATGGTAATGGATGCAAAACTGTGTTTTTATATAAAAACATATATAGATTTAACTTCTGACAATAAAAATATAATAACTTCCAAATGACTGAACAGAAATTATGCCCCCCAGAAAACTAACCAGTAGAATCTGAAACCAATTACAAATAAGTTATAAAAATAAACTTCTAGAGGGAATTTGTAATTCTGTTTAAATACCACCACCTTACTGGGATACAATGAATTCGTCTTTAATGGATAGCAAAAGAGTCCTTAGAGAAAAAAATGGATCTTGGAGTATCAGACTTTAAATAAAATACTCTTGATACTCGACAGGTTGTGGCCGTGAAACAGTTAGATGTTGATAAATTTCTTCAGGAAAAAGGCAGCATCCTAGCAAACACTTGGATTATGAAATATTCTTTTCCCTAGACCTCCAGATGCATCTTCCCGCATAACATGGTATATGCACTAAGGGACAGCCTTAAGTGGCTTTGTCCTGACTTCACTGCCCAACGTTTTCCTGTCTTCATGCTCCCAAGAAAACCTGGTGTGTTTCCCGCAGTTTACATGTACTACGCCAAATTTAATTAAAAGACAATTCATGCTTCGGGCCGGAACCGCCATCTTCCAGTAATTGCAAAAAGACAACACAAAGGGAAAGAGGAGAGGCACCATATATGTTCTCTAGCCTTTAGAAAACAGGAGTTGTTCCTTGGGCGCACGTATATGCGAATCTATAAGAAAGGTGATATGTAGACAATCAAAGGAATGGGTCCGTCAAAAAGGATGCCACAACGGGTACCATGCGAAACTGGAGAGTCTACAACGTTACCCAGCAGCTGTTGGCATGTGTAACAAACATAAGGCAAGATTCTTGCCAAGGAATCAATGGCGTATTGAGCACATTAACGCACCTAAGAGCGCCGAGATAGCTTCCTTGAAACGCGGTGAAGGAAATGATCAGAAAAAGAAAGAAGCCAAAGAGAAAGGTACTGGTTCAGCTGAACGCGCCAGCCGCTCTCACCCAGGAAGCACACTTGTGAGACCAATGGGAAGGAGCCTGAGCTGCTGAACTATTTCCTAGAATCATGGCATAATACGTGTTAAAAAAAAAAATAAATAAAATAAAAGACCTCTGGGCTGAAAAAAATAAATGAATAAAAAATAAAAAAATAAAAGACAATTCATGTTGCAGACCTGTGGGTTTTTAAAAGATTCACCTAGGGAAATAATTAACACCTAGCACTCAATTCTCCCTTGGCTGTGTTAGTTACATAGTAAAATTTTACTTGCATCATAGTATATTACTTTGTTTAAATAATTTTTTTCTCCTGAAAGAGGATGGGAAAGACAACAGTTTTGCAACACTGCCATATAGTCTGTATTGCAAAATATACTCATCACACTCAGGTTAACAGAGGACCACCAGAACCTAGGACAAGAGAAGCTTAGCAGAACACTGAATGACTGTGTTGCAGCTGCAACTAAAAAAAAATTTTTTTTTCCTGGGATTTGCCACCCCAGGGGTCAATGTTTTCTATTTAAAAGAGTAGATTCAGTATTTTATCTTGCTGTATTTATTTTATGTGACATTTGCCTGACAACATTGTTCTCTTAGACAGCATGATTTACTTATGATTGGGCAAGAACTCACAAAGTCTAATGCTTATTGATTGAGGGTTTCTAGAACTGATTTACTTCCTGAGGTATTTAAGGGTCTTGTAATGTGCTTAGATGCAAGAATTAAGCAGCTGGTCTTGGGTCTCAGAAACGCTAGAGATATTCAAACTTCCTTCTTGCCAGTATGGAGACAGAAAGGTGTGACACCCTTCCTCATCCATCATAACAGTCCTGTAACAAAAGACAGGTTAACAAGAGAAAAGCACAACAAATTTATTTAATCAAAGTTTTTCGTGATACAAGTGATATGGCTTCGATGAGAGGAGGAACACCAGGACACCATGTTTCTTGGTTCTCATCCTGGTTTAGATAAAATGACACGGACACACATGGAGAGGTTTTAAGGAGCAGAGAGTTTAATAGGCAAGAAGAGAGAAAACAGAAGAAAGAAGCTCCCCTTTATAAAGACAGAGGGAAGGGGACTCCAAAGCTGAAGGAAGAGGTCGCCAAGTGTGGCAGATACCAGCCAGGTATATATGCAGAGGCTGCAGGAGGCGGTGTCTGATTTGCATAGGGATTGGTTTGCCCAGACATGTTATTTGTGTAGCCCATTAAAAAGCTGGCCCTCCCTCCCTAGCTGTTTTGTTTTGTTTTGTTTTGTTTTGTTTTAATTGAGATGGAGTATCATTCTGTCACCAGGCTGGAGTGCAATGGGGCAATCTCGGCTCACTGCAACCTCCACCTCCCAGATTCAAGCGATTCTCCTGTCTCAGCCTCCCAAGTAGTTGGGACTACAGGTGTGGGCCACAACCCATCAGGTAATTTTTGTATTTTTAGTAAAGATGGGGTTTCACCATGTTGGCCAGGATGATCTTGATCCCTTGACCTCATGATCGGCCCATTTCAGCCTCCCAAAGTGCTGGAATTACAGGCGTGAGTCACCACTGAGCCTGGCCCACCCTAGGCTTTTAATATGCAAATGCATGGTGCCATGATGTTCTACACACGTGGGGATATGTGGGGGCAGCCATGTTGCCAGGAAAATGTGGGGAAAGGGCAAGAAGGAATGGGAATCACCATGTTTGGGTGGACCCAGTTTCTAATGATCTGCATTTGCATATCAAATGTTGCCAGCCTGGCTTTAAGAGTCCCCAGCTGGGACTTTACAAGACACTTTTCTGGAGGTGCTTTAAAAAGACAAAACTTCCCAAGGACCCTGTTTCCTATCTGCCTAAAATAATTTCTTAATAACTCCTACAACACAAGGGTCTTCAGAAATGAAGACCTAATGACCCAAGGAAAACTGTCTGTTTTTAACTTAGGTTCAATGAAGAATGCACAGTCATGTAGAAATGTGATTAGACAAAAAGGGTATGATTGAATGGTAATAGACTGAGGGGAAAACCCAGCAAGGCCTGTTTGTTCAGATTCTTCTTGGCCTCTTTGTGTAACATTTCTTCCTCCTGGGTATGGGAAGCACCCCTCTGAAATGAGGGTCTTGAAGGGAGATGGGAGAGGGCTTTCTAGTTTTTATGACTTGCTTCAGAGAAAAAAGAGAGATGAAAGGCCTTCCTTCTAAGGTCTTCCAATCTCCTTTACTTCAAAGTACCCAGCATACCAAAGTGCCATACTTTGGGGTCTCATGTTTTCAGCTGAATTCTGGAGGTACCAGGCAGGGAGAAAGAATTGTTTCCATTCTTCTGTTACTGGGCAGTCCCTGTTCTCAGAGCTCCCAAGATGGTGGTGGGCTGCTTCCAAGATGGCGGCAAGCCTCTTGTTCTCTGACCTGGGGTTCTTGGCCTCATGGATTCCAAGGAATGGAATCTTGGGCCATGCAGTGAGTGTTACAGCTCTATCAGAAGCCATGGGTCACAGAAGAGAACTGTGGAACACAGTGAGTAGTGTTTAGCTTGATTAGGATGAACCCAGGCACTTAGCCATGCGGGAACAATGGCGAGCCTTTAGCCCCATCGGGAGCGGCAATGGGTGCCTCGCTGGATCAGGAGTGCGGTGGACACCCTGCTGGATCTGGAGGGGTGGAAGTCAGTGGCAGGTTTGTGATAGTGACAAAGAGCAGTGGTGGACAGCAAGTGAAAGCTCAGCTTGAGCCATAACAAACACAGACCAGAAGAGTGTGCAGTTGCAAGATTTAATAGAGTGAAAGCAGAGCTCCCATAAAATGGGAGGGGACCCAAAGCGGGTAGCCATTGCCGGCTCTGAATGCCTGGGTTTATATCCCAATCACTGTCCCTCCCCCTGTGCTCTCAGGTGATAGATGATTGGCTATTTGTTTACCTCCTATTTTTGCCTAATTATCATTTTAGTGAGTTCTCTTTACTACCTGATGGGGTGTGGGCTAAGTTGCAATCCCCATGTTTAAAGGTGGATGCAGTCACCTTCTCAGCTAGGCTTAGGGATTCTTAGTCGGCCTAGAAAATCCAGCTAGTCCTATCTCTCAGTTCCCCCTCTCAACAGGAAAACCAAAGTGCGGTTGGGGAGGTTGGCTGATGACCGCTCTAACTGCTTCCTGCTGAACTGGGGTGTAGTAGGGGTTGTGCAGTTGAGATTTCCTTGGGAAATCTCAAACCCCTTGGGAGGGGTTCCTTTGCTGTCATTAACGTCGGAGCATGGGCTAGCAGGCTGGTCCAGGGATTTGCAGCAATTCTTAGTCATGGACTGCATCTGGGGTTCCATTTGAAGAACCATTTGTTGTTTTATAGCTTTGATTCTGGAAGAGATAACTTAACAAGGAGGTTAAAGATACAGGGATTGAAATGTATGGCCTGCAGTGCAGGAGATTATTTCTTTGGCACACTTCAAAGGCCCTGACTATCTGCTTGATAGTTTGGAAAAGGCCTGGTCCAGTAAATAATAATTTGGCCATCTGATGGGTGCTATCGATGCCTAAGTGAAAGGTTCGGTGAAGGGTTTTACATAATTTCCATTGGTGCGGGGGACGGTGGCTCATGTCTGTAATCCCAGCACTTTGGGAGGCCGAGGTGGATGGATCACAAGTTCAGGAGTTCGAGACCAGCCTGATCAACATAGTGAAACCCCATCTCTACTAAAGATACATAAATTAGCCAGGCGTGGTGGCAGATGTCTGTAATCCCAGCTACTTGGGAGGCTGAGGCAGGAGAATCACTTGAACCTGGGAGGTAGAGGCTGCAGTGAGCTGAGATCATACCACTGCACTCCAGCCTGTAATCCCAGCACTTTGGGAGGCCAGGGCGGGTGGATCACCTGAGGTCAGGAGTTCAAGACCAGCCTGACCAACATGGAGAAACCCCGTCTCTACTAAAAATACAAAATTAGCCAGGCATGGTGGCACGTGCCTGTAATCCCAGCTACTCGGGAGGCTGAGGCAGGAGAATCGCTTGAACCCAAGAGGTGGAGGTTGCAGTGAGCTGAGATCGTGCCACTGTACTCCAGCCTGGGCAACAGAGCAAGACTCTGTCTCAACGGGAGGCTGAGGCAGGAGAATGGCGTAAACCCGGGAGGCGGAGTTTGCAGTGAGCTGAGATCTGGCCACTGCACTCCAGCCTGGGTGACAGAGCGAGCCTCCTTCTCAAAAAAAAAAAAAAAAAAAAAAAAAAAAAAAAATTTAAAAATATTTT